>NC_089895.1:1713870-2017740 GCF_040182565.1 Anser cygnoides | reverse complement strand
CTGCCCCTTCTGTGCCTCCGCTTTGCCAGCTCTCTCCAGCAAAATGCCCCAGTGCCCCAGTGCCCTTCTTTCCCCTCTCCTTGCTTGGCACGTGACCCGCTGGATCAGAGGGAGCCTGATCGGCCCCTTTGCAAATTGCTTTTCTACAGACTAATTAAAATGCTGATGAGATAAGTCAACATATTACTAATAATTATTGTATCGTCTACTTTGATTTACAAAGTCAAACAGGAAATGATTTTGCTCAGACACAGGATAACTATGGAGCTTGAATGATGCCTTGCAAAAGCTAATTATAGTGGAAGCACCTTGAGTGCTGGAGAAAGTCCCCCCATACAGCCCTGACTTCCCTGCCGCCCCTTCCAGCACCCCCACAGCCTTTACTTAAATAACCATCTGGGAGCACAGACAGCACATTTCTGCCTGTAGGATGGTCTCTCAGCAGTGTTTGCACATCATGGATGGGGATTTCATGCTGATGTAAGGCACTGCTCTGAACTCCCTGGGACTGAACTGTTTGCAGAGCAAACTGTATGCAGAAGGGGATGTTTCTGAAGGTGAGGCCTTGGTCTGTCTGCTAAAATGTCCAGGAAGAGAGCCTGACTCTGGTCCTGCAGCCAATAGCTAGTGCGTGGCTTGGACAGACAAGGTCTGACTGCCAGCTCTGTCACAGTGCTTGGAGCAGGGCGTCCCTTTGCTCTGAGCTCCCCTTGCTCACCAGGGCTCCAGTCCGAGCTGTGCTGTGTACATGCCATTGAGATCCCCATCCAGTGTCCTGGCTGCCTCCTAGGAGCACCGAAAGGTGTTGGGGCTCTCCCATCTGCCTGGGACTAAGTCTTCTGTCCTCTGACCCTTTGGTGCCCTTGTACCATTTCCATGGGTTTCTTTTCCGATCCAGAGCCTCTTTGCCTGGTGGAATACCATCACGCTATAGCTGCGGCAAACCACGTTTTCTTTAAAAAAGAAATGGGTAAGAATGGAACATAGGAAAATAAAGATTTAAACAAGTAATTGAGATAAAAGCTCATCTCCTGGTGCTTGTTCAGTAAATGTTGTGTTATTGTTAATTCCCCAGACGTTGGTCACTACCAGGAGTTAATCACCTGCAGTGAAGCTCAGGGTAGTTAGCTGCCAAACAAATCCCTCCTTAGCCATAGCAGTGAGTGATTTCATGGGATTATCTCCATTAACACCCCCCATCTAATGATTTATAGCTGCAATAATGTCCTTCTCTTTTTTCTCTCCCTGTGACAGTAGTGCAAGGGACTGGGCAGCTCCTGGGGAGCGCCACAGTTCAGTGCTTGCTCTTGGGACAAAGGGAAGGGCTGGATATCCTGGTAGCAGCTTTGAAATGTCAGGAAGACTCTGCGTCCCTCCTGAAAGCTGTCCCAGGGCCCTGGAGGCTTCGACCCTTGGCTCCTTCTGGCCAGGGCATGGGCACAGCTCGGGTGGCAAGAGGCCGAGCTCCTTCTCCCAGAGGGTTGCAGCCCCTCATTGCATGCTTGTAGCCCTCTGCTTCTCCTCCTCCTCCCCACTCCGCTGCACCATACAGGCCCTGGGAGACTTCTAAGACCCTACTCAGCCACCCAGATATCTGGTGTTTACATCTTTTGCCTTTCATAATTTTTTTTTTTTTTTTTTTTTAGAACATGTGTTGACTTTAATTTAAACTATTAGGCAGGCCCCTGAATACAGATGTAGTTGTGCCCCCCCCCACAGCACATACACACGCATGTGCTCACCACGTTAATTATGATGTCCTCATTTCCGTCTCGCTAGGGGATCTTATCGCAGTGATGGGGGCCGGGCTAAGCTTGTTTTAATAAAAGCTGCTTCAAACTGGCAGCCAAGAGCTGGCGGAGGCCGGCAGGGTGGGAGGCCGGGAGCAGGCACAGGGCCCATGGCGTCACTGTCCCCAGGCCGCTGCAGGCCGATGGAGAAGGAGCTCGCTATAAAAGCTGAAGGTGAAGAGGAAACCTCTTCAAGTAGTGGGACTTCTGAAGCGGGTCTTTCCATCCCGAATCGCTCTGCCTGCCTGGCAGGTCCTGGCAGAGCTTGTGGAACTTGCATTGCCTTGCAGCCACCTCTGGGCCTGTGGCTTCCAGGCCTCCCTCCATGCGTTTCCACTGGGGGCAGAGCCATAGGCCAGGCCACATAGGCCAGGCCCATCTCAGGCTGGGATCCCACAGTCCTGTGTATGACCTAAAGAAAGAGCTGACAGTCCAGAGAATGTGAAAACAAGCACAAAATTTGAAAGAGTGATGCTGCAGATGCAAACTCTCTGAGTTTTCAACCCTGGGGGGGATGCCAGTCATTGCTGGTGCCTGGAGATGGGCGTTTAACTTCCTGCTGTCTGCTGGTGGTGAGGAAGGTTCCAGTTCCAGCAGCACCACATGGGACACCATGGTCTCGAACACCATCTCCTTGGTCAGATTTGGAATAGAAGTGAATGGCTGATGGTGCTGGAGACCCCAAGACAATGCACCAACCGGACACCAAGGCATTTCAGTGCACACAGTAACCTCTTCTTACCCTTGTCAGACGCTGCTGGAGAGCCACGAGCCCCACTGGCTTTGCTGGCGCAATGTGGGGAGCATCCCCGCTGCTGCTCTCAGCAATGCCTGTGCCCCGTGCGCCTCCTCCTATGTGCAGTTCTGCCTCATTTCCCAGAGGACTCGGCAGGGAAAAGACAGGAAACAGATGCTGTGTTAATTTGTGCTCAATTAATTGTGACAACGATCTCCACACCCTCCGCAGTGCCGCAGCTCATGGCAGGGCTGTGGGAGGGTTGTTGTTCACAGGCACAGCTTGCCCCTCCAGCAGGGCCGAGCAGGTATCCTGGCCCCTTTCTGTGTTGTCTGCCTGTGTGCTGGGGTGCAGAACAGGTCCTGGGTGGTCTACCAGCCATGCAGTGCCTGAACGAACTCAGGCATTTCTGGAATTCAGGAGATAAATTTTTTAAAAGAACCAGAAATCTTTTTTTTCTCCCGACGGTGGCTTGACTTTCACATCCTTTGCCAGCATACTCCCCTCTGAACAAGTTTTTGTTGAGGTCTGCACCTGGTACTGCTGCCTTTTTCAGGCTGCTTTGAGCTCGTTAGGAGTGAGAAGTGGAGTTTTCTCCTAGAGGTGAGATGCTGGGGGAGTTTTGAAGATGTACATCACTGAAACAACTGCTCTGATCACCCCAGCACTAGCAGACGTCACCAGAAGGCCTCCTCTACAGGAAGCACAGGTCAAGGGGGTTAAATGAGGAAGGAATTTCCTATCTGAGAAGGGAGAAGGAAGAAGTGTCTTACAGATATTGTTGATAAGTGTTTTCAATGCCTATTGCACTCTGTAGGTGTGAGTCCCCCCTGCCCCCATGTCCCTGCAGTGCTGGTGGCCACGTAGTAAGGCTGTCATGGCAGATCCGCATCCTCACCTGCTCTTGCACACACCAGGGTGAAGTCTTCAGGCTTATTCCCTCTGTGCTGAGGATCAGGCTCCTTAGTTCTTAGCTGCTGTTGATTTTGCATCTGTCCTGAGCCCCAGGTCAACACTTGCATGACAGAACACCATTTTTGCCACAAGCCCAGAGCTTTATTTTAATGTATTTGTGCTGGTGCTTGAAAGATTTGTTTTCCTGATCTGTGCCCTGCTGCTGGAGCTTTGCTTGTTTCCCAAGGTCCAAAAATCTCTGCTCTTTTTTTCTACTTCCTTCTTCTCCCATAAGAAGAATTCAGGGGTCCTGGACTGCTCCATGGGGGATATAATAGGGCTACCTGCTTGGAAGATGGGCATGGGCTGAACAGTTTGTGGGAAGCCCCCAGAGAATGGAAGGGCTGTGGGTCCTGGTGAAGATTTGGTAGGGGCGGAGAGGGAGAACTGTGGGGCAAGAGCAAGCCCCCAGAAGTGTCTGATAGCCCCCAGTACCTAAGTTCAGGCATCTCCCTCAACTACAGAGCTCATCTGTATCCAAAATCTCAGTGCTTCTTTTCACATCTTGTCATTCAAAACTGCTTAACATCCCTCTTTGGGTGACACAAATGTCCCTGTCCTCTCCTCACTTACCCAGTGACTCCCCAGGCCATCCCTCCATCACAGTCCTGCTTGCTGCAATCTGCTGTTCCCCAGCATCCTATCCCCAAACTCTCCCTTCTGCTGCTGAATGTAACTCCAGAGCTGTCAAGTTGTAAGCCCCTGGGTTCCCAGAGCCTGCCCCTGGTCCAGGCTCTCAGCTGGTCTGAGCACTGTAGGCTTACCCTGAAGGCGCCTGCTGACCCTGCCTTGCCTGGGAGAAGTGTTGCTCTGAGCCCCATGGACTGCTGTTTCTTGTTGGAAGTCCTGTGTTTGCTGCATGCTTCTCCTTCACCCTTCAGCAGGCACCCCAAACCTCATTCTCCACCAGGAAACCTGTTCATTCGGCTTATTATGCATGGAGATTGCATATCAGAAGAGACTTAGGTGAGCACCACACAGGTACTTTTCTGCTACTCTTGCAAGCATGGAGGCCTGGAGGACTAGCAGCCCAGATGCCTTCACGAAAAACACATTACTCTCGTTTTCTGCCATCAGATCACCCTTGTGGAAGCATTCCTTTCTGCAAACACAGGTGCAATTCACCCAGCTCTGTGTCAGAGTGGGCTCTACTGCCCAAGTTGGCACATTCATAGTCTGTTCATCCTCATTTTCCTTTGGCTTATGATG
Organism: Anser cygnoides; assembly: GCF_040182565.1. NCBI lineage: Eukaryota > Metazoa > Chordata > Aves > Anseriformes > Anatidae > Anser > Anser cygnoides. Next base: position 2,013,051 of record NC_089895.1, on the reverse strand, counting down.
GCAACGATCTCATACCCAGATGCAGCAACAAGGGCAGAGGGAGATTGTCAGGGTGGATGATGCAGACTCCTGCATGCCCCATGATCACCAGGATCATGTAGAATGACCTGTTTTCTCTCTGTCTCGCAGTGGGATTCAATCAATGAAATGGATGAGTTTTTCAGCCCTATCCACACCTACCAGGTCTGTAATGTCATGACCCCCAACCAGAACAACTGGCTACGGACCAACTGGGTTCAACGGGACGGTGCACGGCGGGTCTATGCGGAGATCAAATTCACGCTGCGGGACTGTAACAGCATGCCAGGTGTTCTGGGCACCTGCAAGGAGACTTTCAACCTCTACTACCTGGAGTCTGACCGTGACCTGGGTACCAGCACCCGGGAGAGCCAGTTTATGAAGATTGACACCATTGCAGCTGATGAGAGCTTCACCAATGTAGACCTGGGTGTTAGGCGCCTGAAGCTGAACACGGAGGTGCGGGGTGTGGGTCCCTTGAGCAAGAGGGGGTTCTACTTGGCCTTCCAGGACATAGGCGCTTGCATCGCCATCGTTTCAGTGCGGGTGTACTACAAGAAGTGCCCGGCTATGGTGAGGAATTTGGCATCCTTCTCCGAGGCCGTGACTGGGGCAGACTCGTCCTCCTTGGTGGAAGTGCGGGGAGAGTGCGTAGGCCACTCGGAGGAGAGGGACACCCCCAAAATGTACTGCAGTGCAGAAGGAGAATGGTTGGTGCCCATTGGGAAGTGCGTGTGCAGCGCTGGCTACGAGGAGCAGCGGGATGCCTGCATGGGTGAGTCCCAATTCCTGCCAGCGGTGCCTGCAAGGCGAGGGGTGGCTGCGAGGAGCTCTTGGCTTCTTTGGGCGAAGGGCTGAGGGCAGAGGCCTGCTTATAAAAAATGGAAAGACAGCCTCCTTGGGGGCCAAGAGCTGCCCAAGCCTTTGCTGGCTTTCTTGGTGCTTACCTAAAGGGTCGTGGGTACCACTGGGAAGCTGCTGGGGAGCTCCTGTGAGCCTGGCAGTGGCAGTTCTTGGTGCACAGGGCACAGTTTTGGGACAGGGGCTGGCTTTGGGATGGGGGCTGGCTTCAGGACAGGGGCTGCCCTGACTGCAGGGAGGCATCTTCCCTACCAGAGGTCCCAGCCCTGTGCCCCCAGCAGCTGTGTGCCGAGATGAATGCTGGCACGCTCCAACAAAATGCACCTCTGGTCTCTTCAAAGTGCACCATTGCTCACCTCCCTTTGGCAGGCAGTTTGAAAGAGAGGAAAGCAAAAAGAAAGGCACAGAACTGCGCAAAACAAGGTTATCACGTCCATCCATCACCCCTCCCCGGGGCTGCCGCAGAGCCCTCCTGTCTGGGGGTGCAGGGAGCCTCCCCCGGGGTCCTCTGTGCTGCAGGGCAGGCTGCAGGCTGCCAACTGTACAAACTGTGATAAGGACACGGGGTGACCACAGCAGCCGAGCACCGGGAGCCGCTGCTGGCAAGGGGCTGTGTGTGTACAGAACTCGGCGCACGGGGCTCCCAGCGAGGGCCCTCCGCACGGCTTTGTTTGCTCTTGGTTTCTTCATCAGAGGTGTTTAGGGGAGCAGCGTTCTGCCTCTGTAAATAAGAGCGTGGGTCCTTTGTTTGAGTTTCGTGGAAGCGTTAAGTGAAGCGTTTGTCTTAGGGAGACTTGATGCAAGGTTAGGACGTCCGACACTGGGCTGGAATAGATCCAAGCGCTGCTGGGACCAGCGCTGGCTCTGGAGAGTCCCCAGCTATGTAGAACAGTAAAGGTGGGCAGAATAAATGCTTCTGTCCAAAATTCCCCCTCCCTGTGACCACTGATTTGAAAGTCAACCTGAGACAGATCTGATCAGAATACGTCTTCCTCTCCCAGATAAAGAGTGGGTGTGAAGTGTGCGTAGGACCAGGCACGTGCCAGCATGGAAAGGGCATTAGCATGAGCTGCCTGGATGGCAGTGTCCCAGCTCCACGACTGCAAGGAGCTGTGAGTTGGGATTTTGGTCCCAAAGGACCAAATGTCCTCCACATACTCCCCCTCCTGCAGTCCTGTACAGCAGACTGCTTCAGGTGATCACCACCCAAAGCCCGGAGGCTGGGAGCAGAGGAAGCCCCAGGGGCTGCACTGTGCTCAGTCTGCCTCACTTTTCTGTGTTTCCTAGGACACGTTTTTCTGTCTGCTGGAGAGCAGAGCTGTGGGAGAGCTCTATCTCTGCCCTCCTGCCTTTTTCTGATGGCTGCCAGGCTTGTGGGATCGCCCCTGCCCATTTCAGAGGGCCAGGGAGGAAAAGCGGTGCGACCTTCCGTGGTGGTGGATGTGGTGGGCACAAGCAGAGTCTGGTCCTTGTGCAAACAAATGCAATCTGACTCAAACTGCTCAAGCAGCAATGCTCCTGGGTGAAGCGCTCCAGGCCTTGTGGAGTCAGAAACAGGACAGAAGTGTCTCCAGCCTTTCCCTGACCTCACTATCATCTCTTCTCCTGCCTTCCCTGTCCCATTTATCCTCAGCAGCTCCTAGCACAGGGGGTCTGATGGGCCAGCATCAGGTGAGCAGGGGCAGAACCTCCTTCCTACCATCTCCTTTGCTGGGTGGCTCTGGAGCAAGAGTGTATATATATTTACACATGAAAGCAAACAGATGCAAATCTCTGATCTTAGCTTCTCATGCTTGATTGGGGCAGAGTTCATTTTTCATGGTGAAAAGTGCCTTTCTGGTATGATTTATAACCCAAGAGGATCTGTAGGAGTTGGAAATTAGCCGTTTTAATTGTCAGGCGAACAAAAGCAGGATTCCAGTGGCTGTCGTCCCCAGTAATTTTTCATTTTCCGTCACTGGGATGAGATGATATAAATCACTCCTTGTGGCCCTAATAATCTTTCTATAAATATCAAGGAAATTCATTTTTTGCTTGGGGGGGAAAATTAAAGAGCAGATACTTTGCCTTTATGGTAGTGTTTAAAATGTGATTCCAAATTAATTTCCTTTTGCCTTTCACAGCCAGATGCCTTATTTGTCAAAGCTAAAGATGTTTGAACAGTGGAGGTTTCTCCCCCTCCTTTTTAACATTCATTTTTCTAAGGACCTGCCAGAGTGATGGAAGACAGCTCAGGAAACCAGAGCTGTTCGCAGCCCTTTAAAAGAGAAAGAAGGCTGTGCCACAGAGCTGGGAAGGATGGGGTGAAGATGAGCGTGGTGGAGGATGCACAGGAATCAGCAAACTTCCCTGCCTCTCATCTCCTTTCTCTAGGTTGTCACCTTGGATTGCCCCTTTCTTTGCCCTGGTGTGTGGTGGCTGGGATCTCTGACCCTTTGTATTTATCCAGTTTCCAGCCCAGCCTTTCTTGGGCTCTGCCAGCTCCTAAAACACTTGGCTTCTAGTCCCATGGCATCTTCTGCCATGGCCACCCCAAGGATGAAACCCCTCCAGGTCTCCATCCCAGGGCACCACAGCCCTGCCACACACTTGCTTTCCCCCTCCAGTTTCAAGGCTCCAAAAGACTTTGTCCCCCCCACCCCTCGTTGTCCACAGGCAGCCTCAGATGTGCTGCTCTTTCCTCCTTTAAATGTCTTGGTCAACAGCAAGGCACGGTAGTATCTCATACACACAGCAAACAGCAACTACTCTACCTAGATAGCAGAATAAATAATAGCCTAAGTGAAAAGGGTCTGTCCCAGCCATTTACCAGGTAAGAAGACAATTAGAATAATTCACTGTATTTATACACAGCTGCTGTACAGAGCAAACAGAGACACATTTCAATAAGGTCAGTGCAATCAGTGAAATGAGAAAAGGGAGCAAGCACTTTAACACCGGTTCTGCTTCTCCGGGAGGGAAGAAACCCATCTCCTCAAACTGCTGTATGGCTGAGAGCCAGGACACGTGCACCTCGTCCTTTGGATGGATGGGGACGAGGAGAGGAGCCCTCAAGAGTCCGAGAGGCAGGCGTGCATCTCTGTGGTATGACCATGGGTTTTGGAGCTAGATTCACTGTTCAGACACCTTTGTTTAAAATCTGGGTCCAGGCGTCTTAGCCTCAGGGTGTCCTGATTGCTCTGACTCCTTGCCCTCTGTGGTGCTCAGGGCCTTCGTCTGAGTGCTGCCTTTGGCTGGAAAACACTGATGAGGGAGCAACAATCATCATCTGCTGCTCCATCAGCCCATTTGTGCACCAGGACTGCCAGAACTGAGCAAGAGCAGCTACTGAATGGGGCTCTGATGTGTGTGGCTGAATCAGTCTCTGGTCTTGGGGTAGACTTTATCCAGCTCTGCTTGAGCTGAAAAGATGCAGCCCGTGTGCTCCAGACCAGGAGATGTGAGGGAGACTGTCACTGCTAGGACTCTTACACCTCCAGTACCCAAAATGAAGAAGAGACGGGGATGTGAGAGGGGCAGTTGGCCCCTCCTGGACAAACCCCTCTGCTGCTGGGATCTTTTCTGCCTCTTGCAGCACATGTCCAGTGGAAATGGATCTAGAGAGTCTTGTTAACGATCTGGAAGCCACTTAATTGTTTCCAGTTGGTGGAATTCATGCTGACGAACCAATCAGCAAATCTAATGTACCTTAAACCTTTCTCGTGGGCGACTTTAATCGAGCAATTAAAGCACCACAGCATTGCTAATTAAGAGGAGAAAATACCCAGCGTGGTGATTATGTCCTCGCGAATACAGTTGTGCGTCCATGGACTTTTACGAAGGAAGTCAGCAGGGAGGAGGCGTCACCCTGCCCAGCTGGCAGGGCAGAGGGGGAGCAGAGCCGCACTGCAGGAGAGGGGATGCCTCCTGCATGCACCCAGGTCATACAGTGCGCTGCGGCTGGGGATGCTTATTCTTCCCTGGGTGCCTGCCTAAGAAGACCACAGCCTGTGCTCCCTTCCTTCTGGGCAAGGCCACAGGGAGGAGGAAGGCTACACTAGGTTAAGGGAGCCCACCGTGCTCCATTACCTTCTCTCCCCAGACTCCTTCTCCCTTTCTAACTCAGAGGTACGCTGTGTGGCAGAGCCCCAGGCTTCTCTTTGCTTTCTCCAACAGTGATTTTTTCCTGCCCATGTAAGAGCATCACACAGCAACCACGGGCTCCTTATGCCTTGTCTCTATGTGAAACCGCCGATGCAGGCTGCTCTGTTGGAAACAGGACGCTGGTGTTGCTGGGCTGACTCCAAGCAAAACTCTGTTTTCCTGGCTCTGCACTGCATGAGGCCCCCCCCAGGAGTGTGCGTGGGGGTCACGCGTGCCTCTGTCAGTCAGCAGAGATCAAACCTGGGATGTCAGGGTGCCCGTTATCAGCCTGTTTTGCACTGGACCACATACGTACCATATACCATAGCGACAGATGTGTGTCAAAAATACCCTGTAACTGCAGCTCCAGACAAACATACTCAGATACGTTTCATGTTTCTTTGAAAGTCAGTGTGGTTTTCAAGGAGACTTTCCCTGCAAGTCCCAGCACAGGGATGCCAGCTCTGAGCTGCAGGCTCCGTGGCTGTGTTGCACCTCACTGATGCCTGCTCAGCCTCCTGTGCCTGCTGGCAGATTATCAGGCTGTCATACCTGGAGTTAGCTGCACCAATGCCCTGGGTGCCTACCTCAGGGGGCTTCTGCTGTGAGTGATCCAAAATACACTTTTCTTTGCAGGAGCTGTAGCAGTTCTGAAGACATGCTATGAGAGTTATGCAAACATCCTTTCAGTGATGCCAGGCAAGAAAATCAAAGGAACTTAGCGATTCACAGCATTTGTATTGTTGGTTTGTAAACCAGTCAGATGCTTAGTTAAAAATACAGGCAATGGCATATGGTAAGATTATATCACCTTCTGTTTATCCTGTGCAAAGACCCATATATTTAATAAACCAATAATAATTAAAAAAATAAGTAAAGGGTACCTTGTTTTCCAAACCACTTAAGTAAGGTAGGACTGTTTGGATTCCAGCTATCAGTTTTCATATGGGAACAGACTGCAAAGAAGATGTGTCAGAGCTACAAATCGCTTGCAAGATTTGGGCTGGACATTAGGAATCACTGGAGAGGTGGCAGGTCACTGGAGAGGTGGCAGGATCTCCATCCTTGGTAATTTCCAACACTAATATATAGAAAAAGCCAGGGCCACCATGATGTATTTTTGGGGATAATCCCAACACTCTCAAATTGCTGGCTCAGGTGCTCTTGGCCCCTTCCACAAGCGCTGATGGGTCCTTGTGTTCACAATTTTCTTGTACCAGGATTCCAGTTTATATTCTCACACCTGGCTGCTAATGACTTTGTTTGGACCCCAGATCCACTGGGCTGTGTGGCATGGCTAATGCAGCCCAGCAAGCATGTTGAAGAAAGCAGGGTGTAGGACAAGAAACTTACTGGGAAAACAAACCAAAGCAATTGCCCAAACACAGAAACATTTTATTTATTTATTTATTTTTCCTGGAAGGATTGAGAAGGATGGAGATTATTGCAGACTGTCCTTTACCCACAGACAGAATATAGGTTTTGTCCGGGTCTGAGTATTGTACAGTTTGCCACTTTTCCTCTGTTTGCTGTGCTTAGCTGCTGACACGGATGAAGGGTGAGAGTGATGCTAGGCTGGAGTTCAGGGTATTGATGGTAATGGAACAAATTTAATTTGTGCTTGGTTGGTCTCTGTAGTTCTCATAAAAAACCACCAAAGGGCAGCTGGACTGTGACAGATGGGTCTGGCAGCACTGAAAAACCTTCACCAGGTTTGGAATGTGTGGTTTTGGTTTGAATTCTTCTGCAGAACTTGTCCAGACTCAGGTCATCACCAGGCGTTTTTATTCTGGATTACCAACACACAGATGCCTGGAAAGCCACTGGGGAGTTTAGAAACCAACAATTTGCAGGATAATTTTTTTGCAGGAAAATTTCTATTTGCACCAGTACTTAAACTGGAGATGGAGCAATGCAATGGGAGGCTGGGGACCTTAAATTCACTACCAGCTCTTGCTCTGGCAAGATGCTCTTTCTTCCCACAGAGCAGCAGGACCATGCCAAAAAATGTGTTCTGCATTTGACTTGAGATCCAGATCCTACCCATGTCAACACTTCTTGTGTGATGTCTTCTTCCCCTTCCTGAAAACAAGATGCTACTGATACCACATCCCGGTGAAGGAGAAAGGGATCCAAAAAGCTGCTGGTGCTCAGCTGTGCGGGGGTGAGGGCTGTGCTGGCCCCGTGGTGCCACAAGCTGCTTTTCACTTGCATCTGCTGGAGTGCTGGGCCTTTTTTAAACCTCAGCCTCCTGTATATATCTGTAACCGTATATATATATGTATGCTGAGAGGGCTTCCACCCTCCAAAACTGCAGGGTCTGGGATTAAGTTCTTGATGTTTTGTATGCCCTTTCTTCATTTATGCATCTTTACTCCCCAAAGACTTGCAGCAGGGATGCAGGGTTACCTTCAGTACCTTCATCTGCATTCGGCTCCACTCCTCCTGAACAGAGTTCTCCGGGTTTGTTTTTGGTCTGATGAAAACTGCATTTTTTTCAGAAACCTTAAGTAGTTCTGTCTAAAACCCTCCAACAAGACTGAGTTTTGTAAAGAGCTTTTTTTTTTTTTCCTTTTTCTAATTCTAGCATTGGGCCTCTTGCTTCCATCTTACTACTGCGAGCTGTAGCATTTCCCCAGATAAACTTCATAAAAAAGCCTTCAGCTCCAAGATAAGCCAGGCTGTCTCACCTACGCAAGGCTGCACAGTGTCTGCACTAGGCAGCAGAGCAGCACTCTCAGCACGTTGGGATTTGGACATTTCCGGCACTTATTTATTTATTTATTTGTAATGTGGAGAAGGAGAGCAGGGCAGAGGCAGCTGTGCCTTCAGCAGCACTGACTTCAAAGTCTTCAAGGGGGAAGTTTCCCCTCGTTTCTCTCTCCAAAACATTTTGGGGCATAGAGTGTGACGTGGTTTGAATTGTGCGGAGAAGGGGTAGGGGTAATGTGAGGCGGACTCCGGGGTGATGTGAGACAAGCTCAGCTGTGTGGAGTGGCACAGGGAGGGGTGTAGGGTTGCAAGCTGGGGGCAATGAGGCAGATGCCTGTTTTTAAGATGTGGCTGTGAGTAATATGCCTCTGTTTCAACGTCTGTGTCATGCAGGAGCTGAGATTGCAAGCATCGTGCTGAAACCGGATTGAAAGGAGATGGGATTTTCTGTGTTAGCTGCTCCTGCAGCCTGGAGGGCTCTGGGACCGGTGCCTGTCTCTGCCTGTCACAGTGGCAATGACACCTTTATTTCCATCTTTATCTCTTCCCAGCAATGCCAAAGGATAAGATTAAATCGGTGAAACCTGGGCGCAGTGCATCTCAAGTAGTAAGGCAGTTAACAAGACCTGCAGGCACAACCCGAAATGCGTTGTAGGTCCTTATTGCATGCCTGGACGCAGCAGGCTCCTGCTTTCATGCCCTTTTCCAGGCTCCCAGAGCACTTCAGGCTGGGTTTCCTACAACCCTGGGTGCCGGGGTGGTGTGGAGCCCTGATCCTGCCCAGCTCAGTCCCGGCCACTTTGTCTGGCCTCTGGGGATGGAGGGTGCCCTTCAAGGAGCCCTCGGTGGTCCCACCAGGCACACACAGGGGGCTTGTCCCATGCTGCTGCTCGGGCTGCGAAGAGTGGCTCATTCCCCGCTAGTGTCTCCTCGACAGGTCCATCTATCATCTCCCCGGCCCTGCCAGTTTATCAGCAGATGTTGTCCTGTCCCCAGAGGATGGAGAGGGAGGGAAACAAACGGACCGAACCGCAGATGGCTGGCAGAGCCGTGCCCACACTTGCTGTTCCTGAGACAAGCCTGCTGCTCTGGAGCCTGTCAGCGAGCTGGGAATAACGGGGAAGATGTGTTGTGCAGCGGGGGGATCGGTGTAAGCCCCGTGGCACTAACTTCAGCAGGCTGGGATGGTGAGAGGGGACCCACCCCTGGGGCAGAGGGCTGGAGTCGCACACCGCCAAGCCCAGGTTCAGCGTTCTGCAAGGAGAGGACACGGCTGTTTGCCTGTGATCCCCAGGCATGGGGAAAGGATATTAACTTCATAAAATATATATGTAAAAAAAAAGAATTCCTCACCTTCTGCACAGCTCCTGGAAGGACACTTGTGACAGGTGGCAGAACTTGGTGGTGGTAAAGGCAGCGGGACAGCACTTCTGCACCTCCCTGGTGGGTGGCTGCAGATGTCCGTGGGTGCAGCGTGCGCTGTAACCATGGAGCTCTGCAGATTTTAGACCTGATGTCTTTGGCTGACTTTTTCTTCCTGGCCATTTCTCTGTCAGTTTGCTCTTCCCAGAGCAAACCCAGAAGGGCCTGGTCTTCCATGTGTCATTGGCCTAGCAGGGGAGAGCTCAGTCCAGAGTAGGATAGGCTTGCCATTGGGTGCTGTAGGGATTTAACTCTTTGTGCATATTCCTGAGGTGAGCTCGTAGCTTGTTCGAAACTGAGCCCTAGCACATGGGCACCAAGCTGGTGTCCCACCTCCTGTGCTTGTGAAAGGCCTCCCAAGTGTCTTGCTTCCATGCACAGCAAGTGCTCACACACACGGAGGTGTGTGACCCATCTCTCTCCAGCCTTCTTGCATGCTTGTGCTGTCCGGGTGCTGGGAGGTGGCTGCCAACAGCCCTGCACTGGTGCACAAATTCACCTGTAATTTGTCATTTATGTTAATTTTCCTCCTGGGTGCATTTAAAATAATTGTGAATTATTGCTACAGGCAATTAATGTTTCTTTACAGCATTAAATGCTAAGTGATTACAATTGCTTGGTGCAAATCTGTTGTGCTTCACGTTCCCGTTTTTCCTCCTGGCCCATCTCTCCATACCTGATATAGCACTCATTTCTCTGCCTCTAATTAAATATTGTCGGGGGGAACCGCTTCACTGTCTCTTGAATCAAGAGTCCCTGGCTACAGGTTGCCACCTGGGTAGAGATGATGGTGGTTTGCAGGGCAAGCTCGCGCAGGGAGTTGAAGAAGGCAAATCCTGGCGTGCATGCTGCATGGGCTGTCGGGCTATCCCCGTTCCTGTTTGGTAGGCTGTGCTCATGCTGTGTTTTCATCCTTCCCCATGCAGAGGAACTGGAAATTTTTACTTCTTAGAGATTTTTTTTTTTTTTTTTTTTTTGCCAGCTGGCTACCCCATGAATTTGTCTGCAGCTGAGAAGAGGGTGTAACAACCCCCATCTCTGCCTTACACCCCATCTCAGTGCCCAAAACCAAGAGGCTCTTGGGGTGTAAGGGCAGAGAGTCCCCGGCTCTCTCGGTGCATGGCATCACGAGGAGCAGTCAGCACCAGAGCCTGGCAAGCTGCCTGGCCTGTCCTTGGTGTGGCTGGCTGGGACAGCACAGCTCCTCTCCCGGCTCTGCCTCCCTGGTTTTCTGTCCTCTCTGATGCCTTTGAAAGCTATTGGAAGAGAGTGCCTTCCTGGGACATCTTGCCAAAATTGCTCCCTTGCCTTTGAAGCAGTGTTCAATACAAAAGTGCTTCACAAGCTGAGGACAGAGTCTGAAGAGGGACCAGCTAGGCTTGCATATGTCTGGAGCGTTGTCTTCAGCTACCACTGCTGGAAGTAGCTCAGTTATAAAGAGGCTATTGCATTATCATGCAGCATGTGATATGTGAAATATGTTGGCAGCAATCATTCTAGGGAGATCTGTGGCAAGAAAAGGAGGGTTATTAATAAGAAGACAAATCAGCACCTAGGAGCAGAACAAATGGACAGCACGGAGGGACCCAGACCACCAGGGATGCTGGATTGCAGACAAAACACTTCTACATGCTTGGAAGCAAAAATTGAGGGTGTATGCAGAGCTGGCCACTGGGGGTAAGGACGGGAAAATGAATGTATTACTACCTCAGTAGGGGAAAAGAGAAATGATTCAGGGTCCAGAATAATGCTTGAAACACTGGAACTGGTCCTACAAATGCTTGATAAATATGGAGACTCAGAGAAAGCCTGTTTGGAACTGAAATCTTCTGGAGAGGAGGGATCCTTCCACACCAGACAGATACCTGCCGTGATACTTGTCACTGCTGAGCTAATCAGCTTTCCTAACGAGATAGGATACTGATGGCAGCCCTGGTGTGGGATGGGCACACGGTCCCACTGCACAGCCACCAGCACTAGGCAGGGGCAGAGCAGCCAAAGGTGGGCTGTGTGACCAGAAAAAGCTCAGCCTGGCTCAGCTGGCCTTGCTGTCCCTCTGCAGAGAGCAGGCAGTGTGCATGCAAAGTCAGTTTGCTGCAAAGTGAAACGAGAGGTGTGCTTCCTTGTGCTGAGCATGGAAACACGTTGCTTTGTATAGCAGCAAACCAGGGGCATGCAGAGGGCCATGTACCAGGTACGGAGATCTTAAGCCCTGAAACCACCCATGTGGATGTCCTTGGGCACCTAAACACACCCAGCATGTGTATGGAAAGCACTGTGAAGTGAGGAATGTAGTTTGCCCCATAAATGATAGTGCTCAGGAGGGGTAACAGTGTGATTTCCAGTGCTACCAGTTTGAGCTTTGAAGCACTCCCTCCCCAGAGCCAGGCGGTGGCCCAGAAGCTGCAGCTGGGAGAGATCTGGGCAGCAGGCACAGCTACAAGGAGAGCACATCAAGCTTCGCAGGCAGCTCACAAAATCAGAGGCACCCGTGTCTGCCTGTGAAACAGTGGGGAACAGGTACTGGGATGGCAGCACATACAGCCTGGGGGGAGAGACCAAAGCAGATTTCACAGAGCCCAGTTTCCAGCTGGGCAGCTGGAGGGGAACTCACCTGGGCACCAGGGAGAGGGGCTGGGATGGGGCAGAGAGCGGGGTTCAGCTTTGTGCTGCCGAGATTCGCCGAGCCGTGGGCTGCTTCTCATCCAGGCACGTGCCCCTGACCATCGCCCCTTCCCTCCTCTGCAGCCTGCCAGCTGGGATTTTACAAGTCAGCTCCCGGGGACCAGCTGTGTGCGAAGTGCCCCTTGCACAGCCACTCGGAGAGCCGGGCAGCCCGCGTGTGCCGCTGCGACAGCAGCTTCTACCGGGCCGTGCAGGACCCCCCCTCGGCCGCCTGCACCCGTAAGTACCCCCAGCTGTCGTGGCTCCTGAAGACACGTTGTCTTGTCTTCGGACACATCGTCGTGTCTTCACACACGTCTAACGCTCCCTGGCTGGCCCAGCGTGCACATTCAGCTCTGAGCAAGCTGCCCAAGGCGTTGCAGCAGCCTTTCAACCCCTGTGTTGCATGAGTTGAAACCTCCCAGGCAGAGCTCCCTCACCGTCCTCTGGCTCATCCTCGTCCTGCCGGTCCCCAAATATCACTGGCCAGTATCTGCTCCCCTCCTGGGGCTGCATCCTGCACTGGAGCAGGGTGAGATCTGAGCTCTGCCACCAAGGTCACCTGCTAGTGCACCAGCCAGCCTCTTGCTGGCTGCTTCCATTTGCAGAAATGCCCAGGGTGGTCCCAGGGGAGCACGAGCGTTGCTGCGCTTTCCCTTGCTATGGGTGGATGTTGGCACGAGGACTTGGCGCCTAGTTTCAGCCCAGCTCTCTGCATTAGGGGCCCAGTGTTATTAAAAAAGGGACAAAAGCATCCCAGGAAGATTTGCACTCTATGCAGTTCGTCCAGGAGGGCAGAGAGGTTTGGGGCTGCTAGCTGAAGGTGAAAGGCAGGTCAGCAACGTCTGACTTCAGTTTCCCTAGGGTCCCAAGATGTCCACCCAAGACTGCTGACCTCCCGTGGAGTTCACCCTTCCTTCCCTTTAGAAAAGCAGTTCCTGCTCTCCACCCACCAGCCCCCTGACGCCTTTTTTCTTCCCCACAAGGCTTCCCCCATCCCCATTGCTCCCTGCTCACCCCAGAACAAACCCTCAGCTCTCCTCTGCCTGGTACTTGGCATCCTGACCCAGAGCACCTCGCTTCCCAGTCTGGTCCTACACGGCAATTCACCCTGAGATCCGCCTGTGTCTTTGCTGTCTTCTCCTTGGAGCACTTCCCCCTCTTGGCAGCACCGTCAGGAACCACAGAACACGCTGACCAAGAACCGAACCTCCTCTGTCCATCCCATTTCCCCCAGGACCCTGCTCTGCCAGCCCCAACGTGCTTGGGCATCCCCCTCTCTGCCCAAACCTCTGCTTCCTTTCCAGGTCCCCCCTCGGCTCCCGTGAACCTGGTCTCCAGCGTGAACGGCACCTCGGTGACGCTGGAGTGGGGGCCGCCGCTGGACAAGGGTGGGCGCAGCGACATCACGTACAACGTGCTCTGCCGGCGCTGCGGGGGGGACGTGGGGCAGTGCGAGGCCTGCGGCAGCGGCACCCGCTTCGTGCCCCAGCAGATGAGCCTGGTGCAGGGCGCGCTGACCGTCACCAACCTCCTGGCACACACCAACTACTCCTTCTGGGTGGAGGCCGTCAACGGAGTGTCGGACCTCAGCCTGGAGGCCAGGAGGGCTGCGGTCGCCAACATCACAACAAACCAGGCAGGTAGGAGGAGCAGACACCCCCCATCCCAGAGGATTTGCACATGTGGGTGATGCCGATGTTGCTCCGGCGTTGCCCCAAGTGGTACCTCCAGAGACAGCTGTGAGCAGGGGCAGCACCAGCCTGCCCTCGGGCAGGGCTTGGTGGAGAGCATGGGCCCCCTGGGAGATGCAAGGGGTGACTCCTGTTTCCTCTGCTGCTGGAGGTAGCTTTGGGGAGCTACCTCCCCAAAGCTGCTGCCCGAGGCCACCCTTATCTTCTCTGGTTCGTGGTATCCTTTTTCAGACCCCTTTCCCTGCACTTCAGCCTGCAGCCACTGGTGGAGGATCCCTTTCTGCAGGAGACAGGGGGCACGGAGCACACTTGTTCATTGACAGGAACACAAAGTGGAGCATGAATCCCTCAGATTGTCCCTGCAGCCTTCTGTCCTCTCCCAAAAGGCCAAGCAGCAGTTCCTGCTCTGCTCTCGGCTCACACCAGTGCCAGCCCCCGGCAGGTGACAACAGCCTTTGTGGGGAAGAGCCTCTCTCATGCACATTTCATCTTTGCAAATCCCTTACTGAGAAATGCTCTTTCCCCAGGAAATACTGCGCGATGATCCAGCCCAGATGGGCCAGGACCTTGCTTCATGGTCCCCTGGGCATCACTGCAGCGGCTTTAATTAAAGCAGAAATGTGTTTTAAACCATTTCCAGGGGCCTGCACGGGGCTCTGTCTCCCTGCTGCCATGCCCATGCCCTGTCTTTGTGTCCCCAGCCCCGTCCCAGGTGGTGGCGGTCCGCCACGAGAGCGCAGGCCAGAACAGCGTCACCCTGCTGTGGCAAGAGCCGGACCAGCCCAACGGCATCATCCTGGAGTACGAGATCAAGTACTACGAGAAGGTAAAGCCGAGTTCGTGGCTGCACATCAGCCCTGGTGGGGCAGATTTAGGCTGGGTGCAAATTTTCCCTGCTGCTATCAGGCAGCCGTGAGAAAAGAACTATTTTCGAAGAGTTTTTTCCCTTCCTACGGTTATGCTGTGCTGATGCAGCGAGGTTCTCGGTGTCGCTTTTCCACAGGACAAGGAAATGCAGAGCTATTCGACCCTAAAATCCAAGGACACCACTGCCACCATCTTGGGGCTCAAGCCCGCGACCCGCTACGTTTTCCAGGTCCGGGCCCGCACCTCTGCTGGCTGTGGAAGGTTCAGCCAGACCGTGGAGGTGGAGACGGGGAAACCAGGTGAGTGCGTGCAGCTGTCTTGCTGGAGGTAGCCCTCCAGAGATGTGCTTATACGTTAGAAAGAGGAGGAAGAACATACAGGGCAGAGGTGATCTGGGGAGGTCCTGAGGGCCCAGACTCTTCTCCGTGCTGGCTTGCTGCATCACCATGGCTGCCCCAGACCTGTGCTCGGTTTCCCTGTCTGTAAATGGGCCCTGTAGACTGGGAGAGACCCAAAGCTGGTGTTGGATAGGTGACGGTGCTTTGTTATTGAACATAGTGACCCTGGTGGGGTAGGGGAGTCTCTGAGCTCAGCGGAGCTTTCCCCACTTCCTACCCTATTTCTTCCAGTCTCTCTCCGGTACGACACGATGACAATTGTCTGGATCTGCCTGACACTCATCACTGGCCTGGTTGCATTGCTGGTGGTCCTGATCTGCAAGAAGAGGTAAGTGTTGTTTGTACGTCTGTGCAACCTGTCACCGAGTGGGACAGGAGGGACCGGAGAGCTTGGGCACAGCCTTTCTCTTCTAATTTTTGGCCAGAGCAGCCATAGGTCAGGGCTCAGCCAAGAGACTTCATTCAGAGTCATCCTGCCTGTTGTTCCATGCTTGTCAGTGTTCAAGAGGCATTTAATGCTAATATGCTTTAACTTTTGATTAGCCCTGAAGTAGTCAGGCAGGTGGACTCAATGACCTTTGTAGATCCTTTCCAACCGAACTATCCCCATTCTAATTCTAATAAAACCAGCAGGTCGAACAGCAACAGCCATAGCCATACCAATAGCAATAGCAATAATAATAGCCATAGCATTAGCAGTAGTGTATATATATATATATGTACATATATATATGTATACCATTACCACTACCAGTACTAGTACCAGGGCTGACTGGGTGGGCTAGGGGGTAGGTCAGGAACAGACAGATATCTTCTTGATCAGAAAAACTGAAGAGTGACTTTGTCCTGCTACATCTCAGCAAGACAGAGCCAGGCATGTGCAGCACGCACGCCACTGCCTAGAGGAGACAAAAGGGCTGAAGCTCTTGGCCCTGCTGAGCCTTGGGGAGCACCCAGAACGTCCCCTGCTCCAGGCCAAAGTGTCAGCCCAGCAAGATGCAGTGATGCAGCTGGTGGAGGGAAAAGCCTTAGCTCCAGGCCTGGCATGCATTGCCTTTACCCTGCCTTTGGGCTGCTGGTGGGAGGAAGAGACAGGAGCATCCTTCTGACCCCTGTGTCTCTGTGACAGGCACTGCGGGTACAGCAAGGCTTTCCAGGACTCTGATGAGGAGAAGATGCACTATCAGAATGGGCAAGGTAGGACCAAGCCTGCTCCTCCTCCTGCCCCTGGGGTGCAAAGGACCTCAGCCCCCTGAATGGGCAAGGACCTGGACCATTTTCCCCAGCACTGCTGTGGTTTCCAGGGAGAAGGATTTTGTCCACTCCGGCTTCTGGGGATGTGTCTAAGAGAGCTGAACTGGGGCTCTGATCCCAGGGGTGTACTGGTAATGGGGTTGTAGCAGGTTCATCTAAGTCATCAGCAGGCCAGGAGAGTGGGAAATTCACCACAAACCCACATGAGGGGTCACGAAGGCGTTGATGGGGGTGTGAATCATATGGAGGAGATCTGGATGGCCAATCCTGGAGTGCTCTAAGGATATTGCCATGCCAAGAAGTGCCTCGGGTTCCCTTGGGGATCCCTAGCGTGTCACCCCAAGGAGTCCTGCCCCTGCCTGTCCAACGCCCAGCTCCTGGGCACCCACCTCACAGCAGAGCTGTGTGGAAGAGCTTGTCTCCTCTCTCCCCTTTGAAACCTGACAGTGAAATTCCCCGAGTCAAAGTTCTACGTGGACCCCCACACGTATGAGGACCCCTGCCAAGCCGTGCATGAGTTCACCCGTGAAATCGAGGCTTCCCGGATCAAGATTGAGAAAGTCATTGGGTCTGGTGAGTCCCCAGCCCAGGCTGCCTCTCTGCATCCCATCTGCTTGGGCAATTTTCTGGGAGGCAGGGACATCTCCACAGCCCGCTGGGACCACAGCAGGCTGCAGGGTTCTGTAACAATGCTCAATCAGGGCTTCATCTGCTCCTTATTTCCCTGAGATGAGAACCGTGAGTAGGATGGGTTTTTTTAGTGCATGAAATAAACTCTCCTGCGTCAGCTTGGCGCAGGCGGGAGCTGCTCAGCCAGCGTGGCACCGACGGCTCAGCCTGACACCAGCAGATGGCTCGCCCTGTCCCGCGTGGGTGCTCAAACGCGGCCACCCTGCTCTCAAACCTCGGAGCAAGCATCTGGGGTGACAAGACACGAGCAAAATAGCAAGCAGAGTGGTAAATTTTCAGAACAAAATGGGTTTTTGCCTAGGAACAGGGGCTTGCAAGGAAGAACAGGACAGATCCAGAGCTACAGCTTCACCAGCAGTGCCCCAGGGGCTGGTGGAGGCTCACCCCGTGTGCTGAGGGACGGCGCAGGGCCAGCCAAGCAGACGAGCAATAGGAAGCCTGACTGCTTGTAGCAGTAGGCATCCCTGCTGCTATACGTCTTCAATGGCTGGAGCACGCTGCAGGCATACGGGGGCAGACCGGGTGATCTGTGGTGCTGGAGGGTCCGTGCAAGGAGCTGAGCACCATGCCCTCACCTTCGCTTGCCTTGCAGGGGAGTCTGGAGAGGTGTGCTACGGCCGCCTGAAACTGCCGGGGAAGAGGGAGATTTCCGTGGCCATCAAGGCTCTGAAGGCAGGCTACACGGAGAAGCAGAGACAGGACTTCCTGAGCGAGGCCAGCATCATGGCGCAGTTTGACCACCCCAACGTCATCCACCTGGAAGGGGTGGTCACCAGGAGTAGGTGGCTGGTGGGGACGGGGTCCCTTGGTGGGGCACAACTGGGGGCTTATCTCCCTGGGGGCACCGTGGGGATGGGGGTCAGGGGCCTCTTTGGGCACACACACCATCCTTCAGCTGCCCTGTGTAATCTCTTGTCATTTATCCCGGGGTCCCCTGCAGCCCACCCCCTCCTGCTGACAGCACCAGAGCCCCCAGGGCAGTGAGGAGATTTCCTGTTCCCGGGGTCTGCAGGGGGGATTGAGGAAAACGTGGCTCCTTCAGCACAGTGCACAGGGCTGGCAGGGAGCAGCTTAGGGGTCTGCAGGGGCTGGGAGCCCTGTGCAACCCTGTCTCTTTGCCAACTCCTTCCCAGGAGTTATATCTAAATTGCAGGTAGCTTGTTCCTGATCTGACGTGAGGCTGAAGGTTTCAGGCTTGGGCCATGCTTTGTGCCGGGAAGCTTTCTCTCCTGATTGGCATTCCCCATTAACATCTTCAGAGGGAGACAGGCTGTCCCCGGCAGCCCTGCTGCTTTTCCTCCTTCCCCTTTGAACCCCATTAGAGAAATGAACCGCTTGTTCCTGGCTGCAGCCCAAACCTCTGGCAGCATCTCGGCGGTCCTAGGGAGGGGGCTTAATGAGATGAATCAAGACCACTCCTGTCATCTCCTGTTACAGGACAAGCTTCCCATGCAGCCCTTACCCACCTTGCTGCGCAGCGCTCCCCGGTGCCCCAGGACAGGGTTATTGGATTAGGAGAAGTCCTACCTATTAGCGTTTGTTTTAAAGGCTGCCTGTATTGAATAATAATTTGGATCCTTCCTTCAAAAAGGCACATTGTGATGCAGAGCTTTATGTTAATGGCATGCAAATTTCAGTGGGATAAGAAAGCTGACCTAGCCACATTAATAGTGCCTGGAGGGAGGGGTAAGAGTTGGGGTTTTGACCACGTCTCCACCACCATGCCCTTCCTGCATGGTGAGACCACCCTACAGGGCTGCAGGTGACCCACCGGCCTGAATTAATGTCGCTCCCAGTAAAGCCTGGCACCGGGCTTCTCAGAGGAAGGTGACTTGTCTATTAACTTGACCTCCCTTGTCTTCTGCAGGCAAATTGGTCATGATTGTTACTGAATACATGGAGAACGGCTCGCTAGACGCCTTTCTCAGGGTAAAGTGCTCTCTTGTATTTGTATTCATTGCACATCCCTCTGGGCTGCAAGAATGAAGATGAGGTTAGTTCACACTCCTCAGCCCTGTGACCACCGTGGCCTCTGTGTGAGAGCAGCGGGCGCTGGGCTTTCCCCTCTCCAGCAGCCACTGGCCCCAGGGCACTGCGGCTGGCTCCCTGAAAAGGCAGGGACACCTGCCCAAGCAGCACGCAGAGGTGCTGGGAGCACGGACTTTGGGCCAAGACAGAGGCTCTGGAGTTAGAGGAGGTGCTACGCCAAAGATAAGAGCTACTCAGGAGTTAGTTTAATGATAGCAGTGTCAACGGGACTGCTGGAAAAAAAAAAAAAGAAAAAAAGAATAACCTCTGTGTTATTTCCTCTCCAGAAACACGACGGGCAGTTCACCATCATCCAGCTGGTGGGCATGTTGCGTGGCATCGGAGCAGGCATGAGGTACCTGTCTGACCTGGGCTACGTGCACCGGGACCTGGCTGCCCGCAACATCCTGGTGAACAGCAACCTGGTCTGCAAGGTGTCTGACTTCGGCCTCTCACGCATCCTCGAGGATGACCCTGACGCTGCATATACCACCACGGTGCGTGGCTCTTAGTGTTAAAACTCCTTTTTTTTTTTTTTTTTTTTGCTGAGCTTTACAGGTGGTGATTGCCCCAGCCCAGTGAGGGTGCAAAGGTTAGACACCCAAGTCAAGGTAGGCAGTGCAGGAATGGAGACGGTCACCTCACCACTGCTACCTGGTCATGAACCCAAAGTGTTTCTGACCTTCAAAGCATTATATGAGAACACTCCCCTTCATAAAGAGACATCCCACAACCGAAGTGTGCAGTGAACAAAGAGAAGCAGGGTAGGAGAACAGGGAGGTTATCAAAACTCCCCAGCCAGCAGCTCCCATTGGCATGCAAGGACCATTCCATGGGATGCTCCCATGTCCCTGCTGGAGTCCATCCCTAGACTGTAGCTCCATCCACTCCTTCAACCACAGGTCAATCACTTTGATAGTCTTCAGTAGCATGGTCACACTCTCCATGTGACAGCTCCTCCAAGTGACACTGCCTCATTCAGGGGTGTGGAAAGGACGGGAGTGAAAATTCTTGAGCTTTTTGACTTGCAAGTACTTGGCTTTGCAGCCTAGATGATTTTGTTTTAATGTAGGACACGTTTGTCTGTGAACCTATTTTAAGACTCTCTGGCCAGCCTGACAGCACTGGAGCTTGATGTGCTCCTCTAGTGGAGGTCATAAGAGGGAAAATGAAATTCATTGAGGGAACATGTTCTTCTTGCTTTTCTCTGGACATGAAATAAATTAGCGTTCTCCCAAGGCAGTCCTTTGGCAGATAGACTTCCCTGATTTGGGTCAGTTTGGAGAGGCAGCTGTGGAGTCTGAGCATCACTTTTCAGAAAGACCAGGACTAGACAGGCAGAAAGAGCTTCAGGTTGGTTTGGGCTGGCTCGTGGCACTGCAAAGCATGGCCTAACGTGGTTGCAGGTCTGAGAGGTGGGTGCACAGTGACTCAGCCTGGAGACCACTCCTTCAGGAGAACCTTCATTTCAGGATTCAGCCTGGCGGAAAGGCAAGAAGGGGCCCAAGATCGGCTAGGGCTTCCTGACCTCAGAGCAGGCCATCTTCACGCAGATAGCCTGGCCTGCCACCCACCAAGGCAGTCTCTGAGCTTTCCCACATTAAAAAGGAATTTCTGGAAATGGTGTGGCAGGGACTGTAGAGGACCAGGAGGGTGACCTGAGTGACCAGAGCACATGTATTGACCTACATGCTGATCCTTTCCAATCCTGCCCAGTTTCTAGAGATGCTGTCTTAATGTATCCAGCATGAATGCAAGCAGAGAGGTCAGTAGAGTATGGAGGTACCACTGTGCATGTCACAAGCAGAGGCTTTGAGGCATCCAGGCGTGGTGAAACCCACCAGAGCTGGTAGCTCTTACCTGTTGCATAGCCCAGATAAAAATGAACCACTAACATGAAGTGACAGGATCGGGAATACAAGCACTCTGGCAAGGCGCCATTTGGGATATCCTTAAAATAAGGATGTTTTTGCATCTTTTCTGTTCAGATTGCCAGCAACCACGATTTCAATTTAGATGTATTCTTAGCCCATTTATTACTTTTTTTTTTTAGTTTTTGTTGTTGTTGTTGTTGTTGTTATCATAGTCAGCCTTTAATTCAACAAGTTCTCTTCAGCACTCGTCTGCCAAATCAGTAACAGACACATGCCATGACTCTCCCTCCTTTCTGCACTAAATGAGTCAGGCTCTCTGCCTGTGCCTAGGGTCAGCTCCGTGTCCTTTGTGCTCTGGTAGCCCTTTGCTTCACCTCACCACTGATTTCTCCTCTCTGGGGCACCGAGGGCCAGCATCACGCATGACATTTCAAAGGAGACCTTGTAAAATAGTACAGCTTTCTCCTTGCTCCACTGGAAATACCTTGAAGTCATCCTTCCAGTACGGCTTTAGGGTTACCTTGTGCTGATGGCCTCCTCAGTGCTTTCCAGAAGATGCCCACTGCCCATCCAGTGTAGCTGTTCTGGATCCCAGTTCTGCTGGGGCAGCCTGAGATCAGGAGAGGACCCAGCAGTGCAGGGCCAAGGGAGCTGCCCGTGTTTTCCAGGCAGAGGTGCATCCCAGCGAAATGAAAGCTTCGTGCTAGTGCTCCAAAAGGTGGAAACAACCCAATAGGTTGGGGGCAAAAAGGGAACAGTGCACAGTGAAGCGTGCAGGATGCAGCCAGCCCTGGAGCATCACGATGTGCGATCCTCTGCCTGTAATGAGAGCTGGCCATCACAGGTTGGATCGCCAGGAGCCATCTGACACAGAAACGCAGTGTGGTGTCTGCCCTGGCCCTGATGCTGATCCCTGCCCCAAAGCAGCAAGGCCCAGCACTCCCCTCCTCCCTCCCACGGGAGCTATGGAAATGACGCGTTCCTTGCTTGCTGTTGCAGGGGGGCAAGATCCCCATCCGCTGGACGGCTCCGGAGGCCATCGCCTACCGCAAGTTCTCCTCGGCCAGCGACGTGTGGAGCTACGGCATCGTCATGTGGGAGGTGCTGGCCTACGGCGAACGCCCCTACTGGAACATGACCAACCGGGACGTGAGTGGACGTGAGGCCTGCCTCGCCTCCTGCCCCGTCCCGAGCCAGCCTAGCGGGGGTGCCAGGGAAAAGGGACCCACAGAGCAGCCCCTGCCTCTCCTCACATCCCCGCTGGGCTGTGCACAACGTGCCTGTCCCCTTAGTGGGGGCATCGGTGTGTTGCCTGTTGTTGCCTCTCGTCTTGCCGCGCGGTGGCTCCTGGCTGTGTCTGGTTGCGCACGGCGGGTCTCCCACCCCAGCCTGCTGCTCTGTGCAAGCCTTTCTGCTAGCTGGTGAGCTTCAGCGTACGTTGTGCCATCTTACCCATTGCCTGCTAGGGGTCAGGGCTTCCTTAGGGTCGCTGCCACCCCACCGCATTGACCCGCCGGTTCCTCCCACACCTGCTGCCCACACGTGGCTTCCAAGAGCCCCAGACTTGTGGCACCCAGCAGTAGGCTATGGGCTCGGCAGTGCCGTTGGGGGCCACTCTTATATCAAGGATAGCATAAAAACTAAAGTAAAATGTAGGTTATTGCCTGACTAAAAACTGGGTGCAAAATTTCCAAAAGGAGGCAGAGAATGGATGCTTTTGACTCTGCAGAACCATAGGACTCCTTATTTTGCCTATGGGTGCCATAAACCTGCCTGCTTTCTCCCTGCTCTTGAGTCCTGGGAATCCCCCCTCTCTGTGGTGTTTTTCCTATAATAGAAAGTGGCTTTGGTGACAGATGGTGGCTGCAGTGACTTGCACAACGTCGTCTGCACAGGCCCTTTGAGTGGGGTTTCTCCCAGCTTTGCTGAGCAGTGGCAAGCCCTGGCTGTAGAATAACTGAATGTGAATGAAGCCCTCATGACTTATCTGCTGGAGGCAAGCTGCAATACTTTAGGCCTGTTGGACCACTTAATAAATCTGCTCTCAGAGCAGTGATTTCTTGTATGTGTGTGGTGTCCAGCCTGCTTTCAGCTTTCCGCAGAGTCCGCACGCAGCTCACCGGCAATAAAAATTGTCATTTAGCATGAATCTTGTGTACACCTCCCTGCTTCCCCTTCTGATGGCCTTAACAGCTCATGCACCGGGGATCTCCCCTGTGCATAGCAGTCTAGGGTGCTCAGAGCTGGGCAGGAGAGCAGCTCCGCTCCAGCGCCGTGGCTTCCTTCCAGGTCATTAATTCGGTGGAGGAAGGCTACCGCCTGCCCGCCCCCATGGGCTGTCCCACGGCCCTGCACCAGCTCATGCTGGACTGCTGGCAGAAGGAGCGCAGCGAGCGGCCCCGCTTCTCCCAGATCGTCGGCGTCCTGGACAAGCTCATCCGCAACCCCGACAGCCTCAAGTGTACAGCCACGGTGAACCGGTAAGGGCTCGCCGTGACGAGCAGGGGTAGACCCCATCAAGCCACAGCTGACAGCAAGCAGAGCGTGTGGGTTGCCACAAAAAAGGGATATTTCGGTCCAGTTCTAGCAACAGTGGCTTGCCCTGTGACCACTGGTTGCAGTGGGTGGTGGTAAACGTCCTGCATTTTGCTGCCTTGCACCCACCGAAGCGTCCCAACAACAGGGCTGAGCCAAGCACATGCAGCACTGCCCATGTAGCAGCGTGCCTACCTTCACAGCGAGGGCTCTCCAAGTCCTCCCCTCTCTGAGGTGGAACACCTAGGACCACCATCTCCATCTGAGCTCCTGGGATAATTAATCACTTCTGTCCCGCTCTCAGGTTCACCCAAACACCCTTCGACAGGGGTCTCCTCGACTTCTCCGGCTGCCTGACTGTCGAGGACTGGCTGGACTCCATCCGGCTGGGGCACTACCGGGACAACTTCGCCATGGCAGGGTACTCCTCCCTGGGCATGGTGATGCGAATGAACATCGAGTGAGTACCAACATTAACATACGTAACCTGGTACATAACCTGTACCAGGTTAATGCTGAGTCCTGGGATGATGTCCACGGCAGCAGTGACCTTTGAGCAGAGATGTGGGAGTTGTTCCGAGAGGGTGTGTGAGAACCTGGCCACCTCTGGCGCTCCATGGCAGCTCTGTCATGGAGCTCCACGGTTGTCATAGAGTGGTTCCAAAGAGCGTTTATCAATATGGTGATAGGCACTTTATATATATAAATATAAATTATTATTATTATTAATAATAATAATAATTAGAAGGAAGTAATTCAGATTGTAAGGCACTTCAGGAGTTCATCTAGTCCAACTGCTTGCTCAAAGTAGGGTCAGATACACGATTTTGGTCTCCCTGCTCTTCTCAGCTTTGTCTCCTCCACCAAAGGCATGTCTGGGTCGGAACGGCAGGGCCGTACTCTCAGCTTCTCTACTCATAGGGTGTGGGATTCCAGGGCAATGATGGGAGCTCAGACCTCTGTGCACTGGCTGCCTGCTCGTTGCAGCTGGGCAGGGAGGCCCCAGGGCCTCAGTGTGACTGGAAGGCCATAGCCTCAGCCTGGATGCTTTGGAAATCCTCTTCCTAGTAAACACAGTCCTCCCCCTGCCTCTTTTTTGCCACCTTTCTCACTCACAGCAGGGAGAAATGAAAAAGCAGGGAGCTACAGGAGAGCTTCCAGCATCACCATGTGCTGGGTCGCTGGGCCCAGGGCTCCTGTCTGCATGGAACAGGAGTGCAAGAGAGGCAGAAATTGCTCCCTAGAGATCAAGGCTGGGTTAAGGGGTGTTGAGAAAGGCTTGTCCCACCGTCCATCCTCCTCCTCTTGTTGTAAAGAGCTTGCTCC
This sequence comes from Anser cygnoides, assembly GCF_040182565.1. Classification (NCBI taxonomy): domain Eukaryota; kingdom Metazoa; phylum Chordata; class Aves; order Anseriformes; family Anatidae; genus Anser; species Anser cygnoides. Next base: position 1,988,586 of record NC_089895.1, on the reverse strand, counting down.
GGCACCTCTCTAGGGGTTCTTTGAGGTAGCTGATGCCACAAGTGGTACCAGAAGAGATGGCAAATACATCCTGGGCTTACGTTCACCATCCTCTGGTGTTAGCTCTCACACCAGGGCTGGAAAAAATCTCTTCTACCTCTGAGGAGAGTTGCTCCTTGCCAAAAGCAGTAGCTGCCATGACTCAGAAAGGATGTGACAGTGAAAGCGTTGGTTGAGCTGGGATGGGTAAAGCAGGAGGAGGTGAAAGGGAAGATGGAGAGATGCAGGCAGAGGGCTGTCATGTGCATTGATCGGGGGCTGTACCTGGGGCCTTCGCCGTGGCACTGAACGGACACAGATCCTTGTTTCTCCCACACACCAGGGGAGCTTTTGCCTGCAGAAGGCTCATCATCTGCCTGTCTTTCTGACTGGATTATCTAAGGGCATCTCACTAAAACTGAATCCAATTTCAGAGCATCGATCTTGTCACCTACTAGCCTGTCACGAGCGGTGCCCCTTGCTCCTGCTCCCCCCCCGGCTGTCACAGCGGCCCTGTCAGGAGACTGTGCCAGGGGGAATGACAGCCTCTCCTTCCCTGTGGAGCACGTCACGGGCCCCAGGCAGCCTTGTGCTGAGGGGCAAATGGAGGAGAGCCAGGAGAGGGGTCCTGGGCTGGTCCGTGGGGTGTGCATGCAGGGAGGAGCTGTGTCTCTGTGGGCATGAGGCCATCCCATGGATTGTCTGACTGTGTCCTTACTCTCCAGGGACATTCGGAGTCTGGGCATCACCATGATGGGCCACCAGAAGAAGATCCTGAGCAGTATCCAGGCCATGCGGTCCCAGCTGCTGAACACAAATGGCCCCAGGAGGCATCTCTGATCACCGGCTTCGCAGACCCACATCGGACATTCCTTAACACTTACCCTGACCTGGGGGCAGCAGGGTGGTGAGCAGGAAAAAGGGGGGCACCAGACCAGGATCTGGAACTCCTCCAGCATCTCTGATTTGAGCTTCAGTGGAAATAACGGCTTTCCAGTTACCTCGACAATCCTGCTGCCTCCTTCCCCCATCTGAAGCGGGGAGCAGACTTCCAAGCAGGCTAGAGACAGGTCCTTCCTCTCTCCATCCTCTGCTGTGTCCCTGTGGGGCTGGGGGTCCCCGCACAGCTGTGCTAGACAGGTGGCAACCCCTTCACACGGCGGGATGGCCCCAGCAGCACCTGCAGAGGGAGGGGCAGCACTCACAGCAGCAATACCAGGACCAGCAGGACTGGGCTTGTCACGGGCTCCAGCTCCCGTGGATCGGACACGTGGGGAGTTTGGCGGAGCTCTGAGCTGAGGAGGGCCCTGCAGGCTGCCACGTGGCAGAGAGAGCCCTGATCCTTGTCCCTGCGTGCTCCTCCTGAACTGCACCAGCCTGCAGGTGGCTTCGTGGTCCACCTCCACTAAGCCCAGGAGGGCAGGGGACGGGGTACAGGCTGACAGCGCTAGGAACTGCCGGCGGGCTCTGTGCGGAGGATACTTTGGCCCTTTCCTCACACGGGGAAAGAGGTGGCCAGGGTCTGCTCTCTGGAGCCTCAGGAAATCTCAGGTCCCACAGGAGACTCTCCACCTCATGAGCACACCAGCACTGCTCTTCTCTGGATAACAGCACAAGCATCCCGGGGCAGCCCAGACATGCTTTCTAGGGCCACAAGCTCAGGTTTCTCCCCGGCAGAACTGCCAGCTCCTCTGGCCTCCCCCAGAGCTGCACCCAGCAGGGTGGGAGAGTTTGTTCCCATCTCATGTGGTTGGGGGCCAGAGGGATTTCTGCCAAACTTTGTTCTTATATTACCCTAGAGAAACCCATGCTACCCGCCTATACCTGGGGCTGCCAAGTCATCTGCAGAGTGGGGGTCCCGAGCAATATTTCCAGCTGCAGCCACACAGCCCTGTGGCTGGAGAAAGAGGCTCTGCTCAGCCGTGTCAGGCAGGGCTGGCAGGATCTCCAGCACTGCCCGGCTGGTAAGCCAGGTGCCAGGGAGGTTGGCCTTTCCTCCTCGTCTCTCCTCTGTCCCCCACAGGAGCATCTTTTCTGGTAAGCTTCCCTGGTATGGAGCAACAGCTTCCAAAGACACATGGAGCTGGTCTGAGAGGCTGAGGTGGGTGCAGTGATGCAGATGTGCGAGGGAGGGTGAGCAGACTTGGGGGCTCTGAAGGCTTTCCCGGCTGTAAATACATTTTTCTATGGGTTGGGAGCTGTTTTACTGAAATTTGATGTTATGTACACAGACGTTTCTCAAAGCACAGAAGCCCCAGCTGCGGGGCTGAACTCACTGCAAAAAAAAAAAAAAACAAAAAAAAAAACTCTGCTGGGAGCACGGCTCGGGTGGGGGGGTGGGGGTGCTGGAGAAGGAGAAGTGCTGGTGGGGGCCCTCGCTGCCTGCTGGGGACCCGCCACAGCATCCTGTCCTGAGCACTTGCACAGAAAATCCAGCACCACCCCAGTGCAGGTACGGGCAGGATCTGGCCCAGGGTCTGCTTCTCCCAGCACTGTTTGGGCACCAGGAGGGTGGGGGGGCGGGTTAAAGCCATTTCCCAGTTGCAATAATCCTGGCTAAACTGGCCTTTCCGGGGCTGGCTTAGCTTTCTATCCTGGGCACTTATGTCCTGATGGATTCTCTGGCTGTGGCGGGCACTTTACTTCTTCCTATGGAAGCTCTTTGTAACGGGGGACAGATGCAATGTGTTGTTGAATTCGTATTGCACTCCGCATCCTGCACTCAGACCCGCCACGCACCGCCCCCGCAGTCAGAGTGACCACAGCGTTCCTTCCAAGCCCTGCAGCACGGGGCAGTGTGCACCTCCTCCTGGACAATAAAATTCCTTCTTCCCACGGGCCATCGCCTCGCCTGTTATTGCCCCTGTGCTGCAGAAAACTGCCTTACCGCTCACAGAGAAAACAGGGGCCTCAAAGGGTGCGTCACAGGCACGGAAGGGCCAGCACTCCAACGCCCAGCTAGCCACCTCCTTCCCTGCAACAGAAATTATCCCACATGTGAAGGATACACCCCTAGGGAACAGGAATGTCTAGGCTTACCTGCCTGGTAATTTAGGAATTGTTAAAAAAAAAAGCAAAAAAATAAAAAAATAAAAAAACCAGCAAACTTCAATCCTTCTCTCCTGTAGTCTGAGCTGAAGTATTTTGTAGGTGGGCTTGCAAAGCCCGTCTTGTAGGCGTTTAGCTGGAAGGTTAGCTGCTCTCCAGCAAAGGATTTGCCAGCATATGAGACACAGGGACCGGGGTGATGCCAGCATTTACAGGAAAGGCTCACATTTTACTTGCCATATAAATCCAAAAGGGCACCGCAGCGTCGGGTCCCTCTGTCTCACTGACAGCACGTGTGCCCCCAGCCCCCACAGCCCTTCAGGGATGGAGGTGACCGTCCCCAGGCAGTGCAGCCCCTGCCATGGGGTTAGGCCAGTCTGGTGCCAGCTGCCCACATGCCGTCCTGCTGTCCTCTCACCTGCAGCCCCTGCCGGCCCCATTCAGCACCTCCGTCCTCCCAGGCCCTCCTCTCTGGCCTCCCATCGCCCTCCCCCGTGTCCCCTGTCCTGATGCATTGGCTCCAGGCTGGAGAAGCTGCTGCTGTGCAGCATCCCCAGCTGAGGGCTGAGCTTGCAAGCCCTGCCATCTGCTCTCGGGTTTTGGTGTCTGCCTGTCTTGTTATTGTGTCGGGATCTTCTACCACCCACATCATGACTGCAGGATGCCTGATGCTTCTCGTGTGCTCACGTCCCTTAACTTCTGCCCTGGACCCTCCTCCTTTCCCCATCACCTCCTAAACCCACCCGTCAGCGTGATATCCCACCTTTCTGGTTTGCTGGAGCCTTTATCTGTCCCTCAAGGGAATATGGTCGGAAGGGACCTCCGCAGGTCACCTCACACAGCTCCTCCACACGCATGCCAACGCGCACACCTACGTGGATTCCTCTTCCCACCACGCAGAGATGGGGACATCCACGGCGCTGCACCTTGCTCCTGGTTCATTGCTGGCACCGGGCACGTGGCATAGCCTGGGGGTGCTGGGTTATGGCATCGCTCGCTGAGAACCCACATCCTGCTGATTTATCTCACTTACGAATAAAGTTTGGCATGCACATCGTGCAAAACCACATTCACATCGTGCAAAACCCCTTGTGGAGAGGGCTTGGGGAACCTGCCCTGGGGAAGGAGCTGATGCAGAGGCCAACCCTTCCCTCCGAGGACAGGAGATGGAATCTCTGGCTTGGGCTTGGCAGCAAATAACCCTCCTCACGTCCCACAGCAGCCATCAAGACTTTCACACCTTCTTAGATGTCCCCAGAGGGACTTTTATTCTAACTTGCACACTCAAGAACTGCTCTTGGTTCCTTTGGGAACCCGCGTGCACCCTTGGGAACCTGGTAAAACAGTTTCCTTTTCTAGTCACACCCGATATTACCCCAAGCTACCGACAAGTCACCTCTGGAGCTTTTAATTCACAGCTGACCGTGCCGGATTTGGCTGTGTCAGTAACAAGTGAGGCTCCGCGAGCTTCGTGTGCCTGGAGGTGGCAGCCTGGGCTCGCGGAGCACTCGTGGAGCCCTGCACGAAGCCGCCCGTCTCAGCGCCGCACCCACGCGCGCTTTGTGCCAGCTTTATGCAGGTTTGCAGGGGTCAGATCCACTCCGTGGATGGCGTTAACAGATGGCGAGCTCGGCTTTGTGTTTACTAATACGATTCTTGTCTGATCACATACCAGCTCAGTCTGCCAAGGAAGGCTGTATTCCCAAACCACTTTCTCTCTCTGCTTTTAGCACAGCCATTTAGCATCGTGTCCAAGCAAATTACTCAGGATAACATGAAGCAAGATAGAAATACCCTCCATGGATGCCATTTTAACCCCCAAAAGGGTGACTGGTTAAGTTCTGCATTGACTTTGAAGTGTCCCTTCGGTCACATTTGGGTTGGAAAGCACTGTGGAGGAGTGGGACAGCAGCACAGGGATCTGGGACTGGCCCCAGTACTATGTACCTGGCCTAGGATGTTTGGTGTTGTGTTTTTTTTTTTTTATTTTTATTTTTTTTTTCTGTGCAGAATGTGAACAGTTTCCTCAGCTCTCTGCACCCTTGGAAGCTTAAGGGTCTCCTAGCCAACAAGCCAGGCACTATTACGCCTGCTTTTCTGAGCAGGCATATCAACCACGTTCAGGAAAACAAGAGTCTTTCAAGTTTCCTGGTTGACATCCCCTGGCAGTCGTGTCTTGGGAAATCCCAGTACAGAGTTACTGCGTCTCTGGCTTATGCAGTCCTTCCAGAAGGGAATTGCAGACCACTTGCAGGTGCCAGAAAGATTTCTGCCTACAAAGCTGGCGACACTTCCTTTACACAAGTCACTGTTTATTCCTGAAATTAAAAAAATAAAATAAGTCACTGAGTTTGAAAAGTTGCACACCACACAGGAAATTTGCGAAGAGTGTAAAGGCATCGAAACTTGTTGATTTTGACTCTCAGCCACGGCACATTGGAGATTTTCATTTTACTGACACTGAAAATGAATTATTCCCCAGCGTTCACTGATGTCTTCCTCAACCAAGAGCCTTTCACTCCTATAGATTTCTTGTTACTCCTTGCTTTTCCACCCAAATTGTCCAGAAAAGTGGCCCTTGAAGGGGCAGACAGTGGGACAGAGGGCATGGGTGGGGTGGCACCCAGTGACTAAACGGGAAGCAATCCTGTAAATTCACTCCTTGCAGCACCAGGGAGAGGGTCTGCAGCTGAGTGGCGGTGGTCGTGCACGGAGTGGCGGAGGGGTTTGTGTGGCTGTGCTCTGATGCAGTGCCATGGCGCGATGCACTGGCACGGTGTGTGCTGCGACGCGTGCGGGACACGCTCCAAGGAGTGAGGGCGCTTGCACCTCTGGCTGCAGGCCTGGGAGCAGTCGGCAGCTAGCAGGTGTGTCCTAGTGCTGGGCTCCTCCAAATCTGTTATCAAAAGGTGAGGTTCCTCATTGCAATTCCTTTAGTTCTCTCACATTCAGAGCTGCCAGTGAAGGGTCAGCAGCACTTATGAAATTTTCAATTCTCGCAGGTTTTGAATTTACATGTGTGTTTTTTTTTATTTTTTTTTTTCTGTGTCTGAGATGGAAGAAGGTTATGAATAAAAGACTAAAATTCGAGGTTTCCCAGTCATTTAAGAGCAATGCAATGAGTGTTTATTATGGGAACAAGCATGAGCCAAAGAAGTGCTGCATGCATACCAAAAATGAGCAGCCAACTTCAAACAGGGCCCAAACAAAAGGCTGTGCTCTTTGATGTGACTCTGCCGGGGTGTGGTGAGAAGCAGGCAGGTCAGGTTGGAGGCTGGACGTGATGATCCTGAAGGGGTTTTCCAACCTAAATGATTCTGTGATTCTACGATTGGCATCATGCAAGAGACACAGATCTTTGAGAGGGGATGGAGGGATGGGTGATGGGAAAAAAGAAGGGACACCAGGAGTGGTTTTGGTGAACTAAGAAGTGGCTGGGAGACGTGGGAAGAGCTGAGACAGAGAGAGGAAGGGGTGAGGGAACAGGAGAGCCAAGGTAGGCCCAAGGGGGAGGGGAGCTGAAATAAAAGGCCTGGTCAAGTTGTGCCTGGTTTGAAAAGAGCTTTCATATCTAAAGGCAATGGCTTCTTGAGAAAAAGCTTTGCAGCTGCAAAGATGCAAAAGCTGCATCCTCGGCCTTCCAGGCACTCTGCTTTCCAGCTCACTTCCGTGCCAACCCTGTAACAGCTATGGGAACAGGCCCGGCCTTGGCTGGAGGTTGCCAGCACAGCCTGACGGTGTGCACCCAGCTCTGAGTGAAACGTTTGTCTCCCGTTCCCTGCCTCAGTTTCCCTTGTCCTCTCAGAGGCCTGGTCCCACGCCTGAACCATGAGCTCAGACCTCACCCTTCGGCCCCTGGGCCCCCACCTCGCTGTGCCCATGCAGGTGCCACCAGACACCCGTGGCTTGTCACCTGGGGCTCAGAGGGCCCCAAAGGAGCCAGCAGGATCCCCAGCTGCGAACAGCAAGGACGTGCCACGTCCCTGGAGAGGGCTGAAGGGAGCATGATGCTATGGGACGACCTGACCTGTGGTAGGTGCCAGCCGGTCCATCTGTGATGGAGGCAGCCCCACCACGAGTGTGGTGCTGGGCAGGACAACCCAGAGGTCTCTTCTGCCAGCCCGTGAAACATCTAGACAGTGAAATATCTCGTCAATAAAAGTTCTGCATCAAGTGCTGAAGTGTTACGGCTCAGCTTAACGAGACATTTCCAGGCCTTCCCCTTCTTTTGCTTGGTCAGGAGCTTTTCAGGACCAGCCAGGGCCCCGCAGTGCGTGTGCCTGGCCCCATCCTGCGGCTCCTTCCCCTTCCTGGAGCCGCTGTGGGTTTCAGGCAGACCCGACAGAGGACAGCAAGCACGGAGCAGTGCCTGTTTCTGCAGGCTTGATGGAAATAAATGGCAGCTGGAGAAAGAGCCTGTGATGTAGCAGTGCCCCCACAGACAAGACGGTGGCAGCCCCAGCTTGCACATACACATGTCCAGAAGAAGGCACGGAGGAGGGATCTGTGACAGCTCCCTGTAGAAAAAGCTTTCCTCCGGGCTCACAACGAGCCCTGAGACACTGTCCTGAATGAACGTGCTGGGTTTCACCTCCCTGCCCACGTGCTGGGGCAGTGCCAGGGAGGACAGCCGTGGTGGGACGATGCTCTGAACGAGGACGGTGGCACAGGGAGCTCCTCCGTGGGAAAAGCAGAGCCGCAGCCTCTTTGAATTTCCCTGCACACACATCCCGGGGAGCCAGGAGGGTGCCGATTTGGGAAGCCTGCGTTTTGTTTTCTCTCTGCAGAGTGCCTGTCAGAGATGCCCAGCTCCAGGCAGACGGGACGGACGGACGGATGGACGTGGCTGGGCTGAGCGATGCTCACGGCAGGCTGGGGAGGGCTCCCTGTGCTTTGACAAGTCCTCTGGCGTCGGTGCTGACAGCCACGGCCGCTGACTCTGCCCTCGCAAAGCAGCGCCTTCACCTCGACCCTCTCCCAGGGCTGCTCCCATCACTGACAAAATCTCTTCCTCAGCTTTTATGCTCTCTTGTGTCCTCACTTCAGCAGGAAAGCCCCTGATACTGCTCCTCTGGCAAGGAGACTTTGTCCTGCCCTTGGGGAGAGCCCTCCTGCTGCCCGCCCTGCTCTCCTTAAGCATCCCAGGCTGCTGATCCTGCTCTATCCCAGGGCTTTGGTGCAGCCTAGTAAAAACTTTGTTCTCTCAGAGTACATTTCTGGGACAAGGGTCCTGTGTCACAGGACGACAGGCAGCTGGGGGTGATGAGCAAGGTGTTAGTAACAAAATGATAAAGCTGGAGGATGAGCCACGGCTGGTCCAGCCCGTGTCCCCACCAGCCTGGCTCCAGGGAAGACGAGTGGGCCTATGCTGGGTGCACCTCTGCAGTGTCCTGCAGCTTCTTGTTCTCACACGATTTGCCAAGCCTACCACCATATCTATATTCAGGTTTACTTTTCAAACCTCCCTAAAATCCAAGTGCCTTGCACAAACCGAAGTGTGAAATTTAAGCGTACTTGGTGAAAGCTGGACTTTCAGAGGTTGGACTAGGTGACCTTGGAGGTCTCTTCCAACCTAGACGATTCTGTGGTTCTGTGAAAACCACAGCACCGCAGGCTGCTTGAGGCACATGGGGCTGGCACCTGGGACTGGCTTGCAAGGATCAGGATTACAGCTGGGGTGGTATTTCCTAGATTTTTAAAGATGTTTAGCATCCATGGGAGGCATTTATGACAACTGCCCAAAGCTCTTACTTCTTCCAGGTGGCTGGCCTCTTGCTAAGACCACATTTTTGTGGGGGTGCTGGCATCTGAAGCATACGGCAAGAGAACAGATCCAGGCAGAAGTGCCATGAGTCTGTACATGCTGCGCAGGGAATTGCTAGCGTTTTGGCTTGTTTGTCCCAAGTCCTTTTCCCTGTTGTGGTTTCAGCATCTTCCCATGCAGCACGAACCTGCAGACCCAGGGGGCAGGACAGGTCCAACCCTGCTTCGTTCCCAGGAGGTGGGGTCTGCCCTCAGGGAGCCCCTTGCTGCAGTAGGTTACACGTGGGGGGGCTGCTCCGTGGCTGCAGGTCCCTCCTCATGCACAGGTCCCATCCTGTGCCCAGCTGCCCACTCAGATGTCCTGGCCCTGGCAGGAGGGTGAGGAGTGCCGCAGCCTCGTGGCAATCCCTGATCACCCCAGCCTTGTCAGCTGCTGTTCCCAGTTCCTCATTTACTCTTTCTCCACTGGGACATTGCTTCTGCACGATTTGGTTACCCCTACCTAGGGGAAACTGTCAGCTTCCTCGGTAGGTGCTAAGCCCATGGATTAGCTTTATTCCTGCCTCCACTGCTTCCTGGGGCAGGAGACCTCACAACAGTCGGGCTTTTGGCATCCCTTACAAAGACAAAGCCCTTAAAGAGCCACTTCTAGGGGCAACAAAAGCCTAGTCACTGTGCCGTGGGTGTTGAAATGTCTTACCTTGCTGGCCATGACCAGCAGGGGCTTCCCTGGGCTCCCACCCACCAGCAGCAGCAGCAAGGAGCAACCACCCTGCAGCCAGCCATCAGGAAAAGCCTCCAGCAGGCACGGAGGAGCCTGAGCAGAGCCCCATGCAGCTCGCTGCTCTGCTGACCCCCCCAGAAGCCAGAACCTGAGAGCAGGTGATTGCTGACTTCATCCTCCCTGGGATGCTGCAGACTCCCTGGCAAGACCCAGCCAAGCTCCCACACCCCGGTGCCAGCCCATCCTTGCTGCAGCCCTTGGCTTCTCCCCTCCCCTGGCCTCCCTCCGTGCTCTTTGGGTTCCCACCCTTGCTGGGCAGGGCTCCCCCACCTTTTGCACTGGGCTTTATCTCGCCGAAGTGGAACAAAGCATGAAATATGAATGAGCCGCCGTGGCCTGTCGCGTGCTGCTGGGCTGTACCCTGATTCGATTAGCACTGATGTTTCTTTCATGAGCGAGAGGCTTTCTCCTCCGCGGAGCTCTTTGCTGCAAATGCCGAGCTCAGTCACGGAAGCAGACGGCTGATTAACCACCCGCTGCCTGCCGCGGCTCCTGCCTGCTGCTCCTGCCTGCCTGCTGGCCATCCGCTCCCTCCCTCCTGTCCCCGTCCCCGTCCCTGCCCGCTGCCATCCCCTGCCACCTCCTGCTGCTCTGGAGCGAGCCCCTCTCCCTGCAGCCTGCTCTCGCCGCTGCTGCCAGCATCTGGCTTTCTTCCTCTTCCTAGCCTGGTGTTTGCCACGGTGCTCTGCGATGCCAGAGGTGTTTTCGTGACGTGGTGGTGTGATGGGGCTGGACGTGGAGCAGCAACACGAAGGGAAAGGGTGATGGGACCCTGCCTGGTGCAGGGGTTACAGGGCAGGGCGCACGGCCAGACACCTCCTGCATCAATGGCGCAGCTCCAGGGGCACAGGTTCAGCTCCCAAATGCTGATCGGGCTGATAAATGTTCTCTCTTTAGCACGATCTTGATGATTTTCCTAATGACCAGGCCTGCGAAATAAGCCTGGCTCCTGAGAATTCAGCTGGGCTATTTCAGGCAGTTGATTGTACCTAGCAAGGACATTCCTACTGTTCACATTTTTCAGCTATCTGGGACGATGCGAGCGCTAACGGGCTTCCCCTGAGCTGCTCTGTGGGGCAGGGAGAAGGGGACACAGCAGAGACCACAGTGTCTCTGTCTCTCTCTGTCCCCACGCTGTAAGGTAACCTTGAAGCTGATGTGTACCATCGGATATAAAACTTTGTGCATAACAACGTACCTCAGCTTCCTTTGTGCAAGAACCGTTCCTCCCTGGCTCCATCCACACGGACAGATGAGCACGTGGCTGACGCTTGGCAGGAACTTGGTTGCCTCTTTCCCACAGGAACAGTTGCAGGAGGCATCAAAGGCACCAACATTTTGCACAATTAAATGCTTGAGTACCTGGAAAAAGCCTGGCTGAGCTCGTGGCTGAAAACTTTGCCTCTGCCTTTTGCATCCCTGCACTGTATCCACGCTGTTAATTACGTGTACGCGTAAAACTTCCCAGGCAGTACTGGTGATGGCTAAATAATATCCTTCTGTGAAGACTTTCAGCACTCAGTTGCCCAAGGACAACCTGATTTTGACTTTGAAGTCAGCCGTGCTTGGAGCTGGGGGCTGCACTGTCGACCCCTGGAGAGCCCTTCCAAACTTTGTCTGAGCCTAGCTTCATGACAGCACAGGCAACTCAGACGCTCTGGGCCGTGCTTTTACACTCTTCCCCTGCTGGAACGATCTGTGCTGTGGCTTTGCCTGACCTTCCTTATGTGCTGATTTCAGTCACAGCCATGCACCAACTGCACCGTTCCCTGCCAGAGCCTCGCTGACCTCCTGGAGGTGCAGTGCAGCTGGCTGCATTGATATCCCAGGTGCAATGAACTCCGGAGCAAATTTTTGTCTGCCCACGTGCGGTGTGACTTAGGCACCATTAACGTGGGTGGGCTGCATAGCCGTGCCTCCCCGGCTCTGCCCAGTGCGGCGGGCGCTGCTTCCAGACCCTTTCTGCAGCTCTGCCCTCGCCTCCAGCGCCGAGCAGCGATCCCACGGCCCCGGGGAGCACTCGACACGCAAATCCTCTCGCGCAGACAGCGCTTTACACGCTATTGCTGGCACAACACAGCAAGCAGCCAGGGGTTTCTCTGACACACACGCTCCTCCCCGCAGCGCCACGGGCCCATCCTTGCCCCCGCCATCATGCCAAAGCCAGCAGCTGCTGCTCTGGCGGCGTGAGTGATCGTTGCCCTGCCACTGCTGCCTTTTCTCTGCTGTTCTCCCCATTCTGCTCCTCGCATGCCTGGCTGCCCCAGGCCACCGTGCATCCCCTCTGATTTTGGGGATGGCTCTCCCAGTGCACTATCCACTGTACTGGAGTCACTGGTGGGCGATGCCGGGCCAGCTGAACATTCACCTATGCCATAGCAAGCAAATAATCCCCACCTCACCCACCTGGTGCGGTTAACTGATTTTTTTCTCCAATTGAATTTATCGTTCTTAGGTTTTCTGGTTGATCTTTATGGTCCGGTCTTCTCCCAGCGCAAGCTGCCAGCAGGTGGGCTGGTTGCAGTGCTCCTGCTCTGGGAGGTCCCCAGCAGTGAGGGTGGCCTCTGACCACGAGCCAGGGTCCCTCCGGGTGACTCAGGTCCAGCTTTGCTTCCTCAGGGCCCTCCTCAGCCCTGCTGTGTCCCACTCCTTGGTGAGCTGGAGGCTGCGTGCGCAGGACTTTCCCACTGTGTCACCAGATGTCACTTTGCTCCTGCGTTGGGGTGACTGGAAGCATCCCAGGGGCTTCTTCCTGCCTGAGGGGGGTGCAGACCCTACGTCTACTGAGGGCTGGTAACACCCCCAGCTGTTTCTAAATCCTGTGCCGTTTCTCCAGATCATGCGCTCTAGTTTAGGACCATTTAAATGTCCAGAAGGTTCGACGTGTTTTTCCTCTTTGTGTTTGCTGTGCAGTTCACCTGCCATTGCACCGGCCGTGTGCCGTGCTCAGCCAGGTCTCCCCAGCAAGCCCAATTTGGAGGCTAAACCTGCAGGAGAGAGGGACCAGGGCTCCCCCGTGTACAGTGTGTGGCTGCCAGCAGAGCCTCGCTGGATGCCAGACACCCGTGCTGGAGGGGAAGGAGATCTGATGCACCATCGATGCGAGTGGCTACTAGGGCAAGGCGAACCATGGCCACCCAAGCACAGGACTGAAATAAAGTGGAAGACGTCTAGGTGCAGGTCCACAACGTGTCATCCCTCCTGTGTGCTAGGGGCTACGTAAAGACTTTAGAAAGGTGCTTGCACAGAGGTTCGGACAGCTCAGAGGTACACGGAGGGGGGTGGTGAAGGATGTCTGGGCTGCAGCTGGTGGCATACGGCTACCCAGATTTGTGCTGCCAGCTGGTCGGAGCCCTGGGACTCTGAATGAGGGCTCAGCTCAGGAGTGAAGACACCACCGGGCTCCCCTTCTGCTAGCCTGTGGGCTATCTGGTTCTGGCATCACCCTGCAGGGAGCTGGGGCCAGCAGCGGGCTGTGTTTCACTGCCGCGGCTTATGACCTCTGGCCAGGTAGAGACAGAGCAGCAGGGACAACCTTGGGACCCTGAAAAGTTCACTGTGACATGGAGATGGCCCAGAAGGTCCTATCCAGGTGGGAAATCCAGGCTCTGAGGAACAGGGAATATCCTCACCGTCCTGTACCGCTGCGGTCTGTATGGCAAGGGTTGGCTAACCTGAGTATGAGGACGGCGAGGGGCTGCGATGGCCCGTGCTGGGGCTGCCACGCAGAGGTGGAGGACGACGGCATGTGCTTCTTCTGGACTTTGGGCTTTGGACTCCATCTGCTGTAATAAAAGTGGAATTTCCCCAGCTGGCACCAAGCTGACTGCACAGTGCTGCCGGCGCGTAGCGGTGAGCAGGATGAAACTAGGGCAAGCAGGGAAAAACTAGGACATGGCTGCAGCCTTTGGGAATCCTGGGTGTTTCCCGAGGAAGCCGAGACCTCCACTCAGCTTGGTCAGAAGAGACGCCAGGAGTGCTCCAGCTCAGCAGGAAGAGGACATGGGCTATCCCAGCTGGTCCTTCTAGCAATGCTCGTGTGATTCGGGGCTTTTGGGATGTCCCCGTGATACGTGGGAACTGCCTGTGCATTTGTGCTGCCCAGATGCCCAGCACTGTGGGGCAGAGGGTGTCCCACACCAGTTTCCCAACTGGGATGGCCCCATCAGGACCTGCCCAGCACCCTGCTGCCGTGGGGCAGGACCAGGCTCTGCCTTGCACTGGGGGCACGACGTGGGGAGAGGAAGGCTGGTGCTTGGGCATCTGTGGGGCAGAGGAGGGCATCTGGATGGACAGCCAGGGGGGCACAGGTCCGTGCGGTTACACACACAGCAAAAAGCTGCTTTTGCAGAGCCAAAAATGTCTCCGAACAGGAGGCTCCTGCTGGTACCGTGCCCAGGGCTGGGTCTCTGCCTGCCCATGCCCCTCCGGCACCCTGTGGCTCCTGTGCAAAGGGGGAAAGCAGCACCCTGGGGAGAGCAGCACCCCATGCTGTGCTGGCCCCATAATGTGCTGGAGCCAGCAGTGACGGGGAGGTGCGGGCAGCTCCTGCCCATCTGTGTGTGAGGAAGACGAAAATACAGACCGGTGATTTTCTCTGGGGGGGCTGAGCACAGATCAATCTCACTGAGCGCTGTGAAGCCTAAAGGGCACCTTGAAAACTTCTGTGCTTTTGTCAGGAAAGAAGCTGATTTCTCTCTTCCCGGGGCTCCTTGGGGACTTCCCCACAGATTTCCAGCATCAGAGAGAGCAAATTCCCTACGCCCACCCCGCTTGACTCTGCGCCTTCCCCTGGCACCTAGGGGCAGGTTGTGCCCGGGGGCTGCTGCAGACCCCCCGACACGGCCCCCCCAGGGTGGGATGGGGCGCAGCAGGCACCACGGATCCATTTCCATGGACGCATGTTTTCCCTCGGCAGCAGTCTCTGATCTCTGCTGCTCTTGCTTGAGAGACCTCAGCTCTCCGGATGGGGAGCGTGGACCCATCTGTGATCTACAGCCTGGGGAGAGAGCTTCACCCCAGCCCCACGGATCCTGGCACAGCGGCAGAGCTGAGCCTCCTGTGCTCTCTCCCTCTCTGGCTGAGCCGCACAGGCGCAGGCATTTGCTCCTAGATGGCTGGAAGTGGTGGGGTGTCCCCACAGGGCCAGCTCAGCCCTCGCCTGTCCCAGATGTGAGCCAAGGAAGCTGCAGGGTGGCGGACTAAGTCAGGGCGTTGGTGGCATCCTGGCAGCTGGTGCCAGACCCCACACACAGGGCAGATTCAGGACATTTCCATTCAACAGAAGCTTTTCCTCCTCCCTTCTCGTCACTGCTACAACCTCTTGTCCCTGATGGCTTGTCCAGGTCCCAGGCCTGGCTGTGCCTCAGCCTCTTTGCTTGGCACAACAGAGGGGACAGAAATCCCTGTGATGAGAAGGGAGCAGAGCTTTGGAAATGCTGTGGGGTTGGGGGCAGCAGAAACTTCAGAGACCCCCCCCATTCCCTTTCCCTGCCCCAGCTGCTTATGGCAGGGCCAAGCTGGGAATGAAAAGGTGACAGGACAAATCTTCGTGAAGGCCATAAGCAGCACTCCAGATCTTCCAAGATCTCCAGATCTCCAAGATCTCTTCCAGATCTCCACCACCCCATGCCCCAACCCCACAGCGAACTAGGGTCACCCCTACCCTTACCTTGCTCCAGGTGGGAAAGCTCTCCACATGAGTGGAAATGTCCCCTTGTCCCATAAGCTCCAGTCAGGGCTCCTTGCCTTGATACTGTAATTTAGCAACATGCAAACAGTTGTGTTCTGAAATTAAGCATACGAGGAGCTCTCCTTAAGCCAGAGGAATTATTTCCACATCATTTCAAATTTTCTGCTCTATTAATTTCCTTCTAGCCTGTCATTTTCTTCATTTGTCCCAAGGCTCCTGGGGTTCAGCAGAGCCAGCGCCAGGCATGATGTGCAGCCCCTTCTCCTCTGGCCATGTCCCGGTAGCTGTTGGGACAATCGATTTTGGGGATCCCCGAAGGTTCAGCCAGGTCCTGGTCTTGCAGGAAGGCTCCCACCTTCACCCCAAGGGCGGAGGTAGCTGGGACAGTCTGGGACCAGGCTGCCTGGCCTTTCTGCAGGGATGCTGGCAGTGGTGGGGGCTGCTGTCATCTCTTGTCCCCTCTTAACACCGCACCCGGTGGGATGATGCTGGCAGGAGGATGTCAGTGCCCTGACACCATCAGCATCTCCCCCTGCCACAGCTGAGCTGGGAGCAGTTCAGGAGCACAGCCCTGTGTTTCACCCGTCTCCTCCTCCTCAGCACTCGCTTGCACATGCCCTCCTGACAGCACGAACCCTTACAAACGGGAGCTGGCCTGAAAGGAATTAAGTGACTTCGTTTGTTGCATTGCACAGGCTCCAGCCCCTGGTCACGTCTGCATGATCCTCGCAGTCAAGAGATGCCGTGGCTTCGCATCCCTGCTTGCATCCTGACCCAGGCTGCAGCACCCCAAGCGCCCTTACAGGGCACCGAGTCCTCGGGGGGTACACGAGTGACAGCAGGGATACAGGTACCACCGTGTGCCTGTGTGCCTCAGCTAAAAGCTCCTGCCAGCCCTGAACAACCTGGTCTGACCTTGCAGTTCCTCTCCGTGGAGCAAGGGATTGGACTAAAGACTTCCAGAGGTCCCTCTGGCTCCTGCTTGGTGCCAGTCAGCCAGCTCTAAACTGCATGTTGTCACTTCCCAGTGACACAACAGCTCACAACAGCTCCAATTTAACCTCCTGGACTGGCAGCTCCACCATTACGGGTCCTGCTCGCAGCACCTGGCAGAGCTGTCACTGGAGAGGGTCAGGAGATGGGTGGAAGAACGGAGCCAGCACAGCACACACCTGCTGCTCACCTCATCCCCAGCCTTTTTCTAGTTTCTAGTGACTCTTGCAAACGTCTTATTTCAGGTCTAACGACCCACTGGGCTGGACAGCTCGGGCTCTGCTTCTGTGCTGCAGGTGAGCACTGGAAGTGGGATGCTCTCTAGCACTTGGGGCTGGATTAGTCCCCTTCTCCCCAGTCTTCATACATTTACTTCCCCGTGGTGGTCTCTCATTAGCATCCCACTGCTGTCCTCCAGCTGCTCCCCCTGTTTACACCATTTCCAAGACTATGGTAGGACTTTATGAATCATTTATCTTAAGCAGCAATTATTGTACAAACAACTTATTAATACCGTGGCTATCAGCTTGCTCTCAACATCAGAGGCAAAGCGTGAGGCATAAACATTGCAGAACAGTGATTGAGAGAAGGATTGTTTCAATTATGTGAGCCCCCCCATGCTCTCCCCCCTCACACAAGCCATTTCAGGGACACCTACAGGGTACCTGGCTTCAGCAGCTCTCCAGCATTAGACACAAAGGCAGGAATAAGGCAGCAACGAGCACGCAAGGCAGCTGAGCACGATGCCATGTCATACGTGCTGGAGTTTCGCAGGGTGGGCCAGGAGAGGAGACTGCGTCTGCACTGGTGCCCACAGGGGCGATGGGCTAGGAGGCTTCAGAAGTCATCGCATGGGGTCTCGGAGGGTGATGCTATCACGGCACATTCTGGACAATCTTGCAAGCAACCTGAAAAAGGAAGCACCAAGGTGTCTGTAAAAAGATGCCTTTCTGCACAGGATAAACAACACAACCCTCTGCATTTGGTCAGTGGGGAAAACTTCAAAGCTAAAAACGAAGTGAACCTAGTCACAGCTGTGAATCCTGCTAGGATAAATTGTGTTTGCACAACCTCCATTATTTCGGTTAATTTGCGATATAATATACAAGGCTTCCTGGTGACAATTGGCACAGCAGCATTGTTTTGTCCCATCCAGCATCCGTCTGCCACAATCCGATCCGAGCTCCGGAGAGCTCAGGAGAGCTCCGAAATGTCCCTGGAAGCAGCAGGCACCCTACGGGGGCACCCTGGGGCTGGCCTGTGCTTAGCTGGGGGCAAGGAGATGCGCCAGCCCTTGGCACTGGTCAGCTTGGCTCTGGCTGTGCCGGATGAAGCAGCCCTCCTTGAGGGAGAGCTTTGGCACAGGAAAATATTTCAGGGGCAGGGTTCAGACGGGGCAGGGATCATTGCAGGGGCAGGGTTCATTGCAGTAGAGAGAAGCACATGCAATGTGCAGGGGTGAGCAAGGGGCTTCGCCTCACCTTGCACGGAGCAGGCAGGGAGTTGAAGCTCCGGGAACACAGGCTGCGCTGGGGTTTGCAGTCACGGGACTGGCACAAAAGCTTTTTTAGAGACTTCTTCAAAGCTGGCGTGTTTGAGGCTGGGGTCACGGCGAGGCCATTCCCTGTCGCTTCTCCACGAGCTCTTTCCCCGAACACACAGAGCTGTTTTCAAATGAATTAAAATGAATCACCTCTGCTGCACCGACAAACTTTTCTCCTCCACGTTCTCCTTTGAAGATGCTCAAAACATGTTGGACTTATCAAGAGTAATTTTAGAGAAAAACAGAAAAAAAATATGCAAACTACAGACTCAGGCCCCTGAAGACTAAAGCACTGTCTAAGAGCTCTTCTAAGGCGTGCGGATGCAATAAGGCTGCCTTATCTTGGAGTCAGTGCTGGAGTAGAGAGCCACGTAACGAGGGACTATTTCCCATCTGCTGCATAAATCTAAAGTTACTTCAGGCAGAATGAGGAATCAGAAGGTACTTCAAAGGCATTTTAGCTCTGTATCTGTGTCAAACTGCAGCTCTAAGCACTCTGTGTTGCCCTCCTATTAAAGATGAACTTTTGTACTCTGTTAGACATCTTAAAAAGCATAAAACATAAGTTCATTTGCTTTTCAAGTACTCCCCCCACCCACCCCCTGCTCAGCTCCTTTGCGAGATACGAGACTGTTAGGGTATTTGTGAACAAACAACCTTGGTTTTGCTGCCGAGTTTTCATCTCCCTGCCAGCACAGGCGGGCTGGGCTGGGTGCACCTGAAGCTCTCCAGGCTGCCCGGCACTGGAAAAAATTGGTGGCACGTCGGTGGCACAGCAGAAGAGGCTGTCCCAGGACCGGGTGCCCGCTGCCCACCAATGTGTCCCCAGCTTCTCCTGGGCTGAAAACCTTTTGGCCAGGGGAGACGCAGCTGTGCCTGCGAGGCACTGGGAGAGTTCAGTCTGGGAGGAGAGCAGATGGGGCTGACTGTCCGTACAATCCTTTTCCTTGCAGAGTTTGTGGCTTTATTAGCGTTTCCTACAAAATCTGATGACTTACGGAGGTTTTTCGGCTGTGAAAATGAGATCATTCTAAGCTGGCCTAGGTGGCACCCCATGGCGAGGCATCCCCGTGCAGGTCGGTGGCCGGGGTGCAGGACTCCGCACACGAATGCCACGAGCACCGTGGGGTGTGCTGCCTGGGCAGTGGGGAAGGGAAAGTAAAGTTTATGGCACTGAAACAAAACAAAGGGCTTTGTTGTTTCCAAAATCCACTTTATACTTTACATGGTATTTCTGGACGGGGCTGCGGCTCTACTTCTTTGATGAGCCACCCGTACATTACAGATAGCAGGGAGGGAGGAGGGGCCCAGAGGGATGTGCACACCCAGCTGGGAAGGATGGAGGGGTCAAGGCCATGCAAAGCCTTCACAGCCTCCAGGGTCAAAAGGGAATAATCGTCAGGGAGAGTGGGAAGGAAGGATATGAGAAGAGAAGGAGACGGTATTAGGAAGAAAGGGAAGACATAGGGAGGGTTTTTTACAGAGAGCTCAGAGGCAGTGGGAGTAATTAGGGGGTTGTGATCCAGGTGTGAGACAGGAGGAGAGGAACATGCATAGGGGAAGTGGAAACAAAGAACAAGGGGGAACTCAATGTCTGGCAATGACGCAGTCCAGGCAGCCACAACAGCATCTGTATCACCTGTGTCATATCTGGGGGAGAGACTACGAGCAGTGAGGAGGCACAGCTGACAAAAGAGAACAACAGACACAAGCTTTCAAATTAGGAAAGATAATAACCCTGGCAACTGTGTCTAAAATGGGGGGTTTCTCTTTCCCAGCTAAAGCTGCTGCCGCCCAGGTTCGTGCTAATGAAGCCCTAAAGGCACCCAGAGAGGTGAGGAGGCAGGCTGCAGTAAGTAGAGCTCTGCCAAATCAAACGCAGAGGAAATAAGGCCTTCTCTCCTGGTTTGCAGGTAAACTCCAAACCCCTCTCTAGTTTTTGTGATGCTGCAGGCAGCAAACACGCTCTCCAGGGAAACAGTTTTCAAGCAGACTCACTTCGGGTTTGGCCTGGACAGAAACCTGCCTGTGGCCTGTGTTTATCCTGGTCCTTTTCCCACTTCAGGGGGGAGGAAGGGGGGATCTGAGAGGCCGCAGCCACTTGCCCAGCCTGTCTTGCACAAGCAGGAGTGCAGAGCGAGCCCAGGGCCAGCACGGAGCCTGCCTGCCTCTGTGCAGTGCGTATAGCCCAGAGCCTGCTGCTGGGAGTTACTTCGCGGTACTTTCAGGGAGCTCCACGTGTCTGCAAAGTCCTTTCTGTGCACTAATTGCTAATTCGGGGTCCATTACTGTGTGCGGATCAGTTTTCATTTTCCATCAGTCAGGTCCGAATATTTTGAGCAGATTTGCATCGCTGCCTCAGCTTTCGCCATCTCTTCTGGATGTTGCAAACATGTCAAAAAGTCTAGGCCTCGATGTAAAACCTCTGGGGCTCCAGCTCTTCCATCTGTACATCTATTAAGAGTCGTTTTTTCCTCTCCTTTTCACTGGTTTTCAGTCTGCAAAAGGACTCCACTTCCATGCCGTGATATCTTAGCACATTTGCTGAGGGACCTTAAGCACAGCCTTTTGAGATCCAAGTACATGACGTCGACCATATCCTTCTCCATGTCCTTTTTGACTTGTTCAAAGATTCAAAGACTTCTCCAAGATCTGAGAGACCTGAATACTCTTTACATAATGTCTTAGGACACTTTCTTAATAAATTATTTTTATCCAGGTGTCTATTAAGTCTGTTCGTCACTCTAGTTTGCACCAATTGCTTGATGTGGCGTTCAGACCTGATGGCCGTGTGCTTTCCAGATGGCCACAGAGCTTTTTCTATGGATTGCTGTCACATCTGTCACCTTCCACACCAGTTTAAGCAATACATTGGAGATTGTTGCTGATTTGATTTCTTCCAGAAGTCTTGTGTGAGTCCCACATGGTCCTGGCCATTCGTAACTGTGCAGGTGCTCACTTTGTTCAAAAAACACTCCTCTGACACCTTTTTTTGAGACAATTTCTCAGATTTATACCCTGAAAGAAGCCCTTATGGTGTGGGACATTCCTTGATGGGAGGTGTGCAGAATGCCACTGCGAAATTTAATTTCGTTTTTCTGTAAATCTGTCTGTTTCTCCTGTCCTCCTTTTATGCAGTCATCTCTCATCCCCACCAGCCTCCTGATGATATGGGCTCATAAAGTGTAGGAAAAATGGCATTCCTAAATTTTAAGCTGCTAGCAATTTGTTCTTCAAAAGTACTTAATCTGATTCATTATTGTTTTGCACTTAATTTGCCAGGGTCTGTGCACTTTTCTGTTTTCCTCATTTAGACAGTAGTTTCTTTTTGTTTCTAAGATACGTTCACTTTACAATTTAACCATAAATTTAACCATTTTAAAACCTATCAATTCTGTTGTACAGTGCTTAAAAGAGCATTTCTACTATTTCTCCAGCTCAATATACAGCTGATAGTAATGCGGAGGTTTCACAAATTTTTAAACACTACTTATTTTATTTTATTTTATTGTTTGCAAAATAGTTCAGTCTTTTAGTTTGCCCTAAAAGTATAGTTTATCATATTAGAAGATAGCAGAAGCAGTTATGGACTAACAAGTGTGACCAAGACCCCCAAATGGATTTACCTCATTTGAGAGGCTTTTCCATTAATTTGTTTCACTCCAGGCAAATTATATGTGCCTCTCAAATTGGGCTTAGTGAAGATCTTAGTCACAAACAATTGGTCTCAAACCTCAGAGATCAAGGGTAGTTGATATCTCTTTTTTCCTGTAATCTAATTTGATTCCCAATAGTCTGTGGCTAATGCGGGCATACAATGCACCAGACGAAGCGTTTGCAGTAGAGACAGGGACGTACGAGGCGGTGTTAAGATCTTACTTACATTATTGTGTACAGCTCAGCTAAGCACAGCCAGAAAGGAATGACAGTTGCGACAAACGCTGGGAGGATTTGGGGAGTGGAGGCATTGCTTTGCACAGAGAGCTTGGCCTGACACAAGCAGGGCTGAGAAAGGAGATCACAATCCTTTAAATATGCTTTGGGTGATAAATAATGAGAAGAGAAAGGAATTATCTGATTTCAGTGACGATTCTTTTATCATATAAAATCTGCATAAACTGCCTGTGACCACGTTGACACGGAAAATTAAGAGATTCATAAACGCACAAAGAGGAATGGTTTCCCAAGCAGGGGGAAGGGGACAAAGGGGCTTGAGATTAATACCATAACGAAGGGTCAAGGCAGAAGTGAGCCGGGTGTTAGAAATGCTAGTACTCATGCGGCCAGAATAACAGCATCCCCCCAGAGAGGTCCATCACTGTCTGCTCGCATCTCTTTGTCAGGGTGCTTGTCCTTGCCTCAGTCCTGCTGACCACCTGCAGAGCCAGAAAGGATTTTTCTCCTTAATACTTTTTCCCATAACTCCATCTTTTGATTCTCTTCTCTGCAGAAGCACTGAAACAGCTGGAATAACCTACAGGATAAGGCCAGCCAGGCCTTACTTCTCTATCAGCATAACCGAGGTCAGGAAGGAAGCTTCCCCAACCTGAGAGGCAGAGAGGCTGACTTTTTTCTCTCTGTACTGTAGGTTTTATCCTCTTTCTCCTAGGATTAGCAGGAGTTTTCTCCAGAGATACTGCCTGCTCTCAGTTCTCTTCCTTGATACCTGCACAGAATTGCAATAGCATCCTGTCTTTGCCTTCACGTGCTGTAAGCCTTGGGAATGTGCAGTGAATGTGCTTCAGAGCAAAGACGCCGTTATCGTGCCTGCAGGGAGCTGAGTTTGACTCTGGTTGTCCAGTCCCTCTTGGACCCCTTGGCCTGGGTTTGTTGCTTTCTGCTGACAGCTTAGTTTCTGATGGAGGAATCTCTGAGGGCAAAGGGTGACTTGAATGCTTTGTACATCAGTAGCAAAGAACTGAGTGAAGAGTTGAGCTCCTCCTTAAAGGCATTATGATCAGCCTCTAGCCTGGGCTGTGCAGTTATACATGTATATAATTTTTACATATATGTAATTTTTACATATATTTAACTATATATATAATTTTACATATAATTTATAAATACAGACTGTATTTGCTGTGGTCTCTGGTGAAGAAAGAGAGAGATTGCAGAGGGACTTTTTGTCTGTCTATATTCTGCACCAAGCACGTGTCAAGGCCACAGATTGTGCCCATGGAGATTGCTGAAGGCCTGGGTGAACCTGAACCTTTCTTCTCACCCATGGACAAGGGACTACTGTGCTGGGAAGGGTCCCGTAGGGTTTTAGAGAAGCTGATCTAAAGCAGCCTTGTGCCAACTACATCCTGCAAAGGATATGGAAATCCTAAGAGGGGGCTGAGCCAGGCTCATGGCACCTGGTAGAAGCAGGGGGGGGGATGCGTTGCAATTCAGCACTTCTTTTCAAATTCTTAATTCAGCAGCACCCACATCCTAAAAAATCCTATCCAAAACTACAGACAGCAGTTCTGAGAGGAGGGCACAGGTGGGATATTGGGGTAAGGAACCATACATCACCTCTCCTGCAGAGCTTGCCCCTACAACCTGAACCAGGGACAGTTTGAAGCATGGAGAAAGATGCTCAGATTCACTTGGATCCTGCGAACATGACAGCATCTGCCAGTGCATGACAGAGGGAAATACTGCAGTTTTCCAGGAGTGCATAACAGTAAGGTAGCATGACCAATAGATGTGTGGGCAGTCATGGAGACCCACCACCTGTCCATGACTGGCCACATGCCAATGCTGTCTCCCAGGTGTTTCCTACTGCTTCTGTCCCAGCAAAAAAAAACCTGCAGAACCTGAGGAATAGACGTGCAGCCTCCACCCTGGGAGAAGGAGTCCATCATGCACCATCCTGGAGAGGCAAAGCACCTGGAAAAGGTGCAGTGGTACAGCGTGGGCTGTCCCTTTGCATTCTGTGCTCCAAGGTGCACTGCTCAGCCCACTGCAAAATCCCCGTGGGATGCCAGCAACCGTGGAGGGGTCCAAGACTTTTGTGAGGACCAGCCAGTCTTTTCCGATTACCAGCAGATGGAGGATGCACACAGATAATTAATTAATTGCAACTTTCCCAGTCTCCAGACTTTGGTTTCTATTGATCTCAGTTTTATCTGGAGTAATAGAGACAATTAGGAGGGAACACAGCAGCAGAAGTTAATTACCAATGGAATGGAAACTGTGTCTTTCAATTTATTAAACTTTTATCACAAAGCAGCACTGCTGCAGAAGCACTGGGAGAGGCCGTGTGCCTCCCTGTGCCCTCTGCGCCACGCAAGGCGCTCCCCACGCTTGACAATCAATAATAAATGATAAACTTACCCTCTTCATGAGTGGGGCCAGGGCTCCCGCGCCAAGCCCCAGGGGACCAAGCCCTCAGAGGAGAGCATCTGGACTGCTTGGACGGGCAGTGCTCCCTCCCGATGGGAGCCCGGAGGCTGATGCAGCGCTCTGCTGCCAGCCCCGCTGCGCCCCGCCGCGCTGACGGCTCCTACAGGCAGAAGCAGCTCTGCGGGGGCCAGGAACAACTCATTGCTATTCCTGTCCTGAGCCTTCGGTGGAAGGCAGCCCTGCCTGCCCACGGCATCGGCACGCTGCAGTGTGCTGGAGATGCAGAAAACAGCGGCCGTGAAGAGAGGGAGCAGCACAGAGTCATAGAGGAGGAACTGGCCCAGCTCAGAGAGCTTCGCAGCTGGGTTTAGATGAGCTTGCAGATGTGGATTTCAGGCAGTCTCAGGGACACATCCCCCCAGCTCTCCTTGCTGAGATATGTGTTGCCTCTGATCAAACAGAGCAGGCAGCCAGGAGGGCTGGTGCTTCTGCTCCGGGGGCACAGGTCTGCTGTCCCTGGGGAGCCCCTTCCCTTGACAAGAGGCTTGGGTGCCCCGCAAGGACCAAAGACAGCCTTCCTTTCCTTCTCTCCACCAGCCCAGCTTCATCCTGCACTTCCCCCTGCACATTCCTCTTCATGTCCTGGGAGTACAGCCTAGAAAATGCAGAAGAGACCAGTCCACGTCCCTTGAAGAGGTTCTGGACCATCACGGCTGCCCCAAAGACTCACCCTAGCACGAGCTTTGTGTCTGCCACAGCCACCGGCCTCTGCCAGGTCAGGTCAGGGATGCTGTGGCAATTGCTCTGTCACTTTCTGCCCCCGTGGCACGGCATGGTGAGCATCCCAACCGCCTCCCCCAGAGCCAGCCTGTGAGCTGCAGAGCAGGATCTGGCTCAGAAGATGAGCTCTCTCAGCTCTTTCCATGAAACATAGGGGAGAAAATGATTTGTTAACTACTGCATAAGTTTCTGAGGGTGGTTGGCCCAGCAATGTGGCATAACGGGTCTGCCTCAGACTTGGTTTTAACTGTACCAGCCTACAAAAGGCCATGCCACCTTCATGCCTGGTCAGAGTGCTCCCACATACCTGCTGTCCCAGTGAACTCCCACACCTTTGTCTCCAGGACATTATATTCCAATGACTGTGCAAACAAGTCTCTGCTGATCGTGCAGAAGCAGTAATTATGCTGCTGGTTTGCTCTTGCCTCTCTTTGCAACACTTCCCAATACTGCACTTGTTCCTGCTGAGTACAGAGCTGGAGCTGCCCGAGAGCCTTTACAGGGGCCCCAAGACCTCACCTGTATCCTACGAGCAGCAAACTGGGGCTGTAAAGGTGGTGTTATTGCCTCCCAAACAGTGACAGAGTCAGACCACATTGCTGAGTGCCTTGTCCAGTTGAGTTTTGAAAACTTCCAAGGGTGGAGATCCCACAAACTCCCTGAGCACTTGTCCTGAGGACACACCGTTCTCACAGGGAAGTTTTTGATTATGTCCCACTGAACCGAGTGCTACCTTTGTATCCCCCGTCCTCTCACTCCACACTTCTCTCTCTAACTCCTTTAAAAATCCGCACTTAAGGGATCAAAAGATGCAGTATCTCCCCCATCTCTCCCTTCCTGAGGTGGAACAGTAGTTCCCTTGGTGTCTTTTTTATGTCCCCTGCTCCAGCCTTTGACCGTTTTGGTGGCCTCCGTTGGACTTGTCATCTGCCATGCAGTACGGTGGCCAAAACTGCGCACAGTGCTCCACTGCGGCTACCTGAATGCAGAGTAGAGGGAATGATAACTTTCCTTGATGTTCTTGCTAATGTAGACCAGTCTAGGGACAGCCTCTGGCTCTGAAGGGTGTGCTGCCAGCTCAGCTTGGCCTGACCTGACTCATACAGCATTGGCCAAAACACCAGAAAACTTTCTTGGGTCCTTTATGGACACGTTGAATGCTCCCATCCCAGAATGCACCCAAACTCTATTTGTGATGCAAAATGGCTGTTTATTAACATTTATTTAAGATGGTTCCATTTCTTTAGGAGTCTTTTTTGAAGCAGTACGTCAAAAGTTTTTTTTTTTTGTGCGCATTGTATCCCCTCACTCAGCAGTACCACTGACTATTTCACAGAGATTACAGATTTTGGATTCTTAATATGAGTCAACATTGTACTGGATTGCAAAGGGAAAGGCACTCTGCAATATCTAACTTGCTGATGGCTGTGTGTGCATGCTCTTAAAAACTAAGCATCTGGGGGGCCTGACCAGTATTTGACTAGGATATATAGATTTTAAATCCCTGATAAGGTAGGCACAAGCTAATTAGTCATGTTTAAATACATGGGAGATTGCTGGAGCCCCAAGCCTGGATGAGCTGTAAGACTCATTTCTACTCCGCTAGTGAACTGATTTGCAGGAAAATAGGGGAGGAGACATTTTCTCAAGGTGAAATAGATGTTCTTGGAGGATATGAGGTTTTAATACACGGCAGATTAACCCTCACAGTCTTGATTAGCCCTACAGAGGGATTCACAGGTGAAGCAAATATGAAAAGCACAAAGAAAACAATCTACAGTTAGAGAGATTTGGAGTATACAACTTTCTATAGCAGCTCGTAGCCAGTTTTGGCGATGCTGCAATCAGCTTACAGCGAAAAGGAACACGACTTTGGAGCCAAGGCAGAGGCAGAGCAGAGGCTAAGCCCTGAGCATCCTGGTAGAGCTCGTGTCTGGCTGCTGCAGGAGCCTGATACAGGTGGCCAGGCTTGGCCAAGCTAGCAGAACTGACAGCCTCACCCTGCTCTGGTTCAGGGCCTTGGCTGGATGCCCCAGGCTCAGCACCGTGGTGCCAGGGCCCTTGCAGCACTGCCTGCCCATTTTTCTAACACTTTTCTTGGCCCTTCCCGGGGAATCTGCTCAGCAGTTGTGTCCCTCCTGACCCAACAAGCGCTGGGTCAGCTTTCATTTACATGTCACTTGGCACATCCTTCTGCTCGCCCGAGAATCCTAAATTCAATCTGATTTCAGTCTGATTACTTTCCCCTCCACTTGAGAGAATTAATTAATCTCCGGCTCTGCTCCGGGCTTTTTTCCCAGTCGATGAAAGGAGGAAGGAAAGAGTGGTGTATATGTCATTAATCATCATTACATTAGTGACTCCAGAATTAGCTTGCCTTGAAAGCCAGCACTTGTGCAGCAGAGGAACTCTGCCACATCCCTGTACAGTGAGATCTAGACCTCTGCAGAGTTTGTCCAGAGAGAAACCGAGATGTGGGAGAGGAGTGACCTTCATGTGGATGCCACACAAGGGAAGGGAGGTAGAACCTCCTCAGTGTCAGAGGGACTATACCACAGTGAAGCATCTCTATATGAATCAGTAGTTACAACTCCAGGCACGTCTAGTCAATGCTCAAGTCAAGCCAGAGCTTCACGGTCCTTGGTCAGCATCACCTATATCTCCCCTGAGGTGGCCAACCTCATGCCCAGTGCTGCCTCCATGCTCCAATGGCCATACACAATTTTTCTTCCACTCTGCATGGCACATGGCCTCTATGTGCGCTTGGAAGACAAAGGATTAAGAAGGCACTTCCCTGTAGCAAGCCTTGCCATCCAGGCATCTTATTTGCCTTCAAATTCCATTTTCCTGAAGGATTAGTACAAAGAGGTCTTCAAGGTTCATCGTGGTTTCTCTGAGTACAAAGCTTGTGCACACATCCTGCAGGGAGTGCTGAGCGCCTTTGGAGAGCAAGGGGAAAGGTGCCACCTCTGACAGGCTGTGCTAGCTGTAATTCTTGGTGACAGCCCTATCTAGCTTCATTCATCCTCTGAAACAGTAACAGGGATTTAGACTAAATATATTAAATATATGAATACATTAAATATATTAAATATATCTAGAGATAAGTATATCTATATTTGCATCATATGCTTTGTTTTCCTGGGCACATTTTAGTTCTAAATCATTGTGCCTCTTCCTGTCTGCCTTTTGCTACAAGCTTTGATAAATGAGCATCTCCTTTGCTTCCAGAACCCAGACACAGGCTCTGTTTTGCTCTCCCACACCCTCTCCTCAACTCTGAGAGAGCCAGTGGCCACATCACATCTTTGCAAGGGCTTGGACAGACAGGCAGGGAGGTCCTGTCCCTCTGCTGCTCCCCTCCACGCCTCAGCACCCCTCTACCTTGCTCACACCAGCTCTGTGCTTGCCCCCATAGCCACAGCACTGTCCTGATGGTGCCACTGCCTGCTACGACCTCCAGTCTTCTTCCAAGGGCACTGCTTCCCAGGATACACACCCCATCTGATAACTGTGACCTTCCTGCCTCAGCCTTTGATGTGTGACCTTGCAACTGGCCTTGTTAAAATGTATGTCTCTGAAATGAGCCCACCTTAGCCAGGATGCAGCATTACACTGTCATTACTGATTGCACGTCTTGCTTTCTCTCTGTCTCCCTGTAAATAATGTATCTTAATAACCAAGCATGCAGAGCAGGCTTCCTTTAACAGACATTGCCCAGAGTAACCGTGCTGAGGAAGCACATTCACTCACGCTATGCCTCAAAGCACTTCATTAGTACATCAGAAAAGGCCAGAAAAACAATGCAAATATTCTGATCAGCCAGCGCTTTCAGAAGGATTTGCTGTCCCCGCCTGGCTGTGCTGAGTCCAGAGCATCTCCTCGCACCCAGCTCTGCTGCAGCCTGCCTGGGATAAGGCATTTTGGCAGAAGGCATTTTGGGCACGAAATGTCCTTCCAGAAGCTGCTGGCCTGGAAGTGTGGCATGAAACCCTGCTGCTGCTTTCCACAACCCTGCCCCAGCAGCAGGCAAGAAGTGCTCCCAGAGCTGCCATGCCCTGCAGGCAGGCCTGCCATTGCATTTTGGCCATTGCATTTTGGCCATTTGCCATTGCAACTTGTAAGCGGTCATCAAAACTTGCTCTCCTTAGCCATGGCCCTGTTGGCAGAGAAGCAAAAAACAGTGAGCTGATTGCAAAAATACCTGTGCCAAACTTACCCACCGTCACAGGCACATTTTCCCCTGGTGTAAATCTTTTTACGGCACCTTCGCAGGGTTAGTGCCGGGGTGAAGTACACACTGTGTTAAGTTACCCCCTCTTTGCAAAAAAAAAAAAAAAAAAAGGAAGCTGTGCCTCTGGTGCAGTCCCTGAACAGAGAGCTGGGCAAAGCTCAAAGACTGGAGGAGGTCCAGGTGCGGCACTCACCTCCCAGTGAAGTTCCACATCTGAGCCATCCCTGGCTACTGGGTCACAGCGACCACCTCCGTGCTTCAAAGCACCCTGCCCACTCTCAGGAAAGACAGAAGAGAGAGAAGTTGCCCAGAGAAGCTGTGAGTGTCCCATCGCTGGAAGTGTTCAAGGCCAGGTTGGATGGGGCTTGGAGCAACCTGGTCTGGCCCCATAGCAGGGGCGTGGAACTAGATGGTGTTTAAGCTCCCTTCCAACCCAAACCGTTCTGTGATTCCATGAAACCTTGTGAGATGTGAAGGCTGCTGATAACAAGCAAAGCCACCAGCACCACCAGGGTCAGGCCCCTGAGCCCAGCACAGCCAGTGCTTTGATGAGCATTGATTGCATCGATGAGCAGGCCTGAAGCTGCACTTGCACAGCCAGCGTGCTCCTTTGTACAAGCTTCTTCCCCTGGAAAGACCCTTGCTTGCACCAAGTGGTTAACACCAGATGAATTTGCTGTGATTCAAGGTGTTATTACAATGAATGTGAGCGTGAATTAATAATGGCACTTTGAAGCCACTCTCTGTGCTCGCCTGAATCCCTCCTGCTGCATGAGCAGCTCTGTGCTGCCGAGGAGCTGCGTACACGCTGCTTCATTTTGCAATAATAACAGCCTTGCGCTAAGAGAGATAAACAGCATGTGGAGGTTTTGCTGGCAAAACACAGTCCTAAATGAACTGCTAAAAATGGTTCGCAAAAGGCTATTTCCAGCTACTCCACCCAGCTGGAGCTGGCTCTCCTCCCTGTCTTGGGGGGGAGCTGTTGCTATTGCAGAGGATGCGTCCCCATCCATTGCAGGAGGGTCTCTGCCCTGGGAAAGGCAGGGAGGAACGAGGGCTGCAGGCAGGAGCTTGGTGCGTAGGTGTGGAAACCAGCCTGAGCGTTTTCATGGGGTGTACTGGGAGCAGCACTAAAAGTCCTGTTCCGAGATAACTTCAGCTCTGGAGAAAAGCAAGGTCTCCGGGGATGGAAGCAGAGGACTGGAGCCAACCTAAGGCTGCACCTGTCCTAAGGCTGTGCCCGGAGCCCCGCTGCGCAATGCAACGAGGGAAGATGATTTGCGGAGTCAGGACTTGGTGTAATGATGTGCCTGGATGTGCTTGCACAGCATTTTGTTGCCAACTGTAAGCAAGCTGGTGCAATTTTTAATGGGTGTCTGTCCCTCATTTTCCTAATGGAGGAGGGTTCTCATGTTCATGACTAACTTCAGGAAAACCTTGGAAATCTGCCCTTGGGTCCCTTTCCTCCTCAGTCAGGGAATATCCCGAGTCACTTTTGTGACAGATCCTCAGGAAAAGCAGGTTGCAGCAGCCCGTCCCCTGGCTGCTGCTGCTGTTCACTCACTCTCATCAAAATGCAGAGCATCCTTTACCTCTGGCCAGCTTACAGTAAGCAGTTGTCAGACACTTCTATAATCCCAGGTATAATAAACCTTCCCTGGCTGCCTGATTCCTGTATCTGTCATGTGAGCCAGCTGTGCGTGAGGAAAACACCTTTGCATGCAGATTATTTATCCATTCTCAGTCTGATCCAAACAACCGCCCTCAAAGCACAATCAGACAGCAACATTTCCTCCTTTCCAGAGCCTGGTTTTAGGACACTGGACTGAGAGTTTGCCCTGAGTGGGGGCATCCCACAAAGGACCATTTAGATTGCGGTTAGATCCTTTTCCTCTGCACAGCTTTCCAGCCACTCTGCCCCAAGCCTGTAGCGCTGCGTGGGGTTGCTGTGCCCCAAGTGCAGGACCCGGCACTTGGCCATGTTGAACCTCATCCCACGGCCTCTGCCCATCGACCCATCCTGCCCAGGTCCCTCTGCAGGGCCTTCCTGCCCCCCGGCACATCGACACTTCCCCCCAGCTTGGTGTCATCTGCACACTTACTGAGGGTGCACTCAATTCCCTCATCCAAGTCATCAATAAAGGTATTAACGAGGATGGGCCCCAACACCGACCCCTGGGGAACACCACTGGTGACCAGCTGGATTTCACCCCGTTCACCACCACTCTCTGGGCCCGGCCGCCCAGCCAGCTTTTAACCCAGCAGTGTGCCTGTCCCAGCCATGGGCTGCCAGCTTCTCCAGGAGAATATTGTGGGAAACTATGTCAAAAGGTTTTGCTGAAGTCCCGGTCACAGGAGGCGAGGAGGTTGGTCAGGCAGGACTTGCCTTTCATGAACCACCCAAATCAAGTGTCTTAAATATGACAAAACTTTTTCCCAGTGAGGGTGATGGAGCACTGGGACAGGCTGCCCAGGGGGTTGTGGAGTCTCCTTCTCTGGAGACATTCAAAACCCGCCTGGATGCATTCCTGTGTGCCCCGATCCAGGTGTTCCTGCTCCAGCAGGGGGATTGGACTAGGTGATCTTTCAAGGTCCCTTCCAAAATCCCTAACATTCTGTGATTCTGCAGTTCTGTCTGCAAGGATGTTTCTTACTCGTCTCTCTCCCAGCTGTTGCCTTTTTTTTTTTTTTTTTCCCTTTCTTATATACGCTCTCACAGAGGCGAAAACAACATTGTTTATTAGCTCGGCTCTGGCCAGCAGCAGGCCCCTTTTCTAACATGGGACAGCTTCTGGATTCTTCTCACAGAAGCCACCCCTATGGCCCCCTGCTACACAAACCTTGCCACGCAAACCCACTACCCATGTCCAGTTGGATGGCATGCAACATATTTGTACCCTGTGTGCTCCGTCACCCTTGCAGCAGTGAGGAAACTGCTTTGCAGGGGCCTGAAGCGCAATTCTTTGCCCGGTTTGCACAGCTGTTCTTTGCAAAGCCTGTTTTTCATCAACCCTAGTAACTGGCATGCATTGCTTCTGTGGTTGCACAGAGACATGCTGGGTTTAAATTCAGGAGGATGTCCTGTCTAGCAAAAGGTGTGAATTGTCACTAAACGATTTCTGAAAGGTGACCTCTGGATCTGAAGGCAGCAGGCAAGGGGAAAGCAAGGAGGATCAGTGCCCGTATCCCCACTGCACAGTCAAGGATGCCGAAGGACCAAAGCACGATGATACAGCCAGCTAGCTGTCATCAATCACAGGGCCTTAGCAGGGGCTTCTGAGTATTTAAATCATTAATTAAGATTAATGAAATGCACTTATGCAGTTTATCTAAGTGCATGTTCCGAAACTGAAACCCAGTCATTAATTAGTGAGTGAGACAATTTGAAGGGCTCAGTAAAATCCCCTCTTAAGCCCCAGCAAGACACAACAGCATGGCTCCGTGCACAAGGATATGGCTTTACCCAGGAGACATTACACCAAAGCAGGATAGTCGCTGCTTGAGAAGAGACACGGACTATTTTCCACCAATCCTACCGTGTGCAGTTTTAGTGGATTTGGGAGCCTGCCCAGCTCAGGACTGAGAACAGGAGACACAACGTGCTAAACTTGTACAGTTGCAGCAAATGAGAGGCTCCGTTTGGCTTCCTCAAATAAATTAATTTGAACAGCTCAGGGCTTACCAGGATTAGAGCTACCAAGAAATATTGTTGCCTGATCTGCCCATCCCCAAGATCCTGAAACCAGAAGGTGGGACGGCAGCACCTCCCCGTGAAGATTAACGTGGATAAATATGTCCAATTACAGGATGAATCTGAACTGTAAATTACAACATCTATTCCATGCAATGCAAAATGCCCAGCTGTAGGGTCTTACATGTGTTGGATTGTGCTCGTCCTCGTGCTAGGAAATCCGTGTTCACCAGGCTCAGCTCCACAAGACCAAGGCCCACTGTCCAAGGCCCTCTACCAGGCCATGCTCCCCCGGTGCCATGTGTGGGTCCCCTGGTACGTCCTGTGTGAACATTTTGGTGATAGGGCACAGGACCACAGGCTTCTTCTGTCTCCTGGTACAAACTTCTCCCCAGATACAGAGCCTGGGGATGAGTTTCAGGGCATGTCTTACAGCCACTCACCAGGGCGTTCGAGAAAATAGTGTTACAGAATGACTTTCTTCACAGTGCAATAAAAAAGACAGGTTGGCAGTAAATTGCATCAACTACGGGGAACTCAGCAATTAATTAGAAGCCAGGAGTCTTCCCATCCCTCAGTGCAACTCTGAAATTAAGAGTTCGAGTGAAGAATAACTTCCAGGCCCGACCGTCCGTGCCGGGCCCACGCGAGTGCCTCCCACACAGGCTCACCAAGGACTGCAATCGCATCCTGGAAGATGCCAATCGATTTGCTTCTGAGCTGGCAGCAAGGACACAGGCCTGACCTCTGCCTGCAGAGAGAGGGGAGAGGACCCAGGCAATGCTTGTGGGAGGGGATCCAGAATAGTTAATACAATTTCGAGTGAAAAAGTGGCCTCCTGGGCCAGGAATGGGCTGTCTCCTCATCGGAAAGCAATGGGGCTGGTCGAGCACAGCAGAAGCAGAGAGGCTGGGGTCTGCCTGCAGAGGCTAACGAGCTGTCGAGCTAACGAAAGAGCCTTACAGGATTCAACACACGTGAGGATCACACTGGTGCTGCTTTGCCCGGGGAACCAGAGCCCAGATAAAAATAAATAAACCAGAATAAAGCCTTGTGTCTGCTACAGAAGAGCTCGGTTGTGGCCCAGAGGGGACAATGACAAGGAGGCATCCCTCCAGCCCATCACAGGCTGCTTTGAAAACACCAGGCCTTGCTCTGCCCTGCCCTCCTGTGGCTTGGTCGGGATATTCCTCAGCAAATCTGCTAAGCCGGAGTTTTGCTAATGGTGCCTGCAAGGCACCAGCCGGGGTCCCACCAGCCAGAAGCAAAAGCAATCAAAGCCTCCGAAGCAGCAATCAGACGCCCTCCAAATTGAGCAGACGTGAGAAGTGAGTTTGTAACTTCAGATCGATCCAGCAGCCAAGGTCACTTAGAAGGAAGCCGAGCTCCTGGAGAAGCTACCGTGGTAAGCGAGTTGTAATAGAAATAAGTTGTAATAGTCTCCAGCTGGCAGGGACCTCCAGCTGCCGCTGACCCAGTTAATACTAACACTAGCCTGCAGGAAACTTCCACTCCATTTTCGAGGCATTATGTTAGGAAAGCCAGACGCTGGCATAGAAAGGAGCCTGGGAGGGGCACGCAATAATCTGCTGCGTGGGCAGGAGAGCTTGTGGCAGCAGCGGGGTCTGGCTGTGCACAGGGAGCAGTGGGGTGCGAGGAAAGGTGCACGCTGCACCTCAGCCCAGTGGGAATCACGGTGTCACTGCAAAGAGGTGCACGGCAATCCCTGTTCCTCTGGGACAGAACGTCTGTGCCTGGTGTATTTTCAGACACTGTCAGACTCACCCAGGCATCGCCCTCCACAAGGGCACATCAGGCTCTGCGAGAGCCAGACAAGCAACTGATATTCCCCCGTCTTCATCTCTCTGTTGTGGAAGGATTCAGGACCGTCCTGCCTTAGCCTGACAGCCCCAAGGAGTGCAAACCCCACATAGTCAGGACTGGGGAGTCAAAACAAAGCCCAGAGACAAGGACCCGGTGCCCTTCCTACACACACCCCTCCGTTATGTCCATCACTTTGGATTTGGAAGGGAACATCACACTGTCCAGGGAGTCTCCAAGAGAGCCTTGTCTCCTGAGTCCATAGCATCAAGCCAATAGCTGAAAAAAGGAAAGAAGGGCTAGGGTTTGTATTTCTCAAGCCAGTTTTTAAATCCCTGAGGATGTTCAGAAGGTACCGTGGGCTCTCTCTTCTTGGCCTACAATAAGCACCACCTTCTGCACATGGGGTGGGAAAAAACCCAGACTACAAGCTGGGAACTCATTGCTGGAGCAGGGAAGGGTTGGTGTGGGAAGCAGTGGACACCAGGCTGAACGTGAGCAAACCACAGATAAGACAAACTGCACTTTGGGCTACATTAGGAGGATTGTGGCCAGTAGGTCAAGGGAAATTATTCATCCTTATTACCAACTGGGGGGTGGGGGGTTGGCAGGGCACCCGTTCTGGGCTGTAGCCAGCCAGATGAGGTGGAGGATAAGGTGGGATATAACCACAACTGAAGCTACCTGGGAGCAATTGCAAGAAAGATGGAGCCAAACACTCCACATCAGTGCTAAATGATGTAACAACTGGCAGTGGCCACAAATTGCATCTTAAAAGATCCAGGATGGACATTAGGAAACAATTCCTCGCTGTTGTGTGGTTCAGTCTTGAGACATGTCTCCAGAGAGGTGGGTGATTTCTGTCCTTGCAGGGTTTTCAAGAATTAGGTAGGCAAAGCAATGATCACCTCGATTTAGTGTTGGAAATATTCCTGCCATGAGCAAGCAGCTGGGAATGAGATCTCTCAGGTCCTTTCACAAACCCTAATGCCTGGTGAACATCACTTATTGTCCCGTGTGTGCATAATTCTCATCATGCTAGGCTAACCAGTCCCCTTCAGAGACCAGTGCAAGTAATGCTTGGTCACAGGCCAGCTCCCACCATTTTGCTTCCTCTGTTTTCCCTGGGGAACCAGCCCCAAAGCAGTGCTAGCCCTGCCAGACACCTGCTTTTGGCACTGCAAAGCAGGTACTCCTGTTGCATGCCTTGGGGCTCCTGGCATGTTGACAGTATAGCTCTGGGCACCCTACTCTGATCCCATCTTATTTATGGTACATCCTGCCCGTCTTCTCCCAGCTATTATTGCCTGAAACGTTGTAATTTAGATTCTGGCTGTGTTTGATTGCAAACTCTTCCAATCTACAAATTTCAGTGACAAGCACTAGAGCAGCTCATTTACATGCCAAAGTGATCAGTCTGAAAGTGCTTGTTACACAAGTGAATAAATAAATAGTAGATAAATTAAAGAATGGTAAACAATCAGCCAAATTAACCGGTAGATGTCTAGTAATGAAAAACACTGACACCCATAGCATAGACCAAGAAGAGGAGGGATGGGACAAGCTTTCCCAGCGTTGCCCAGGGCAGCTCAGCATTGATCTATGTCCCCTCAACCCATGAGCCAACAAGGATCTGCACCAATGCCAGGAGACAGTGAGCAAGGGCTAGAGCATGAAATTCTGGCTTTTAAAGCCTATACCTGTCTTTGTCCCTCGCACGCGCTCTGTGTAAAGCCATCTGTCATGTTCTCCTGGAACGGCATTTAACACATTTTACACATTGAGTGTCAAGTACCCGTGCAGCCTGATTTTCAGCTGGCATCTCAGGAAATCCTTCCAGGGCACCTGAACCATTTCGGCTTCTTTTTTCATTGTTTGAAACATGGGACACTTCTGAATCCACGCCAACATCGTAACACCTTGCAGGAAGTTTATCTGGTGGTCAGCAAGGCTGGGCATTTTGGGACAGGCCATCTCAACAACAGCAAAATCACAGCTTTCCAGTGGAAGGGGCTCGGTTATTCAGGCATTGTGAAGCCATCAGCGACTGCAGACACACAGATGCTCTGAGCAGTCCCACGCTCCCGGCAGGTGCGGGAGGCAGATCGGGATGCCAGTGACTGAAAGTGGTGATGTGTGCGGTACCTGGCAGCGCTGATGATTGTCCACCACCTGTCTTTGTCACTGCCTCCTGCACAGTGACAGGTAGGTGCTAGCTACCTGATTTATCTTCCTCTGAGAGCTCCTGCCCGTCACTGCTCAGCACTGCGGGGGATCCCCAGCAGGGAAGGCAGCAGAGGTGCATCTCTCCCTGTTGTCTGCTGTCAGGCAACTCATGTGTGCTTGCCAGCACTGGGAACACAGGGAGGAGGCTTTGCAGGGGTAATTTTTCTTCCATGAAGTGCTGCAAGGCTGGGCTGGCACTGACCTAT
This sequence comes from Anser cygnoides, assembly GCF_040182565.1. Classification (NCBI taxonomy): domain Eukaryota; kingdom Metazoa; phylum Chordata; class Aves; order Anseriformes; family Anatidae; genus Anser; species Anser cygnoides. The sequence goes on along the minus strand of NC_089895.1, from coordinate 1,951,457 downwards.
CTTGCCTGGCACCACCAGACAAGAGGGCAGCAAGAAGGCAAAGGAGGGCACAGATCTGTCCTCTCTGGGGTTGGATGTGGGACCACCAAGTGCTCTGCAGAGCACTTTCATCCTCGAGCTTCTCCCACGTACACCTATTTTCCTGTCTGCCTTGGGCATGGAGCCATTTCACGTCCCCTGGGGCTTCCCTCCGTTATCCCAACCCCTTCTGTGTGCCAGAGCCTGTCAGCAGCGGTGCTACACCACCAGCTCGAGGCTTCTTGTCACTCCAGAAATAACCTACCAGGGCTTTGCTGCCCCTCACACCTCCCACCGGCTTGGCCCTCACTGAAGGAACACCACTCGGGGGGTGCCAAACCGCTCCCAGACTCAGGGAAACGCATCTGTGGACCTAGCGGGGAGCTGCTTTATTCCGGCTCTCGAGCTGCGATGTATCGGTGCTGTGGCAGGACGTGCTTATCCCAGCCGTGCAGCCGGCCATCCCGAGATGTGGCCTGTGGGATCTCGGCCACCTGCGGGGCGACGCCACCACGCGTGGCCGAGACAGCGGTGCCACCTCGTGGCTTGCTGAAGCCACCAGCACTGAGCCATTCGGTGGCCACCGCGGCCTGCAGCTCCCCTGGGCCACGGGTGTCCGAGGTGCAGATCAAGAGGAGGCGCTCAGAAGATGGGCAAGGAAGACCTGGCTGAACCACGACGTCCCCCCGACTCAAGCTAATGGGGCTAAGCGCTGCTCGGGGGGCTCAAGGACCTGGAGGAGGTGCTGTCCGGCCCAACACCAGCTTCCATGAGATGCTGGAAATCCGTGGCCAGCCCCTCGTAATTCAGCATTTAAGTGAGGTTAAGGGGACAGTCAGGAACAGAGGACATGTGAGCACCAGGACATCCATCAACCCTGGACAAAATGATGGAGTGGTCTCATTTTGGCTGTATATTAACAAAGGGCAATAGGGCAGAAATACAATTACTGTCCAGAAACACCATTTTTTGTAAGGTAGGTCTTTTCAAACTCACCCGTCGTCTTTTCTTGACATGATTACGGGCCTACTTGACAGAGGAACTATGTTGATAGAATAAAATTGCTTTTTCTTCTGGGCATCTGATTTATTATGGGCTTGACATTTTGATTAAAAATGTGTATTATATTGCATTAAGAGGGGATGTGAATTAAAGACCAGCTCAGTGATAGTTCTCCAAAGGTAATTATTAATGGAGATATACTGATGAGCAAAGTTTTGTGTGCAAGAGTCTCCACGGTTGATTTTTTTACTAGAACAGCGTAGCATAGCATAACATAGCATAGCATAGCACAAAACAGTTCAGTTGGAAGGGACCTACAAATATCATTGAGTCCACCTGCCTGACCACTTTAGGGCTAACCAAAAGGTAAAACATATTATTGAGGGCATTATCCAAATGCCTCTTTAATACTGACAGGCATGGGACATCAACCACCTTGCTAGGAAGCCTGCGTCCAGGTCTGGGGCACAAAAAGGATGTAGAGCAGTTAGAGCAAGATCAGAGGAGGGCCACGAAAATAATCAGAGGGCTGGAGCACTTCTCCTGTGAAGAAAGGCTGAGAGAGCTGGGGATGTTCAGCCTGGAGAAGAGAAGGCTCTGGGGTGACCTCACTGCAGCTTTTCAATACTTAAAGGGGGCTTATAAAAAAGATGGAGAGTGACATTTTGCTAGGGCATATAATGACAGGACAAGGGGGAATGGTTTTAAACTAAAAGAGGGGAAATTTAGATTAGAGGTTAGGAGGAAGCTCTTCACTTGGGTGGTGGTGAGGCACTGGCACAGGCTGCCCAGAGAAGCTGTGGATGCCCCATCCCTGGGGGTGTTCACGACCAGGTTGGACGAGGCCCTGGGCAACCTGATCTAGTGGGTGGCATCCCTGCCCACGGCAGGGGGGTTGGAACTGGATGACCTTTAAGGTCCCTTCCAACCCAAGCTGTTCTCTGATTCTATGATCCTACCATTGGTGAGCAGAGAGATGAGATCCTCTCCATTTCTCCTTCTCAGGAAGTTGTAGAGAGCCATGAGTTCACTTCTCAGCCTCCTTTTCTCCAAATTAGACGAACAACGTGTCCTCAGACTCTTGTCAGAAGACATGCCCTCCGGCCTTTTTATCAGACTGGGTACCACTGGATGGATGCCACCGCGCCCCATATCCTGACCACCAGCACCCTGCAGGGGATGGCAGTGCCAGCAGCAGGCAGCACACCTCGTCTCTGTCAGGCCAAGCCAGCAGGAAAAGGAACAGGGCTGCAAAAAGGCAGCATCAGAAGCGCCCAAAGAGCCATTTTCCTGAACAGGCTGGGAGAGAAGATGCTGGATCACGTCCAGGGGGAACCCCAGGAAGCGCTGGCAAGAGAGGAGAGGCTGGGCATCAGGCAGCCGTGCTCTGCCTGCCGTCCCGAGTGGAGCATCCCTTGCGTGGCCGCTGGAGCGGCCACCTCCTGCAGCAGCAGGGCTTTGTCGTGCCTTTGGGCCTCCTCCACCTTGGCGTTTCCCCGTGCTGCTGGACTTCTCTGAGGTCCCAGGAGGGGCCAGCACTTTTGCTGACCAGGCTGTTCCCTCGCTGTGACCGGCACATCCATGGTCGAGGGCGGAAAGGGAACTGTGGAAAGAAGTGAAACTTGGCACTTCTCTTCTGCAACCATGTAAACCTCTGTGCATGCAAGGACATCCCGCCCCCCCTGCTTCTCTTCCCCCCTGCTCCTGAGGAAGAGCTGCCAGCAAACAGAGCTGCCGATTCTCACTGCTCCCTTCTCAGCCCTGCCAGGAGGTAAGTCACCCCGGACAGCTGGGGACACATGCCTCTTCTGCCACCTCTCTCCAGTTTTAGCTCCCTGTCCTCATCCTTATTCCACTTGTCCCCCAGCCTCCACAGGAGTCTGAAGTAGGAAAAGGGGGAGAAGGTGATGCAGAGGGGTAAATCCGTCCTCACTCCACCATGTGGATGTGGACACTGCTGGGTTCTGCAGGCCGTTCCCAGACTGATTGTCCCAGGCTTTGGTATGTGCTCAGGACATCCCTCCTCTCTTCCAGGTCTGCGTGTTGGGGACCTACATCCCTCGTGCTTTTTTTTTTAGTCCCTTTACTGTTTATTCCTTTCCTGTTTCTCTCTCCTCTACTGTGTCTCTTTACACCCTTTCCTCACCTGTGCTCTCCATCCTATGGGAGTGCTGCCCCATACATCAGTGCTTTCTCCCCGAACACGGGAGGAGACAACTTCTTCATGCAGTTTGTGCGACCACCCATCCCCAGGACATGCACCAGAGGCTTTGCACCCTGCTCTGCGTCCCAGGCTCTCCCACAGCCCTGCCATGGGCACGTGTCAGACCTTTTCAGTAACATCAGTGATTTCAGATCACACAACGAAACAGGGAAATGATTTTCAACATTCCAACGTGGTGTCTGGCTACCTGAATTAGACAACATGTAGGTGGCGTGGTGGGTCTGTGCATGCACGCTTGTGTCTGTGCATGGCACATGTCCATGTCTGGATGAAAACACACGTTTATACTTGCATGTCTGTGTCCAAGGTGCATCTGTCACTGTGTGCACCACGTGCATGTTTGCTGTGATCTTGCCTCCATCCCAAATTCCCCCTCTCCTGTGCTTGCAGGGAGGCAGGATGCGTCTCGGTCTTTGGCTGGCAGCCGGCACCCTAGCAGCAGTGCTGGGCACAGCCCTGCCTGAGGAGGAGGTGTGTCGGGCACCGGATGGCAAAGACGGATTCCCCGGGGTCCCTGGCCTCAATGGGAGGCCAGGGCAGAAGGGTGACATGGGAGAACCAGGTAAGGGGCAGCCAGGGATGCTCGGTGTGGGTGGCCTGGGAGCCTCGAGCCTCTTGGCAGGAGCAGAGTGGGCTGCAGGAGCTGCTCGGGCGATGCCAGGCATGCCAGCTACGGCACGAACATCACCTCAATGTCTCTCCCCAGGGAAAGCGGCACCAAGGACAGGCATCCGGGGACCCAAAGGGGATGAAGGTGAGCCTGGGCCTCCTGGCAACCCAGGAAACCGGGGCTTCCATGGTCCGCCTGGCCCCCGTGGGCTGCCAGGGCAGCCAGGACCGAGAGGGGCCAAGGGAAAGGCTGGCAATATCCTGGAGCAGCCACGTCCTGCCTTCTCTGCCTCACGGAAGTCCCAGACGCGCCGGGGCAACACGGTGGTGTTCGACAACATCATCACCAACCAGGAGAACTCCTACAGCGCCCAGAGCGGAGAGTTCACCTGCCGCATCCCCGGGCTCTACTACTTTGCCTTCCAAGTGGTCTCCATCGGAGACCTCTGCCTGAGCATCACCAAGAACAGGGAGCGCGTGGTCAGCTTCTGCGACAACAACAGCCGCAACATCCTGCAGGTGAACTCGGGCAGCAGCGTGCTGAGCCTGGCCATGGGTGACCAGGTCTCAGTGAGCACCGACCCCGTGAAGGGCAGCCAGATTTACAGCGGCTCCGAGGCAGACAGCGTCTTCAGCGGCTTCATGCTCTTCCCACAGACGGGCTGACGGACCACCAACTTCACGACTTGCCAGCCCAGAGCTAACCTGCTTAGCATCAGAGCATTGCTGCGTGCGTGCCTCTGTGTGTTTGAGCCCTGCGAGCGGCCTTTTATCACAGCAAAGGCAATGGCCTCAAATTTAACAGCCAGCCAGGTCCTGTGCTTCTGCCAGTATCACCAAGCAGCCAGGCTGCGGGTGGCCGCTGCAGTGCCAAGACCTCCCTAGCAGTTCCCTCCAGGCTGTGATGAGCCTGCTCTTGTTTGTGGGATCCAGGCAGGCCATCCCGCTGCCTCCTGGAGGCCAAGGACTCCTGGCCCCAACAGCCCTTTCAGCTCCTGTGTGCTCAGACCCTGCACCAAAGGGGATCAGTTGTCACTGGGGCTGTTCTCTGGCTCTTTGCTCCCAAGCGTGAAATCACTGCGTGCCACTGCTTTTGCTGCACTAACCACTGTAAATGCCTTTCTGGTGCAAGGCCGGTGTTACCCCTCACGTTGTCCTCATCAGTACAAATAAACCTCTTCTTCCCCGACAACTGCTTGTGTTCTCTTTCCTACTCATGCACTTGCAGCACACTGTTGATGTCCTGGGCTGTCCCAAGCTGCCCAGGGAGAGAAGTGATCCCAGCTTGTCTCTAGCTAAGAACCAGCTGCAAAGGTGGGACGGGAGGGAACTGAGTGTAGGAGCGGAGCCGTCACTTACAGGGAGGAACGGGGGAAGTCTCTGGGACCAGCCGTTCACCACCACTCTCTGGGCCCGGCCGCCCAGCCAGCTTTTAACCCAGCAGTGTGCCTGTCCCAGCCATGGGCTGCCAGCTTCTCCAGGAGAATGCTGTGGGAAGCTATGTCAAAAGGTTTTGCTGAAGTCTAGGCAGACTACGTCAACAGCCTTTCCCTCATCCACCAGGCGGGTCACCCGGTCACAGGAGGAGAGGAGGTTGGTCAGGCAGGACTTGCCTTTCCTGAACCCGGTGCTGGCTGGGCCTGATCCCCCGATTGTACCGCATACATTGCGTGATTACATTCAAGATGACCTCTCCATCACCTCTCCTGGCACTGAGGTCAGGCCTCTAGTTCCCTAGGTCGTCCTTACAACCCTTCCTATAGATGGGCATCACGTTAGCAAGTCTCCAGTCATCAGGGACCTCTCCGGATGACCATGACCACTGATAGGTGTCAGAAAGTGGCCCAGGAATCACATCTGCCAGCTCTCTCAGCACCCCCGGGTGGATCCCCTCTGGCCCCATGGACTTGTGACAGCTCAGGTGGAGCAGCAGGTCTCTAACTGTTTCCACCTGAACTGTGGGGAGGTTCTTCTGCTCCCTGTCCCAGACTTCCAGGTCAGGAGGCTGAGTACCCCGAGGATAAGTGGTCTGGCTAGTAAAGACAGATGTAAAGACGTCATTAAGAACCTCAGCCTTTTCCTTATCCTCAGTAGTCATGTTCCCCCCTGCATCTAGTAATGGATGGAGATTCTCCTTGGCCCTCCTCTTACCGTTAATATATTTGTAAAAACATTTTTTTGTTATCTTTAACCACAGTGGCCACGTTGTGCTCATGTGGGCTTTAGCCTTTCTGATTTTCTCTCTGCATATGCTGGCAACATCCTTGTACTCCCCCCGAATTGCCTGTCCCTTCTTCCACCGAACATAAACTCTCGTTTTCTCTTGGAGACTCAGCAGAAGTTCCCTGTCCAGCCACGCCTGTACTTCTGTTCTCCCAGCCCCTGCCGCTGCAGTGGCAAAGCCTGGCACAACCACAGGTCTTGCAGGACAGCCAGGGAAATGCTTGCTCAGAGAAAATAATCAGGCAGGAGGATGTGAAACTTGGATGGGGGCCAGTAAGGGGCTGTGTGTCCCTATCGGGCTCTTTCCTAACTGTGTGACTTCCTCCGGGAGGGTGTTGCAGAGAGACGCAGGTCGTGCAGAGCCAGCAGGCAGTGCCCTCAACACACAGGGCTCCACAGCGCAGGATCCCACACCCTGCTCCCCTGCTGGAGGTAAGAGGTGCTGTACAGTTCCTTTGGGGTGGGCCGCACGGGTCCGGCAGCACGGTGCAGTGCTGGGTGCTGTGGAGGAGGCAGAAGCGCTGCCAGGCACCCCAGCTGCTCACGTCTCGTGGGGGCATGCGTGCCTTTCCTCCCCGGTGGAAGACCCATTCCCCTGGGCCAGGCACTGTGCTGGGAGATCCCCAGCTGATGGGAACTCGATCCTCTTGTGCAGAAAAAGGCAGGCTGCTGCTGGAGGAAGGGTGAGATCAGCTCGGTGCAGCCTGGAGCTCCAGCCTCAGGGCAGCTTAGTGCACTGCTCTGCAGTGGTGTGCATGTCTGCAGGGGACCTGGGGGTGCTGAACCAGCAGAGCTTGGGGCTGGCAGCGGATACCGCAAGTCCTCATGGCTCTGCCCAGACTGAAAGTCTAACCCCCTGGTACCATCAGCGGCTGCCCTGGGGTTGGTGATGATACCAGGGTCTGTTTCCACATATTGGCCTCCCCACCAACTGGCAATGGGCGTGGGGAAGGTAATATTGAAGGCTCCAGCTGCTGTGACCCTCATAGCACTGAGCCTCCTTTGCTTCATGGACTGAAAGCCGCCCTGCCATGGCACCTCATCCCAGCACTTTCTTTTCCTTTCCACTCTCCAGAGCCCCAAAATGAGGCAGAGCTTTTGGGAGCAGTTCTGTCTGGCCCTCACTCTCCTACCTCTGCACCTGGGGTCTGCAGTGACCGGAGATCCCTCCCACAGCTGCTATGGGGCTCCAGGCCTGCCAGGCACGCCGGGTGTGCCAGGCAAGGATGGCCGAGATGGGCTGAAGGGAGCCAAAGGCGAGCCAGGTGAGTGAGCAAAGAGGGGAACCATGAAGGCTGTCAAACGACAGGCACTGACTCTGCCACGGCCGGTCTGCCTTAGTTGCCGGTCATGGAGAGCAGTGTCCCTGCACTTGGAGAAGTGCTTGATGTTCCCAGAATCTGCAGACGGGGCAGAAGGAGAGGAAACAACCCTCTTCTGTCTGAGGGAAAGGGTCTGGGGGAGCCTCTCCCCATGTCCTTTGTTTGTGGCTAACTCCTTCCCTCCCCACCGCTCCACAGGCATCCCAGCCATTCCTGCTACACGAGGCCCCAAGGGTATGAAAGGGGAGCCAGGCAGTCCTGGCTTGCCAGGCAAGACCGGCCCCGTCGGTCCCCCTGGTCCCCCTGGAGACCCCGGGGAGATGGGCGCTGCCGGAGAGCCAGGCATGCCAGGCAGCTACAAGCAGAAGCACCAGTCGGCATTTTCAGTGACGAGGCAGACTGCTGAGCACCCCTTAAAGAACATCCCCGTGGTCTTCAACCACATCATCACCAACACCAACAACGACTACAACACCACCACAGGCAAGTTCACCTGCAAGGTCCCTGGCCTCTACTACTTCGTCTTCCACAGCTCACAGACAGCCAACCTCTGTGTCATGCTGTACAAGAACATGAGAAAGATGGCCAGCTTCTGTGACCACAAGACCAACACCATGCAGGTCAGCTCGGGTGGTATCCTCCTCCACCTGGAGGCTGGGAACGAGGTCTGGCTGGAGGTGAACGACTACAACGGCATGGTGGGCATCGGTGGCTCCGACAGCATCTTCTCGGGGTTCCTGCTCTTCCCAGAATAGGGGAGCACCTGAGCTCAGCCCAGCACACCAAGCCCTTTGCCCTGCCCTGCAAATTCTGTTGCTCGCTGCCAGGCCGTTGCTCATGCCCCAGGTTTCTCTGCTGGGTGGGAAGCCCCAGCAAGCGAGTCCGCCCCGGCCACAATCCCCTGGCTTGGGGATTGCGTGCAGACAGTCACTGAACAAGGCGGCCAGGCACATCCAGCTGGATCTGCGCCTGCAGTGACAGCACCGAGCCCCTGGAGTCCTGTTGGCACTGCCTTGTGCAGCAAAACATTTCCACCTCCCAAGCACTGCCCTGATAACACCCCGTTACCTTGTGCTGCTGGAGCCAGGGCTCAAGGGTCTTTCTGTGTCTCTCCCCTTCCCACACTGGATGCACCGGGGACAGTCAGGGGTCCTGGAGCAGTCTGCAAGCAACAGCTTTGCCGTGAGCTGGTTGTGGAAAGTGTCAATAAATCCTTCCCCAGTATGCCTGGCCGAGCATCGTTTTTTCTTCGTGATTTGCCTTTCTGCAGGTGGGGCCCATGTGTGGCTGGCTGGCTGTGGCATGCACACGAGTGCGTGTATATGTGAACTGTCTGTTTGCCTGCACGATGTCTGGACATCCCTGAGCCCTCACTGTCTGGGCTGTGCTCAGCACCAGTGAGCATCACAAACCATTCACAATGCTGGCTTTGCTCACTCAGTAGGGCCCTCAGATGCACCGACAGCAGGAAGGGGACCCTCCCCTTGAGCAGTGCTCACTTAAGAGGGACAAGACGCCCCCAGGAAGGGGCCCTTTCCATCCAAGTGGATGCAATTCAGTTGCCCACACAGCAAGCCTTGTAGCCAGGTGTCAGGCAGCTGGGACATCCCCAGGGACCCAGCCTCACCAGGCACTTGCCCCCTCCCCAGTTTCAGATGACAGCCAGAGGGCTCCGCCACCTCAACCTGCACAGTGCGGGCACCAGAAATTTATCCGGGGACAAAGACGTCGCTGCTAACTGGGAAGAAATGGCCAAGGGGTGCCTGAGGGTGTTGCATGATAGCAACAGGGAATAGCAGGGGGTTGGCAGAGAGAAAACCCAGCCTTGGGCTGAACCCAAGAAACTCCTTCAAGAGAGACCGCAGTTTTCACAGCAACATAGTGCAGGGTGGCCAGCTCCTGGCTGAAAGGGGCTGACTGGACATGGCTTTGGGAAACAGCTCTTCCTTGGTGACTTCTGCTGTCACCCTCAGTGACCACTCAGCGCTGCAGTGACCCTCTGGGGAAGGGATCTGAGCCACGTCCCAGGACATGTGCCGCCTCCACCTGGTGTGGTAGGACAACAGTGAGCTGCCCCACTGGAGCAGGCTGGTGTGTGTCTTGGTGCCACCAAGCAAGACTTCCACGAGGGATAATAAAGCCCAGAGGTTCAGGGTTAGCTCTGCAGGGACCTGGACCAGGAAGGGTGTTACCCACAGGGGACATGGAAGGGACAGGGCAGGGGAAGCACAAGAGGCCTCCCAGAGAAAGAAAGAAGGAGCTGATGTCTGTGGAGGCTACAGAACCCACCAAAACCCAGTGGAGCTTTTTCTTGGTGGCACGCTGCACACTGGAGAAGGAGAGCTCTTCTCCTCCCAGTGGTCTACGCTTTACCTCCAAAGGGCACCAACAGAAAATGGAACTGGAAACACTTTTATTGCAGGGTATAATCACTTCCATTCACAACATTTAGGAGAACCTGGGGGTTGGTTTCAAGGTGATAGATGCTCAGGCCATGCCACATCCTTTGGGCTGGTGTTTCCTCCCAACAGAGCTGGGTATGTGCAGAGAAGCCTAAACAAAGCACGCATGCAATGCTCCTCTCTCCCGAGGGACTGCCCTGAATTTGCATCGAGCTCATGGCAGTGTTCCCCAGAGGAAGCAGAGCTGAGCAAGGCACAGAGACCCCCCAGGGCATGGCGAACACCCCCCTGCTCCCCAGGGCCAGAGCTGTTCACCTGAGGGACCCCGGGTTGCTGTTTGAGGACTTCACGTTCTGCTGAGCTGACAGATGGCACTCATAAGGGATATGAAAGTGACGATGAGCTAAAGATAAAAAAAAAAAAGGATGTGGCCAGATTCTTTCACAACAATCCTCGCAGCAAACTTCTGCTTCCCTCCAGGGTCATTTCCAAGCAGGACGCTGGGGTGTCCTGCTCTGCTTCCCGGTCTGTGCAACGAGAAGCTCAGGGTAAGAGCAGGCTGCCTGGAAGGCTGAGAAGCAGCTCCCTCCTGCAGGTAGGAGCACATGGGGGACCCAGAAGCACAAGGGGGACGATCACTCCTTGTGTCACTGGCACTTCTCTGTGCCCGGTGCTTAGCCCACCCCTGGCTGCACCAGGAGCTGGGAGAAGGAGCTGAGCTGTGGGATGCAGGGAGGGCAGAAGGAAGATGGGACCCCAGGGACTGGAAGCCCAGATGACTGTCCCAGTTAGGCTAGTTAGATACAGAAATACTTCTGGGATGAAGCACGCAGGTGGCAGGACAGAAGGGGAAGCCACAGGGGTTAGGAGGGCAAGCTGGACGGTATCTTTTCTATCTGCAAAGATTAAAGGTGTTCCTCAGACATAGTGGTGGAAAGCACGGGCTTGAAACTGCTCTGGCCTGGGGAAGGATTTGGCCTTGTACTTCTTGGTCCTAAGGTGGGATGAAGAATCTCTCCTCTGAGGGAGCAGTGGGGACTCGGAGCAGGGACACGCAGGACATACCTGTGCGTCCCTCCTGTGCAGCACGGCTGTCTCGAGCATAGACTCCTGGCAGCAGCACAACGAGGCTGGGCATTGATCCTCTGGGATGGGCTCACTTGTCACAGGTGTTCATGTGGCTGAAGCTCTGGACACTTGTTGACGTGGGAAGAGATCGACAATCCCTCCCAACCTGCCCAGAAGGGTTGTTCACTCCAAGGCGATGAGAAGGGTGGATTTAGATCCACAACGAGATGCTTTCCCTTATTCGTGGTATCACCCAGGAGTACTTCTAGGCATCTTCCTCCAGAGCAGCACAGAGGGGCTTCCTCATCCCTCCCACTGCCTGGGGCTATGTAGCACCTCAGCATCCTTTTGTGCTCCAGCAGGGAAGACAAGATGCAGACCATGTGGGTGATGTTGATCTGCTTAGCCGGAGGGCAGCTTGCGTGTGCCACGCTCTGCAAGACTTACGGCACCATCCCGGGCATCCCAGGGGCACCAGGCCAGCCTGGCAGCAATGGCAGAGATGGCCAGAATGGCCCAAAGGGTGATCGAGGTAAGGAGTAGGCTGCAGGTGTGGAAAATATCATCTTACAAACACCAAGAGCAGAAAAAAAAAAAAAAAAAGAAAAAAAAATGTGGTGAAAAGCATACGGCTGGGGGGAAAGTGGTACAGCAGATACCACTTTATACAAGGCCCTTTGAGGTGTTATCAGGCACAGGTGATGCTCAGGGACAGAAGGGGATGGGCAGACAGGAACACCATGAAGAAAACACCGTGAGGGACCTGGGGATGGAGGGTGTACACGGGCAGAGAGCAAGGGGAGCCATGCCTGCGAGGTGGGCAGGGGTTTCCACTCACCCACACCCCAGCACAGGTCCCTGTGGTTTCCTTCACAGCGTCCCCTCTGCGGACCCACGGGGCTCAGCTGTGACCACAACACCTCTTCCTCCTGCTTTTTAGGTCCCCCTGGCCAGGCGGAGGACGAAGGAGAAATTGGGGAGAAGGGGGACCCAGGAACACCAGGCCACCCCGGGAAGATTGGCCCCAGGGGCCCCACAGGTTCAAAGGGACTGCAGGGCCCCATGGGACCCCCCGGCCCCCAGGGAGACTCTGGGGACTACAAGGCCACCCTCAAGTCCGCCTTCTCAGCAGCCAGGACGATCAGCATCTTCCCACGCCGGGAGCAGCCCATCCGCTTTGACCGCGTCATCACGAACGAGAAGGGTCACTACGAGAACCGCTACGGCCGCTTCACCTGCCGCGTGCCGGGCATCTACTACTTTACCTACCACGTCACGTCCAAGGGCAGCCTGTGCCTCAGAATGAAAAAGGGCCGGGGTGGCAGCAAGGGCGACGTGGTGGTGACCTTCTGTGACTACGTGCACAGCAGCTACCAGATCACCACCGGCGGTGTGGTGCTCAAGATGGCAGCGAACGAGTCTGTCTGGCTGGAGCCAACCGAGAAGAACGCCATCGTGGGGATCGAAGGGTCTGACAGCATCTTTTCCGGCTTCCTGATCTTCCCTGAGGCTTAGCCTGCTGAAGACATCTCCCCAGACGCTCTCTGCAGCCCTTGCCCTACCGCTGGCGTCCCCCACCAAGGAGCAAGGACTCCCCTGGAGATGACTCTTTGCTCCAGATTCGGTGCCCTAAGTCTTTTGTTGCCAGTCTTGCACATTAAATGACGGCTCGTGCTGCTGCTGGTCCCCTCCTGCCTGGGGTTTGCTTCTTTCCCTATCTTTGAGCCTGGCCCTGGGGCTTTCCCAGCCTGCGGGTTTGGTTTGGGAGGAGGGGACGGGAAAGCAGCCTCGAAAATCACACAGCGCACCCACTGGCCCAGGGAGGCAGGACTGCGGCCACGGGGCACCCATGTCAAAGCTGGGGTGCAAAACAGGCACTCTGTTTGCTGGGACACAACAGGTTGGGTACAGGAGGACTGCAGGCAGGGCCCTCACCCTCCTCTGAGCAGGAGGCTCCGGGTGAAGCTGTGCCTGGCCTCCAGCAGGCATTCAGCTGCTGCACCTCGGAGCTGACACCTCACACAGCACCCAAATACCCAGGCCAGCCCCACTGCCTCCCAGGATGCTGCTCCCTGCGCCCCAAGGTGCAGCCTGCACTCATTAGCATCTCATCGCTGCTAAGCGTGGCCGGTCAATTAATGCTGCAGACCGCGCTGCCTCCTTTTACGGAGGCATGCAAATTCCCTGCCCAGGGTTAAGAAAACCGAGGAAGCCTGGTCCCCTAGGCAGAGCCGTGCCTGTAAAAGCGGGTTGCCGGCAGCCCCCAGGCCTGCCACGCCACGCAGGGACCCGCGGTGGTGTGTGAAGCTAGGCCGGAGCAGGCGGCTCGCTCAAGGACGTGTTTTCGGGGGGGTTCTGTGGGGTACGGGATTTGAAAGGGGCTGGATGTAGGGGAGGGTGCGAAGGGGTCTCATGTGGGAGGGGGATGTAGATGAAGCATTGCTACTGAGATTTTAGGGCTTGGTTTTAAGGCCCCACAGCTCCGGCCTGAGCAGATCTGAGAAGAAGGAGCTGCCCGCCCCAGCCCCAGCACAAGACGATGCCTCCCAGGCCCACACGGTGCCGCTGCCACCGACTTGGAGGCTCCCGTTTCTGTCTGAGGTAACGAAAAGAAGTGGCACAGGAGGCTGGTGCCCCACAACCACATCTCTGTCCCACAGGCCGCAGGGGCAAAGCTCGTAGGGACCGGGCAGAAGTGTGAGGCTCAGCTCTGCCTTGCCTGGGTCTGGGAAGAGGCCCTGAGGCGGCAGGCAGGATTAGTGCCGCTTCCTGCAGCCCTGTGTTAATGCCTCATTCTCACCACCTCGCTGCTTGGCCCTTCCCTCAGCAAAACCTGCAGCTGTCCTGTCCCCACACCTCCGCATCCCACCACAAAGTCGGGGCAGAGGTGTTCGATGCCGCAGCCCGAATCTCCCTTTGTGAGGCTGCTTATAAAATGCAGCTGTGATGCACATGGCATATTGCAGCTGGAGACTCAGCAACCCAAACAGAAGCAGCCTTACAGGCTGGGTCAGACACCTGCAGCTAGCAGCATGGGTGGAGGAAAAGGGTCAATATTCACCCCAAAACACAGGCATGGCAGTGTACACCTCCCACACCCCCCGAACCTTCAGCAGAACACACCAAACCAAGGAGCAACCAATATACTGGAGGACAGAGCTGCCATTCATAGAGGTTCAGAAAGCTGGAGAAATGAGCTGCCACGAACCTACTGACATTTAACAGAGACAAATGCAAAGTCCTTTATCTGGCTTGGGATAACCCCAATGCAATAGGACAAGCAGGGGGCAGGAGGAAGCTTTGCAGGAAAGGATCTGGGATGCTGATGGACAAGAAGTTGAAACTTTCTGTCTTTCTGTATAATTGATATAATCCATTTGGACTTTTGAAAAGGTCTTTGTCCGGCCCCCTCTGGAGTGGAGCTATTTTTCTTTTAAAAACTAATGTCTGACCTAAGCCCAGCATCAGCCAAATGGTTTCTGAGATCTGGGCTGTAACCAGAGAGGGTTAGAGGACAGTGCAGACACCAACTATCTCTAAAGTGAAGTTCTGTGCTTATGTGGTTGGAAAATAGCTGCAGAGGTCTATGCTTCCTCCTGTGGGTCTCAGCCAGCACCAGCCCAGCTTTCATCAATGCCACCTTAGGAATTAGCTTCTGGGGAGGACCGTGTGCTGCCTTCTCCCCGCCGGCTGCCTCAGCACCTCCCTCAGGCATGCAGTTCTGCTCAGTGCTGAGAAAAGAGGGCTGGGGGCCCAGAGCGGCCAGGGTGGGCTGTGGGCTGTGCAGTAACACTGCTCAGTCCTTCTAGGGCCATCCAGTGGGTTTATGACCCTACAGGAAGCCCCAAAGCCACAAGGCCTTCAAAGAGAGAGTTACCACCCGGGGGCAGCTGGAGAGGACCCCTTCTCTCTAGTTATCCCAGTGCCACCCTAGGCAGGAGCTGCAATGCAGGTGCCCCTTTCCTAGGGGATCCTCCCACAGCAGGAGTCTGGATTGCTGTCCTGTGGGCAAAGATCTCTGTAAGATCCTCAGTGGCACTCAGGCCACAGCAAGAAAAAATGAAACTGATACAGGTAGCTAAGTGCTGCACTGCTCATCACACGTTGCTGACTTGGTATCAGAGGTTACCCAGTAAAGGCGGGACTGCTACAGCTACGCTCACAGCCATACCTGCACACACACACACCAGTAATAATTAATTATGTAATTAATTACTCCATGCAAAACAAACGGACCTTGGAACAACAGGACAATTAGCAGGAGAGCTGGAGAGAAACCCGTTGCAGGGGCAGGTGCAGCCTGCTGGTGGGGATGCCCACAAGGGAAACTCCACATTCAGTGTCTCACAGGGAACGGCCAGCTCACACCTGTGATTAATTCTGTGATTAATTTAGGGGAGCCTGTCACACAGCAAATTTTAGCCCAGCCACTTCTGCACCCGCTGAATGCATTGCAGGGCTTGTTCTCACCTCGGAGCTGACAGAGCCATCCTAGTGCCCTGTACACGTGCTCACACCCTGCTCACACCTGTCTGTGCACACTCACGCTGCTTCGTGCATGCTCACACCATTTATTTTTTTTTCTTTTCATGGCACCACAGATATAAAACTGGGGAAGCAGCATCTCCTCGTGGCCAAGCCAGCGCTTAGGCCGCGGAGCTGCGCCAGGTGGAGCTGTGGCCCTCGCCTATGGAAGCTGTGCAGGCCGGCCTGCAGCGAGGCCTGGTGTCTTTCCAGGCAGGTGCCCAGCAGATTCCCCCTTCAAAGCTAAAGCAGGAGGGAATTTTAGGCGACTTCAGAGCAAGAGTGTTAGGGATATAAGTGTCATAAGTGTCACACGGCGGCGGGGGGGTGCTTTGCCCTCTCGGTGCTGGAGGTGTAGAGTCGGTGAGCTGAGCAGGATGGGGGGGGACCTGGGCAGCCGTCACCCTGTCCCACCACATGTCAGGTGAGGGTGTTCAGGGACACCAAAAGGCACCCAAAAGTGTGAAGGTCACTTTCTGGGGGCTCCCTGCTGCCAGGTACCAGTCTGAGCCAAAGCTTAACGGAGCAAATGCACTGATGAGCAAAGATGCTGACAAAGAACTGCCAGGATTTTAAACTAAAATCTCCTTATTTTGAGGCACATAGCATCAGGGATCAGAAAGAACGTCACTTTTTTTTTTTTTTTCCCTGCATTGTCCAGTGGGGGCTGTGGGTTTTTTTTCCATGTTAAGGCTGCAGACTAGGAGTAAGCAGGCCTCTGGCAGGATATGATGTGGTGCAGCATGCTAGCTGCCTACCAGATACATGGAAAGTGAAGCTAAGCTAGAAAGATCGAAGCACATCACAGGTTGTGCTAAATGTGGGAACTATGGCCGCACTCTCTGTCAGTAAGACTGCGCCAGGGATGTCGGTCCTGCAGCCTGGCCAGGTGTCGAACTTCCCCAGTGAACACTGTGCACTTTTAAACATGTTGATTCCTTTGCATTGAACCCAGTCAGACCCAGGAGCCTCACAATCAAGGAGGCACACGAGGTGCACAGGTAGCAGACCAGCACGAGGGACCAGCACCCTGAGCCAGCCCCACTTCTGGCAAGGTTTCTGCCAACTCCTCATCGACCACGTGCTGTGCACAGAGGCACGTGGTAGGAACAGACCATGCTCTCCAGCTGTCCCACTCAATTCCCATTCCTAAACCACACTCAGTTCACCTCAGTCCTTGCTGGAAACATCATAAACCATGGACATGCTGCCCAGAAGAGCCTTCTGGAGCCCACAAAGTGAAACCTCCCACGCACATCCTGCATCAACAGCCGTTCTCCCACCCAGCTCATGACGCTGCTCCTAGACACGGGGACGCATTTTCCCTGAGAGCAGTGCCCTCCTGAGCAGCCCACAAGCATTTCCCTCCCTTCAGCCTCCCAGCTGCAAAGGAAAGTCACTGGCACCAGTCTGGCGGCTGCTCTCCTCTGTCTCTTCTGCCTTTGGGCAGGTTTGTGTCTCACCGGACTGTGCTTGTTGCCAGCATTGCCAGATTCGGACGGGACACAGCAAGATCAGCTCGTGTTAGGTGGACATGGAGGCCACACACAGTCCCTTCCCCGCCAGCAGGGCAGGAGCCATCTGCAGGGCCGGGGCACTGTGGGGCTCAGCTCTCACCCCTGGGCTCCCCTGTAGGACAGGCACTGCTTGCAGCCTTGGTGGGCCTCCTGCAGGGAATCTGATACAGCACTCAGCAGTACGAGACAGGGAAGTGAGAGCAGAGAACAGCTCCCATCCCAAATCTAACCTTGGGGTGTCTGATTTTTTTTTTTCCCTACCCTTACTGAGGCTTTTATTTGAATATAAATGGGAAGGAGAAATTGCCTCTTTTGGATCAATTGCTTCTTTTGGATCAATTGCTTCTTTTGCCCGGAACAACACCGACTGGCTTGCCTCCTGCTTGGAGCTGCACAGGGAGCTCCCACTTCTCCCGGCCCCTTTGCAGGAACTGGGAGCTGTGGAGGCTCTGTTCTGGGCAGGCCACCAAAGGGTTAAGTCCCAGCCCCTTTTTTCTGCTCTGCCTCCTTATGAGGAACAGCCTTCGAAGGGCTGCAGAAAGGCTCTTTCTTTCCCCAGCAGATCTCTGGGAATGAAAAGTCTGTGTTCCAGATATTAAATTACTCATAAAATAGTTGGCCTGTCCCCGAGGCGGCTCAGCAACCCCCAGCCCCGCCGCCCGCTCTGGCGGGCTGCTGATGTGCATCTGCATGTCACCTCCTGCTACAAGGTCAATCTCTCCAATTTAAAGCAGCAACGTTGGAAAGCAAACCAGATTTCAGCCAGAATTAGCTTCAAATGGAGCATTCAGGGGACTCATGCTGGGAAGGGAGTGCAGGAGGGAAGGACCAAGGAAGCCAGGGCCAAGGGTTGATGCAGCACGGCCTCCGAGCACCCCCGACAGGGCAGGGCACCCTGATGGGTGCAGGTTGTGCTGCCTGGCCCTCATCGAGCCCGGGGAGGATGCTCGGCAGCCAGGGAGCTGGCTGCAAAGGGCTCACCCTCCAGGCCCACAGCAGCTCTGGGCTGCAGAGACACAGCCTGTCAGTGTGTGTTTGGGAGAGCCCCACGTCGCTCTGCTCTCCTGTCTGGAGGTTTTCTGCATTTTGCAAGAAAAAGGAAAGGTAGCACTTTTATTCTTCCACTATTGCCTCCTGAGGGTGACCAGGGACTAATCAGTGACCCCCTGAATGCCTCAGTTTCCCCACTAGTAGCAGACCCCGCCATGTCGCATAACCTGTGGGGGGTTCAGTCCTCATTTTTCAGTATGTACCAGGAAGATGAGCCGTGATCTCAGCTGTGAAGTAAGACTTAAGCCCCATCCTTGTCATATATACAGCCATGTGCCTCACATGACATGTGCCTAGAGGTGAGCACTCATGAATTAATACACAGGGCACGTAGCAGGCACATGCACCAAATGCAAGCCACACAAACACCGTGCAAAGCACAACACGCTTTCAGCGTGCAGCATGAGAGCAAGGCATGGCCAGGCTAAGTGATCTGTGCTGGGCCAGATGAGTCCAGCAGCGATCTCCACAACCTCCCGCTGTCCTAAGTCTTGCATTTACACGCAGAGAAAAAATATCACGCAAGACAGCTAGGAATACACTGTGCAGCAAGACACTACCATGTGCAGCCTTGCGAGGGCTGCTAAGCCACAGAAAGGTCCCCGGGGAAATGTGTGTAACACACATGGGCACATACCTGAAATACCCATCTGGTTTTTGAACAGGAATTATCTGTGAGTCCACAGTCCTGGCTGACTCGGAAAGAGCAGGGCTGAAAGCTGGGAGTTGGGGGGGGCTGCAGAGCAGCCCCCAGGCTGAGCACGACGAAAGCAGCCCCGAGGGCTGAATGCCGCTGCCCAGCACTCCCTCTGTTCCCATTATGTGCCAGGAGAGCTTTTGTCTGGGGATGCTGGCATGTGCAGTCACCAAGGAGACGGGAACAGCGGCAGGTCAGCAGCGAGCTTGCAGACAAGCTGGGAGGGAGCCGGACAGCCTGCGCAGCCCACTGTCCTCTGCTGGGACAGGAGTGGGTCTCTGCAGCCTGGGGTAGCTGGAGGTCAGGCCCTGGGAGCACGAGGGTTTTGGGGACTGTCTGTGGGAGTGCAGCAAACGGCACAAGGCACCAGCAAGGGGAAACATCAGCATCCACCGAGACCTGGTCCTTCTGGGCCCTTCTCAGCCGTGGGGTGGTCTGAAGCCGGGCAGCCCAGAGGAGGCAGCCCTCTCTTTCTCTAACATCCATGTAGATCCACCACAACCACTCCAACGCTGTCCTCAGGCTCAGGATGAGTCCTGACAATTCCCTCTCAGTCCCTCGGTCTCCACTTCCATCATGTTTGTCCCAAGACTTGCCGGAAAGCAGGTCCTGGGAGCTCAAGCTGCAGGCCTAATGCAAACATTATTTTGCTAGCAGCATTTTCACCCCTAGTTTGTTTGATTCAGAGAAGGACCCGTTTCCTGGGTGAGCAGAGGAAGAGGGGAATGAAAAGCCTTTTTGAAGGACAAACAAATGCTATGGGGATTTGTGAAATGCCACAGCACCCCCCTGCCTTCCCAGCCCCAACAAGCAGCCACTAGCGAGTGTCCGAAATGGCAGTGGAAACAGCAGCTCCTGTCACTTGCCATGCTGGGAACAGTAGGATGTAGAGAACGAGTGAGAAGGGAAAGGTGGGCCAGGGGATATCTTCATTGTCCTACAGGGTTTACATTGTCCATCAGGGTTTTGGGTCATTCTGTCTAAATTTTCAGCCTCTTCCCTTGTATTTTTTGTTGCTGTTTGTTTTTGTTTTGTTTTGTTTTGTTTTTAATGGTAAAATGTATTACAGAAAAATCAGAAGTGTCTGAATATTGTGCTTTCGTGACCCCAAGGACCTTTGCATTCAAGCAGCCTGAGCCCAGGCAGACAGAAGCATCACCCATTTATTATTAACGCATTTTGGTGTTTGTGATTCTAGATTTAATTATTTTTCTCAAAGCACCTTGTGTTCTGCATCTTGCTTATTTTTTCCTGCCAGCACTAAAATGTGGATGCTGTCAAATAACCACCATTTCCCCAAGTCGCATTTCTTCTTAAATGTCCTTGAGTCTAGCTTTGCTGCAACATCACTTGTGCTAGGAGCGCTCAGCGAGACTGAAGTAAGCGTCGCAGGAGACAGACTGTGGGCCCCAGATTTCCTCCAGCAATTTGCAGCCTTGGAAGATCCACTGCCAGCCAAACAAACTGGGTTCAGCTGCAAGTCTGGCTGCTTGTGCTGTGTCACAATCACTTGGCACAGGCTCACATCACAGCCTCAGGGAGGTGGTGGAGTCACCGCCCTGGGGGGGTTTAAGGAAAGGCTGGACATGGTGCTTAGGGACATGGTTTAGTGGGTGACATTGGCGGTAGGAGGATGGTTGGACCAGATGATCTTGGAGGTTTTTTCCAACCTTAACGATTCTAGGATTCAGTGGAGGCTACAGATGCTCTGACTCTGCGCAGGACCACTGCAATGCCCATCTTCATCCTTACTTCTGATCTCACACACCTGATGCATCTGCAGGCACATCCTTCCTGCGTGCCCCATCTGCCAAGCCAGGGTGATCTGCCGCAGGCTCAGTGGGCTCTTGTGGCCTAGGACACAGTCCAGCAGCTACCAGCAGCACACTGTGCAGAGATTTTTCCCCCAGACCCTGCAGCTTTTCTTTCCTAAGCAGACTTTTAATCCCAAAGCTGCTGGTGGGCTGTCTCTAAATGAAGAACAGAAGCGATGTTCCCAAAACGGGTCTGGAGCATGGCCCAGAGAGCATTAGCTATGGGGAGGAGGCAAGAGATCCCTTAAGGTTACTCAGGAAATAAACAAGTCAATAAGTTACATTCCTTAAATGGATAATTCTACAATTAAATTTTGATCCAAATGATTTCCTCTAACCAAAAAGAAAATGAATGTGCCTTGGTATAGTTAGGTTCCTGCAAGTTTTGTAGCAGAGTGTGTCAGGTAGACGACAGAGGGATTGTTAATGCAAGGAGTGTCTGCACTCCAGGCTTACAGGTTACCAGTCTTCAGAGTCTCCATGGACAAGAGCCCTTTAGGAAAGGCTCCAGCCTGAGCCCGTGACAGTCACCAAGTGGTGCGGATGCCCTGGTGTGCAGTAAGTCAGAAATTGCACTGAAACCTTATAGTGGAGACTAACAATTCACCCTTCCGTGCATGCTCTCCAGAGTGGATTTTCCATCATCTAGTAAAGTATTGGAGGTCTTGCTGTCACCTTAACGTAGTTTGGTTAAAAAGTGAGCAGCCAAGGCTGTTACTCAGTGCCCCAGCCAGTCTGCTCTCCCCATGCCCACAGGCACCCCCAGCTGTCCCCTGAACATCCCTCTCCAGTGACCCCCTGGTACCCACAGAGTCGGCATTGCCAGAGACGCAGCACAGCATCCCACGGGAGCAGTGCTCAGGGCAGGCAGCTCTGCTCTAGTTAAACTCTAAGCAAACGGAACATTCCACAAGCCCTGGAGGCAGACACCCCACAGGTAACGGGCCTGGCTGTGCAATTTGTGCTTGAGGGTGCTGTGCTGGAGGACTGGGGATTGTGCCAGGCGGGACAGAGGTGCAAACCCAGCTTCGGTTTCCACTTGGCCATTCATTCCTCTGCTTTCTCTGCTGGCAGCACGGCCTTGCTCAGCACTGAAGACGCATGCAGTGAGCCCTGGCAGGACTGTGCATGCTTGGAGGATGCCTTAGCTTGGGCAAGATGCCCTGCTAGCACCCTTACCGCCGCGTTTCGTGCTGCACGGCCACTTCGCCTCTTACCGCTGAACGTGTTTCTCTGCTCAGCAAGACACGGTGCACGCGCTGCACTCGACTGGAAATTTTCCTGGGCCTGACATGGATGTCATACTGCTTCCTCTGAGCGGCGGGCGAGCCGCCAAGGAGGGCATGTTGGAGCACGAAGGGCTGCAGGTATGCTCGTGCGTACTTCCCCTTCCAGCCCAGACGCACGCTTCGGGGGCCCTGTTCCATGCTCTGAAAATACAGCCACGGCACCGGGGCTGCACACGTTTCGGGGAGGGTGGACTGTTTGACATCCCTGAGCTGCCGGGCCTATTGTGCATCATGTTGTGTGTGTTTTTTTTTTTTTTTTTTTTGCCTCCCTGCTAATCGGGGACCGTCTGCTCTGTAAAAGGCCGGAACACAAAGGGCAAAATGCCGCAGCAGGAGACGACTGCGCTCGGGCCAGGAAAACCCGTCCGACATTTTCTTTCTTCCCCGCCTTTACCGCTAGATGTCAGAGGAAAGGCAACGATGCGGCCCCGCTCGGCTCCCGCTGGGGATGCGGGGCCACCAGCCCCGTGTCCCCCCCCCCAAAACCCCGTCCCCCCGGGCCGGTCCCAGCCTCCGCCTCGGTGGCCCCGGCTGCGCTTTGTCTGGCTGCAGAGCCCCTGAAAAACCCAGCGCCTTGGGACTCTCGGGGTTCAATGGGCATTGAAATGCAACTGAAACCTTTTTTTTTTTCTTTTTTTTTTTTTTTTTCCCAGCGCCTGGCTAAGCCGCCCGCGGACCCTCCCAGGAGGGAGCCGCCCGTCCCCCTCGCTCAAAGGGGGCGACGCCGGCCCGCCGGGACCCGCGGCACCTACAGCAATATGGTCCCTTCAGACGAAGTCGGACAAACAAGGCCTTTATAGGCACTTTCTTTTCTTCTGGAGGGGAAGGGGAGAGAGCCGGGGGAGAGCTCGGGGGGCGTCCCAGCGCAGCGGAGCAGCACACAAAGGCGTGCAATGAAAGGGGCGCCAGCAAATCCTCTTAGAGGGCCTTCGCTGCGGGCGCATTCACAGCCCGGCCCCATCTGCTGGGGGGGATCCCCGGGCGCGGGGGGAGAGGGGCTCTCCCTGCCCTGCGCCGCCAAAGCAAGCAAAGCGCATTCAGGGGCTGAGAAAAGGGATGAAAAGGAAGAAAGGCCGGGCCACGCCGCGTAATGCAGCTCTGCGGCGCGGCGAGGGGGCTGCAGAAGACGGGGGGAGCGGCTCTTGGGGGCCGTGAGACCACTGCCCCGGCCCCGGGGATGAGGTGGGAGCCGGGGGAGCCTTCCCGGGGGGGTAAAAAGGCAGCACCGGCACCCACCCGGCTCCCTGGGCACCCCACGGGACCCTCCGTGAGCCTAACGCACAGCCTGGCTGGCGGGACCTGGTGGGAAGCAGTGGGGCTGCAAAATAATGAAGGCTCCCCATGGGAAACCAGTCTGGCCGTGGCGATGCCCAGTCCCATACCCGCTGCGGCACTGAGGTCCTGCTGGGGCACCGGGTGCACAGCTCTCAGGACATTAGGGAGCCTGGCAGTGCTCGGGGTAGGGACGTTGGTATCCAGCATCACACAAACCTCAGGAAATGGAGGAGTGGCATGTTTTGTGCAGATGAGGTCAGAAGGACTAGGTACTGCCAGCCATGTCACCATCACAGTGTGAACAGCCTGATGCTTCTTCAAAGCCAGCGGTTGGCAGGGCCAGACGAGCTGTGGGACCACAGCAGAAGGTGGACAGCAGCTTCCAGAGCCTACAACCATGGGCACCCATGCAGAGCAAGGACATCTCCCTGTCTCTCAAGGCAGTGCTCATGTTCACTGGGGCTTTCAGCTCCTAAAGAGACCAGGCAAAGCTGAAAGGACTGTATTTCTGTATGAGGCAGGAAGAAGCCAGGGCTACTTTTAGTCCACTCTGTGGAAACCATCTGTTCATCCCCAGAAGCAGTTGATGGTGACTCAGTAAATAACACACGACGATACAGTGATACCTGCTTCTAAATGCTTCGGGACAGCAAATATCCCATCTCCCATGGACTCACACACACTGGGCCTCTGCTTTTTCCTGCCCATCCTGCAGTCTCAACTATCAGCACTGTGCAGTGGTGAGCACAAGAAAGTGTCTGATCAGGGTCAACCTACATCAGGGATTTGCTCTCTGCTTCCCCAGGCTCAGGGCAGGCATGGGTGAGCAGACCAGGAAGGTTAGACCAACATGGGTGCTTCTGGAAATGCCGCCCAGAGGAGCCCAGAGCTTGGATAGAAGCAACCTAACCCCATTTGAAGTCTTCAGCCACTTTGGGGAAGGACTGTACAGTAATGCCAGTGGCTTGCACTTACTGCAGCAGTATGGAGAGAGTGGGGGAGATGTGATGCTCTCTCTCATATGGGCTGAGGATTTATTTAATTACTGCAGCTAAGGCAGCTTGTGTCTCTTTCTAGCCTGGCGCCAGTCCAGTCCAGGGAGTGGTCCTTCCTCTCTGGTGGCCTGGAGCCAGTGCTCCAGGAGCCCTTCCAAATCTGTCATGATGTGGTTGGGTCATGCACGGGGAGAACATCTCTTTCCTGCAGCTGGGTGGAGATTCAGGGAAAGGGGACAAAGTGCTGGAGAAGCACAGAGGATCAGAGTACCCATGTTCCATTAGCCTTTTTGAGAGATGGTGGGGCAGAGAGATGTGAGCAGGAGTGGGGCTGAGGTCAGGTTATTACTGTTTTGGACAGTTCTGGTCAGAGGTCTCCCATCAGGCTCCTTCAGGCTTTCAAGCATGTGGCTGAGGAAAACAGGCAGGGGTGAAGTGGTGGCAGCTGTTTCCCACCTCAGGTGCTCCAGAGCCCTGTGATAAGAGGTGCATTGCCACAAATCTGTCCGTTATCTGCAGGATACTGATCTCTACCGTGTGCAGAAGTGACTCATGAGCAGGTCAGGTAGCTCCAGGTGCCAAGCTGGTGATGAAGGTCAGGCAGGCTTTGTGTGGCTCCTCAGTGAGGCAGTGCGAGACACAGACAGCGATGGACAAGCAGTTGTCACTGGTGAAGGATAAACTGCCCCTCTGGAGGGCACCATGTGTCACCCACCCCAGTCTGCTAATCAATACTGTTGTGAAGGGCTGCACCATTGCATTGGGTTTACGTGGCAAGGTTTTGGTAGCAGGAGGCTGTGGGGGGCCTCTGTGATAAGAGTCCAGAAGGTGCCTGTGTTAGAGAGGAGCCAGCTCCAGACGGCTCCAAAAGAGACCTGCTGCTGGCCAGAGCAGAGCCATCAGCAACACTGGTTGTGCCTCTGGGAGGTCAGGGAAAAAAAGTGCTGTGCAACAGAAGCTGGGAGAGCAAGGAGAGAGAACCAGCCCTGCAGCCCCCAAGGTGAGTGCAGCAGGAGGCAGGAGTTGCTCCAGGCTCACAGCAGCAGTTCCCCTGCGGCCTGGGGAGAGGCCCCTGGTGGAGCAGGCTGTCCCCCTGCAGCCCACGGGTCCCACACGGAGCAGATCTCCACGCTGCAGCCCGTGGAGGAGCCCCCGGTGGAGCAGGTGGATGTGGCCTGGAGGAGGCCGCGGCCTGTGGAGAGCCCCCGCAGGAGCAGGCCCCAGGCCAGAGCTGCAGCCATGGAGAGGAGCCCACGCAGGAGCAGGGGTCTGGGGGGAGCTGCCACCCGTGGGGGACCCAGGTTGGAGCAGTTTGCTCCTGACGGACGGACCCTGTGGTACAGACCCATATCGGAACAGTTCCTCAAGAATGGTGGCCTGTAAGCAGCCCCCGCAGGCTCATTTTGGGAAGGACGGCATCCCGTGGGAGGGACCCCACGTGGAACAGGGGCAGAGAGGGACCGTGGAGGAGCAGCAGGTGATGAAGTGTTAGGGACTGACCCCAGGCCCATTCCCCATTCCCCTGCATTGCTCTGGGGGAGAAAAAATGGTAGAGGGTGTGGGGGGGGGGGAGTGGTGGTGGTGTAAGGTGTTTTTATTTGCTTTTAGTTCTTACTGCTCTAGTCTGTTATCAATAGGCAATAAATTACATTTATCTCCTTTATTGGTGATTGGTGAGTGATCTCCCTGCCCTTATCTCAACTCATGAGCCTTTCTTCATTGTATTTTCTCCCCCTTTCCCTTCGAGGAGGGGGGGGGTAAGAGATAAGCTTGGTGGAGCGGCTGCCCATCAGTGTGAAACCAGCACAAGCATGCATACCCTCGGTTTGTAGCAGCACCTCTCAGGCCCTGGGGACTACCTGTGTGTCTGCCCTGCTACCCAGCTGTTTCACCAGCACATTCAAGTTGTGGAAGGAGAGGTCTATGAGAAGAACTCCCGGCTGTGTTACATTTAGCCACTGAACATGACCATCAGATGACCTGGAGCTATGGCTGACCTGGATGCATTTGGAAGAGCCAGCTGGAGCAGTTCTTTCACAGGTGGAAGAATACGACACTTTTGTCCAGCCTTTTAGTCCAAAGGTGGTGTGAGGCATGCGAGAGGAGGAGTGGGTGCAAGAACATTGCTGGCATCTCTTTGTGCTGGGGATCCAACATCATCCAACTTCAACAGGCCCAGCAAAGTGAAGTGAGTGAAATCAGAAACAATTCCCTCAGCCTGTGTGCAGTGCTTCCTCCCCACGCACTGAGGAGGATCTGGAGAAGGTGTCCGCCTACATATTTGCAGCCTACCAACCCCGAGAGCTTCTCTATGTCGTGACCCAGCACAGGAGGAGGTGTCAGCCCTGCTTTCCACTTCAGGGCTGCAGATGATGTCTGGATGCATGACAACACCTCACCTCCAAAGGGAGAGGTTAGAGCTCCTTGGGTACCCACCTGCTGGCCTGCTCCCCTGCCATTGCTCTCAGAGAAAGGAGCTGACTTAGCACTAGGCAGTTCCCCAGCTAAAACTGCACTTCGCAAGGCGAAGTAAGCCAACAAAGGCCATACATTCCCTCTTAAAGTCCCAGACCTCCTTGCTCCCTACAGGTGAACCCAATATGCCTAAAACTGAGAAGCACACTGGCTGTTTCACTTTGGTTCAACTTACTTAACTTCCCTTGCATTTCATGCAGGTGCCTGACGATGAGAGACACCTAGCAGATAAAAGTCCATTGAACCAGGAGTCCTGGGGAGTGAGCAGGGAGGGAAGGTCTATCCCAGCTCTGCTGCTGTCCAAGTTCAAGACAAGCCAGCACTGACTGCTCCAGAGCTCTCTGCTCCTCCTTCCCCACTGCTGCAACGCAGTCCTGGGCTTCCCTCGTAATAACACACATTTAAAACACACTTCCTCTGATCCCCTGGTCAATGCTCCATCCTACCTACTGAGCCTGAACTTATCTTTCTTAAATTACTGATCATTTAGTTACTATAATCTCTGGAATACCTTGGCTTGATAGTCTGCATGGTGCTGAGCAGCTCTTTGAGAGGAGCTCTCCTTTGAGAACCCGAATTGCTGGAGACGACTGAATGGAAAATTTACATTTCCTCAAGACTTAGGCTCAAAATGAGGAACCCATCTCAAAAGGCAGGGGATGTTTCATCCAAGGTGCTCACAAACACTTGTGACCAGTGTCCAGGGCCTGGTGCTGACTGCCTGCTGGAACAGACAGAGACAAGCATTGGTCAGGGAGGGAACGATGAAAAAGGAAAAGATGAATGCATGGACATGGCCCTATTTCAGTGTGTCTGGCTGTCCATGTCTATCTCCAGTTGTCTACCATACTTGTCCCCTTCACCACAGCTTCTTCAGCAGGGAGGACTTGTGATGCCTATGAAATGTAAACATGCTTATGAAAAATACCATCGGGAATTTATTTTCCAGTGTAGGGTCCATTTTCCATATAGGTGTCCAGGGAAGCCTCCTTATTGCAGAGCTGTAGGACTGCGAGTACTTTGCTGGTGCTAATTCCTTGGGGAACATGTTGGTCAGATGTACACGTGCCTGATGCACGCTGCACTCTGGAGAGGATAGTGTTAGGAGTTTCAGTTTTCGGAACAATCCATTGCCAGAGGCACTTTCCAGCCTGTCAGCCTAGGTACAAGTCCTTACCACAGGGGCAAAGATGTTCAACACTCATCACAGGTCAGAGCGTCAGATTTGTTTTTTCTTTTTGCCTGTGGTGGAAAGAAGGGTCTACACTTTTTTTTTTTTTTAACTTCTGTTATTCTGAGGAGAACACTGTGAGTGTCCACCAAATGCAGACACACTTCTGCAGGTCCTGCAGAGCTCGTATCCAGAGGCAGCAAGTTCCCTGGGCAATCACACCGGGGTGTGAAAGCACATCCCCGATGAAAAGGACCAGAGATTGCATCAGAAGGCCTGCAAAGCCGCCATTCCCCTCCCAGAGGCCAGCAAAGCCTCCACGAGAGTGAAAAATGTTGATGGTTATGTCCAATATTTGATTCCAGCAGGACGTGGGAGGCTGAGCAATGGCCAGCACGCCAGGTGCAGTGCTCGCTGACACACACGCATGGCAGGCACCACTTCCCCCAGGCAGGATCGGAATGGGGAGCGTAAATCTGAGCCGGCTGCTGAATGCAAATCGCCTGATGTTTTCCGACAATCCCCCTTGCTGCCCTCGTTGCAGACAGTATCTGTCTCCCCCTTCGCTCTGCAGCTCTCACAGCCTCGTTGCTGGCAATTGTGTGGATTTCTCATCCTGGCTCTCCTCCCTTTCCTCCTCCAGGCCTGGCTCTGCTGGGAGGGGCAGCGCCTTCCCGAGCCCCCCAAAGGCTGAGGATGGGCTCCTGGAAGCAGGCACCGGGGCTCTTGGCTGCCGAGTGATGCTCTCTTTCCACGTGGGGTTGTAGGCAGAGGGGGACCGATGAGCAGCGGGACCTGCCAGCCTGCCTGCTGCCAGGCAGGAGCCCTGGGAGCCTGCGGGGCTGGGAGGCTGCGATCTGCCTCCGATCTGCTGGTATCCACGCCGCATTCAGGCCAGGCTTTGTAGCAGCTCACTCTTGGCAGTGCTCCTATGTGGGGCTCTGGGGCTGCACTGTTTGCTTATCTAGTGCCGTGATTTAACACAGACGCAGGAACTCACACACTCTTTCCCAGTCTCCTTCAAATTACTTTATTGCTTCCTGTCAACTAGCCGAGCATATCCTGTTAATATACAATCCCCAATGAGCAGTTTTCACAGCATAATCCCCCTTTGTCAGATAACGCAGCTCACCTCCCAAAGGACGGCCCCGTTCTGGGCATCTAAGGATGCAGGATCCCAGGACGAGGCAGGTATTTTTCAGTTGAAGATAAATGCCAGTGCCGCCAAAAGACACTGGCTGGCTGCCAGTTTTGTTTTATTTCCACAGGTGGCCTCTCAGTGGATGCCAGCGCTGAGTGCCCTCCCATGTTGTGATGGCAGGGAGGGCCCTGTCGCTGGAGCCTTCCTCCCAGCTCTCGCATCCCCGCTGCCCTGCTTGGGAGAAGTGTCTGCACCCCCAGCAGAGGGACAGCAGTGACTCCAGACATGGCAAGTCTTGGAGCTGATGGCACCCTACCACCTGCTCTGAGGACTACGGAGCTCCCAGCAGCACTCAGCGACGTGCAGCCAGCAGAGTATCTGCCATAGATTGTTGCTTTGTGGGCACCTGCCGTGTTCCTCCTCCACGCCTCAAATCCTCTATCCGTTACGCTTGGGTCCCGTGCGAGGACATCCCCGTCTCCAGGCTCTGCGTCTGCAGAATGTTCACACTGCTCTGCCCTGCCTGGTCTTCTGTAACCTCTTTGTGGACTTTCTCCGTAACCTCGATGTCCAGCTGATGTGCCAGCTGAGACCGTGCCACTGTTTTCTCCTCGATGTAAGACTGGGGAGGTCCATTTCAGGGAACGCCCTTGTGATTTTTTTGATTCTGTGACGCGAAAGTGTCCTGAAGACCAGGTCACTGCAAAGCCAGCATGTCACCTTTGCGTTCCCTTTGCATGTGCATCCCCTCTGTTCTTGTGGCGGGTGGCATCGAGGCCCAGCTGCTCCGCACCGTGGCAAGCAGGCAGTGCTGCTGCAATGCAGAGGACAGATGGAGGAGCTGGCTGGGCCCTCCGCAGCCGATGGACAGAGCACAGTGTTGGTAAATGCAGGTGCAGCAGGGCTTGTTGCTCCAAAGGCAAACAAAGCGGGCAGATGATAAATCTGCCTTCAAGGCCAGTCCTAAAGTTGTTCATCTACAGCACTTCTGACACTGCCGAAGGGTCACGGCTGAGGGGAAAGGGAGGTACGTAGCCCAGGCCCTAACACCTCTTCTCCCTGGGGAGCAGATGCGTCCGCTAACACTGCTTGGCATAATCCACCAAATCTTTTCTCGGGGCCATTTCTTCAGCAAACTTTGGTATTTCAGGGCTCTGGAGTCTGTTCCCAGTAGATCACTTGTACTCTGCAGGCTAAAAGTCGCTGTTTGTGTCTGCTCCAAACGCGCCCCTTGTCATCAGACTCCCCCTTTGGCCCGAGGAAAGGGAACACACGCAGCAATGTAGTGCAGCTGTAGCAGCACATGCAGACTTATTTTTGTGGTTGTATTTCCCAAGTTTCTCCTTGATCCTGACCCTAGGACAGTTTCGTTCTCTGAAGTCATTCCTGGAAGTTGGGGACAATAGTGATACTAGTTGTTGTTTTTACTAGCAGCTGGATCTGCCCTTGAGGCCACCCCATGAAGAACTTGTGATGCTCTATACACTTAACACCTCCGTAGCTGGAACATCCTCTTACAGAACACAGTTTTGCTTGTCTGAAAAGGAAAATCCCGTTTGACCAAAGAGCAACACAGATCACTTACCTTGGTGACATCTGAACAGACAGTCCTGGAAATAGACTCCAAATTAAAAAACAGTTGAAAAGAAGTATCTGTCCTCCCAGGTAAATCAGGAGCTGCTCTATTTCCTCTCTAACATGCCTGCTGAGTAATGTATTTAGCACAGAGCCAGCCCAACACACCCCTGCCGTCCTGCCCCAAGTTTGGAGGACTCTGCGGTTGCTCTGCCTCCAGGGGATGGAGCAGCCACCCGCCCCTGCTTCTGCTCCTTTGCTCCAGCACCCTGCACTCGCTGACCTCTTGAAGCCCACAGCCCAGCACCTGTGCAGCAGCTCTGGCTCTTGGTACCCACAGCTCTCCAGACAAAATGCAAAGTATCTCAAGAAAGCAAAAGAGCAAAGAGCCGTTTTAATTAAAATCAAATTAAAGGCCTATCTGATAGCAGCCTGGAGATGAGTAATGGGATACAGCAGCCTTTGTCTCATGAGCTGAGCTCGGAGCAAATGGGGCTAGCAGCCAGGCAGTGGGGGCGTGCTGCAAGGCCCCATCCACCCGCTGGTGCCACACTGGTGCTGGGGAGCATCTGCAGCTGCTCAGCCTGGAGGTTGGGGTAGTCCGTGGTGCAAACCTGCTGCATCCACAGCATCTCCCATGGGCCCAGGAAGGGTTTTAATCACAGAAAGGAGACAATCTGGGGCTACATGAACCCTGAGAGATCTGTACTGAAGACTTCCCAACTCTTCATTTCCATGGATTTCCCGGTGTGTTATATATACCCGGATCCTTGTTTCAAGAACTTGCCCCGTCTCCACTTGAATCCCCATGAGTTCCTTGTGTCCACAGCATCCTCTGCAAAGGAGTTCCACAGTTCACCTTCCACCCAGGTGGAGAGTTACCTCCCTCTGAACACCAGTCCTTTCTAATCTGACCCTGAACCTCATGCAGGTTTCATTTGACAACCTTGGCTTGCTTACAAGAAAAGACAGCAGCCAGCTTGTTGCTGTGTGTGTGAGGTTGTCATTGTTTTCCCCATGTGCATTGTTTATCCTTTGTCTCCTCCCTGTTTGTCCCTGTTCCTGTCACTTTGGGGCTGTTGAAAAGTATGGGTCCCAGTCCAGACCCTGCAGGACTTCTCCACTTGCATCCCCTACTGCTTGCTCCAACTCCCTGCTGCTCTCTCTGAACCAGTTAAAAAGACAAGGAGCTTTCATTGTACTGCCTGGTTGCTTATTTTCCTTAAAAATACTTTTGGCAAGAGACTTAATGACTTAAAAGACTTTGGAAACTCCAGCAGCTGACATGCACACTGACCTGCATGTGCTTGGCCTCTCTGAACCACCCCAAGGGGTTGTGAAGCAGGACTCCCCTTTGCAGAAGCCCTATAGTATCTTCCCTAGCAGTTAGCACTTAACCAAGTGTCTTCACCTCTGTCCATTATTACAACCTCTGTCTTGTACAAGCTTCAGGCTGCAGTTCTTTAGTTCCTCGTGCCTTCCCGGGACTTCTCACAAAGGCTGGCATCATGCTAGCCACCACAGCATCCCTCAGGACACCTGTTCCTCACACTTTTCTTGGGTGAAGCAGGGGCCAGCATCCCCGTGTGCTCACAGCAGTCCCCCGAGGGCACATTCAAGGAGCAGAAGTTTCTCAGAGACCAGTCAGGATGCTGATGCCAACCGGCCAAGGGGGTCTCAGCAGCTGTAAGTTCCAGGCCCAGCGTGGAAAAAAGCGATGTGCCTCCTCCATCAGCAACGTTGAAGGGCTCAGTGAGAGGATGGGGAGCGTGCCATGACCCTCCTGAGCATCGCAGCCCACCGGGTGTGTGGCAGGGACCCGTGCAGCAGCCTCTCTACCAGCTCTGCTCCATCCCAGTGGAGCCGTGGCAGCGTGTCAAGGGGAGGGGAGTCCCCCGAGTGCTGTTTTGCTGGTGGATCCCTCATGTCACCAGGGCAGCGACCCAAAGAGCAGATGGATGGGCTGTTCCAGGGGCAGCCGTGCTCCATCCGTCTTTGCTAATTGGGCAGTGTTTCCTCTTGCTCCTTGCCAGATCCATCTCCTGTTGGCGGACAAACGCAGAGCAGGTATCTGCTCCTGTGCCGTGGCCAACACTTCTTGAGTCTGCAGGGATGCCTCCTCTCCCTCTGCCCTGAACGGACCCCCTCATCCCTGCATTTTCAATGTGAGCCCCTGACTCTCTTTCCTCGAGGACGTGCTCTGCCTCCCCGCCGCCTCCACCGTGCTGGCCCAACACGAACACCGCGCTGCACTGCTGTGCTGTGTGCTTCTCCTCACCTTCATCTCCCAGGGCCAGAGCTGTCCCTGAGTAGGAGTGGATTAACTCATCACTAGAGCTTATTGCTCTGATGTGTCTTACAAGAAAAAAAAAAAAAAAAGAGTAAGCAAGTTAAGTGTTAGAATGAAAAGCGTGCACATAAATTTGCCAGGGAACAAGGGCACCCAGCAGCTCTCTCGCTTGCAGGACTTGCTCCAGCTCCGTCACATTTCAGCCAAAACCTTACGGAGTGGATATTCCTGCAGCCAAAGAGAAAATGTGAGATGCCTGTTATACAACATGCGGCGCTGCTCCTCCTCGCGCCTGACCTTTTGTCTGCAGACCTTGGAGGGCTTTTGTCTGCACACCACACCGCTTGTTCCGTGCTGCTGCCTCACCGTTAGGTTGCTCCTCTTTGGAAAGATCCAGGCAACCCGTTTCTTTTCCATCTTCCTGCTGTGAAAGATGTGGCTGCCTCCTTCAGGTCCGTGCTTTTATAGTAATCACCTCTTAGGAGAAAAGAGCCATTTCACAACATGCCAGTGTCTTTGATCCTATATGTGATTTTTCATCAACCTATGATGTCTCAGGGCACGGGAGAATTTTGCTCATGAAAGCCTTGAGCATAACACATAACACTGCATTTTTTTTCATAGTGTTCATAAGCATTTGCAAAACTCCTACTTTTAACACTGACAATGACAAAAAACAGGTAGTTTTCTCCCCAGTTTCCTATTAAATGCCATTTCAGCATTTTCAATTTCAAGGATGCCACCCTGTAATTTTACAGTATTAAACAGAGACCCGAGTTTGACTTTCCAGCTTTTCTAGTTTCCTTCAAACGACTCTAAAGCTATTTTCCAGAAGAATTCTGGACTGTGGTTGCCCTGCCACAGAATAGCACGGGTTACCTCCTTTACTTTTACAAATCTGTAAAAATTACAGCAATTAAATGGTGCATCCTTTTAGGTCATTTCCTCCATCAATATGCAATGCCTGCCAGTTTTTTTTTTTTTTTTTTATCAGAGATTAACTACTGGGCAGTTTTGTTCACTAACATAGCTATTTCTGGCTAACTGTAAAATAATCAAGGGCTGAAAAGAAAATATTTTCCAGAATACAAAAACTACCTTCTGCCAATCATGACTCATGGTTGTAAAATCTTCTGGATTAGATTTACATACATAACATTATATTCTGGCGATTGCTCCACCCATTCTTTGCTGTATATTACAATCCATTTTTTATTTATATATTTTTAAAAACTTAAAGTAATAACGTATAATCTTGATCACCGAATTTCTCTACATTCCGGGAAATTAGGGGTTCCTTGTTAATTCTATGCTTTTATTTAAATTGGCCTTCTTTTTATCTATTTTTTTTTCTTTCTATCTCTGTAAAATCCTACTCATTTATGATGCCCCCTTTTCCAAGAAGACTTGACATATTTGCAGCCCTAAAGGAGCTTTATTTTTCCAAAAGTTTCTTTTAACTCTGCGGCCAGTTAACATGCAACCACAATCAGATCATTTCTGCAATACCTAACCTGAGCTTTACCTGCCTGTGTTTGTCTCTGACTGTCATAATTTGGTGTCAAATTAGCTGTTGAACAAAATATCCAAATCTTCTGCCCAATTCTAGATTTCTAAATCTGTTTTAAATGCTTCAAAAGTGCCTCTTCTCTTTAATTTGTTCCCATGGATACCATTCAAAAGTTACATTCATTTTAGGAGTGCAATGCTCTTCAAATCTTTAGTGCAATCTACCAGTTGACTTTTGCTTCCTAATTTAGCTCAAGGCTCTAAAAATCTAAGACTTCAGATATTGCAACGGCAACAAAAATAAAGCTACCTTTCACTCCTCGCTCCTCTCTGCAGCCACACTTGTCTCCCTGAAGAGATAAAATCCTTGCCTGAAGCTTTTCTAGGGCTCTGCAGCATTCCCGGGGGTCCTGGCACAGGGCGATGTTTGCGTGACCCGTGCCATCCACCTGCCTTCCTCCTCTCTGCTTCTCTGTCTCAGCCCCACTTCTGGCTCCAGGTAGCATCAAAGCGCACGGCACGCGCGAATCTTTCATTTACCGGCGGAGGAGCTCAGAAATGCTGGAGGAAAAGAGCTGAAGGGGAGCGGGAGCTGCTGCTCCCTCCGTTAGCTCCCCCGGCAGGACCCTGTAACAAGCTGAACGGGTCGAGCAAGGCAGGCTCCGAGTGTCACATTTCAGCACGAGCCACCCAGGGCCAGGTATCTATCTGCACAAAGCGTAAGGGGATGCAAGAAGCCTTATCTTGATTCAGCTCTGCACGGAGAAACCTCCCTCCCTGCAGCCCCAGCGGGGCGGGGGTGGCGGCGCTTTGCAGGCCGGCCACCTCCTTCGGCTTGGTGGCTGTAGCCCACTAAATCTGGGGGAAAAAAGTGGCCTGCTCCGGGAGAAGGATGGAGAGGGAAGGGGGTCTGAGCACCCTGAATAATGCCCCTTTCCCATACGGCTCAGGAAGTGGGGATCTTCCTCCCGGAGGTGCTGGGTAGCCCTGGAAGGCTGGAGCATCCCTGCTGCTCCCCGACCTCCTCCGCAGGGACCCGGCGTGGTTCTCCAGCAGCCTGCAGGGCACGGGGGTGAGGAGAAAAGGCAGAGAAGGACAGAGGGGGGCTCTGCTCGGGATCTTGTGGCAGGCTACGGCCACGTCCCTCTGTGGGGTCTCTTGCTGGTCACGCGCCCTTGACCGAGGCTAGGAAAAAATGCTATTGGGAACAGTTCCTGCATCCCTGCTGAGCTGGGGAACATTAAGTAGGTGATAATAAGTGGCCCCTGAGCAGGAGGGCCTGCTCTCCTTTGGATAGTGCTGCCCAAGACAATTTATCATTCAGACATAGTATTAGGGGAAAAAGGGTTAAACGCTGCCCAGCCTCCCCGACCAGCAGTGACTTGGGTTATCTGCAGCATGGCTGCAGGGCTACATGGTGCCTGTACATGTTCGGGGATCAAGAGTTAAGTGTTTAAATGATAAGTGATATCTTAAAAACATAAGTTTAGCAATGAGTCTTTGCCGACAATACTACACTATTAGTTAATAGGCAGAATTAACTTACTGGCCTGGGGCCAAGCCCGTCACAGCCAGAGCCAGAACAGCTGAAGCTGCTTTTCACTTGGGTTTTGCTTTTATGGGATTTGCTGCTGCGGGGAGACTCCAATTTCTGTAAAAATATGCTAGTGTTTTCCTCCTCCCAACCTGCCCCTGGAAGCTCAAGGCTCCGCAGAGCCCGAGGGACTCAGCCGGGAGCTGGAAAGCTTTCCTTTCGCATGCAGGGACATGAGCAAGGGTGCTGATTTCCCGCAGGGCGCCTCGCCACGGGCCCCGACCAGCTGCCTGCCTGCGCTCGGTGGGTCCTTACGGGCGGATTTACAGCTCCAAGTGCCACCAGGGGACTCGTTCCCCATCCTAATGAACATCTCTCTCCCTCTTTTGGGGGACTGAGCGTGATTAAGTAGTTCTGGGGGAAAGGGTTTCCCTGGAATTTGAGAGGAAGCTTCTCCTGGGTCCTCGCGGTGGCCAGGACTCCTTGGAAGGTGTCGCCTCTGGCCCTGGCACGGCCCCACTGAGCCTAGAGCCCACGCACGGCAGCTCCGCACCACCCATTGCACAGACACTGCTTCACTCGCAGGAGCACGGAGCAGGTTTGCTCCCAGCAAGCTGGCAGAGCAGAGGTGGATCCCAGCCTCCCACAGCGAGGCACATCGGTCACTGCAGCCACGAGGCCCTGCACGGTGCCCTGAAGAGCCCGCAGGACCTGCGATCGCCCTACCCAGCAGGACGGAGAGGGCTTCGCCTGCCCCATCACTTCCCTCAGCTCCTGCCGGTCGCCTGCTGCTGCACCTCTTTAACCTCGCAGGGAGAGACACGAAGCCACTTCCTCCAGGTGTGATGAGCCAAGGGCTTCATGTGCAAATACAACCTGTTCTTCCTGCACCAGGAGCTGTAATGAGTCACCATCAAACCCGTTCTAATGTCCTCTAGATGCCATCTCTTATGGCTCTGCCTGGGAACCAACGTGCAGTCGAAGCTGTCCCATTTCTGTTACCCCAGTGCCGCCGCTTTCCCAGACCAGGCTTCACCTAGCGCTCCTTGCAGCAGGGTTGAAGCGTCCCTGGGCAGTGCTGCGCGGGCATTAGACGGGTGCAGCCACCACCGGTATAACCAATAAACCCTGGTCCCAAGGTGGGAACAGCTGGCAGGTGGCGGTCAGCTCCACGTGGGCAGCAAGGAGGGCACAGCTCACGGCACGGCTGCCGAGGACAGCAGCGGGCATGCCAGTGCTCCCTGCTCCGTGACCAGCGTTTATGGAGGCCGCTGAAATGGACTTGGGGTGGAATGAGAGGAAGGGACATCGGAGGAGGTCTGGCATCCGTCGCCATGGGGTGGCATTTCATGGCATTTGCTAGTCCACTCGGAGCTGCTGGCTTGCTCGTGGGTTGCAGGACGGAGGGTGGAGGCTGGTGGCACCCCTTGTGCAGACAACAAACTCCCGAGAGACCTTGAGAGGCCATTCCATGAATGCCACGGGGATATGACAGTCGTTGAAGGCCCTTCCTGGGAGCAGAGAGAAGAAATGAGGTGAGACCAGAGCTCAACAGTTCATGAATGACTCTGAAGAGCATTTTCAGGGGACAAAAGAGACTCCAAAGAGTACATGTGAGCTTCAAAGTCACTGCAGCGGTCAGACAATAAATCTGTTCGGTCCAAAGTCCAGTCTCCAGGAGCAACAGTCTAAGGGGATGCTCAAAGAAGGAGCTGAAGAAGACAGAAGGCCTCCAGAAGAGAGAAGGCTCCTCTGGGACAAAACCCCCTCTGCCCCTGACAGCGCAGGCCTGGAGAGCTGTAAGAAAATCCTGAGGGTCTTGGACTCCAGGCTTGTGGGATCAGCTCTGGAGATCCGTGGTGGATTCTCAGGGACACACCTGCCTGGGGCATCGCACCGCACACCAGCCCTGGGACCAGGAGAGGTTGAGGTTATGGTCTGAAGAGTTTGGAAACAAACAGCCCATTTCCTACCTGATGGGAAACGTTGGGTGCTCCAGAGCCATGGGAGCCGAGGGGTGCACTACAGAGCCTGGGAGCAAACAACATGTGAGCAAACCCGGACAAGTCCCTGAAGACAACATGATGGAGCTGGCCCACAGAAATATCAGAAGGCCGCTGCGTTGACCTTGGTGCCAACCCATCCGATCGACCTCCAGCTGCAGGAGCTCCCAAAGGGGATCGGAGTTGGTCACACCGAGTTAGGGAAGGTCATTTTGGCTCATGCACATGCCTTTGGCCGACACCGTCAGACAGCCTTGACCTTTTCCAAACACAGCTGCAGTTGGCAGGAAATGAGTTACCTGGAACCGATCAAGGCAGGGAATTCAAGAGGTTCAAGCTTGGACATTTTGGTGAATCGGGTGCCTTTGGCTCACGAGGTCCCCCGTGGGCAGATTTGGCTTCCAGGCGCACGGGGAAGCTGGGGATGTCGTGTGTCGTGATGGAGACAGGGAGCTGGGCCTCAGCTCGCACCTTTACGGAAAGTCTCTCTTGCCCCAACCCGCTACGAGGGCTCGTGACCAGCCCTCAACTCCCCCAAACTCCAAACGGGGGAATCCCTGCTCGCGCCCCACCGGGGTCGCTGACCCCAGGGGGTCTCTGGGTCAAAGCCACCCCGAGCAAGCCGGTAACAAGCCACTGGATTTTGGCCGGCTCCGTTCCCCGTCCCTCCAGACGTGCTCCTTTCGCTGCCCGGGGGGGTGCGGGGGCCCGGCCCCGCGGGGGGCTCGGGGCGGGGGCCGGGCGGGGATGCCGATCCCGGCAGCAGCTCTGCGGAGCCCCGTGCTGCGGGCAGACCGGAGGAGAGTCGCATCCCCCCGGGGAGCTCCCTCCCTTCCAGCCCCCCCCCCTCCCCGCTTCCTCAGCGCTCGGTCAAACCCGCGAGGAAGATTTGGGCTGAAATCACGGCTTTCTCTGCATGATCGACAGCTCCGGGCCGAACCATCGGCGGGCAGGGGGAGCCGCCGCCCGCCTCGCCCCCCCCCCCGCCGCCCGGCCCCGCCGCCCCGCCGCTCCCCGCCGCCCCCGGCTCCGCCGCCCCCCACCCCCCCCCCCCCCGCCGCCCGCCGCCCCCGCCGGCAGCGCGGCGCCCCGGGGCGGGGCGGGGCGGCGCGGGGCCTCTCCCCCGCGAGCGGCGGCGGTGGCTCGGCCCGGCCGCGGCGGCGGGGCCGGCGGTGAGCTCCGTGCCCGCGGCCGTGCCCGCGCCGGCGGCGGCCCCAGCGAGGGGCTCGGCTCGGCTCTGAGCTCCGCCGCCGCCGCCTCCATGGAGCGCCGGCCGCGCCGCCTCTGATGCCCGGCCCGGCGCGCACCATGGGGCCGCTGTGGCTCTGCTGCCTGCCCCTCGCCTTGCTGCCCCTGCTCGCCGCCGTGGAAGGTAAGGGGGGTGGTGTGTGTGTGTGTGTGTTGGGGGGGGCATCGCGAGCTCCCCTCGCCGCCTTTATCTTGTCTCTTTTATTCCTTTTTTTTTTTTTTTTCCTATTTATTTATTTATTTTTTTTTCTTTCGGGAGGTGGCACTTCCCCCCCCCCCCCCCTCCCGCCGCACCCCTTCCGTGCCGCCGGAGGGGAGAGGCGAAGTTTCGGGGAAGTGCTGCCCCAGGTGGAGGTGCCGCAGCCGGGAGCCCGGTGCGGAGCTTCGTTGGGGGGGGGGTGGGGGGGGGAGCGCCCGGACCCTCCCGATGGCTGCGTGGCTTTCTCCTGCCCTTTTCTCCGCCATTCCCCTTTTTTTTTTTTTTTTGCCGAGGTGGGCATCCCTCGCCGGCACCTCCCCGGCTGCTCGCTGGGCCCCGCGGAGCCTCCCTCCCGGGGGACGCCCGGCTGCCCGCCCCGCCGCACCGTGCCCGCTGCCGGTGCCTGGGAGCGGCTCCGGGGCGCGCACGGCCAGGCCTCGGCCGGCATCCCGGAGCTGGGGGCCGGCTCCCCGCAGGCGGCTCCCCGGCTTTCCCGGCCTCCCCAGGAGGAACCGGGCTCCCCACCGACTTCCCCCCCCCCCCCCCTTCCCCGGTGCTGAGACAAAGCAGAGGCAGGCGGCAGGTGCGGACCTGGCGCGGGGTGGGTGCGCGGGGAAGGCGCTGGGCAGGAGCCCCCATCCCCCCGGCATCCCCCCATCCCCGGTTGGTTCTGGGCTGCGCCTCCGCTGCACCCCGGGAAGCACCGCGCCAGGCCGGGGGTGAGCGCGAGGTGTCGGGCCGGAGGCTGGGCCAGGCCCAGCGCGTGGCTGCCCTGCGTGGGAGACGGCCGCGTCGAAGCCGCCGAGGGGGGCTGCGGAGGACCCCCGGGGTTCGCTGGGTGCTCGCCGCTGGCCTCGGGCGCGGAGGCGGTGGGAGCCGTGCGGACGGTGTTCGTCGTCTGGAACGGGGATGAGGCACCATTTATTAAGTTGGAGTTTTGGGAGATGACTCATGGGTTGGCCAGCTATACGTCGTGATATTTACAATATGGGAGCTTGGCATAAATAGGACTATTTACGTTGCATCGGAGAGCGCTAGCCAGCTATGCTATTCAAATGAGCCTTGTATGGTTTTAATTATGGGGGGGGGGGGTGATGAGCGTGTTTGTGGGAGCATATGTGTCCACATGGGACGCGTGGCCCGATCAGCCGGCAGCACTGCCACTTACAACGGCGTTCGTGCTCAGCCAGCCGGGCCCGGGAGGGATCGGCCACGCCGAGGTGGTGCCGCTGACTGCGCATGGGGAGGGAGGCAGGTGCCCGTGCAGGGATGGGGCGACACGTCGGGGTGATGCCGGGCGGCGCGGGGCTTGTTCCCGGCCCTGGGGCTGCTGTGCGCTTGCTGGAAGACGTGAGGAGCACGGGTGGCCTTCCCACCTCCGTGGCGGGAGCTGGGTGCACGAGTGCTGGTTCCAAGGGATGGGGAGCGAGCACCTAGGGGCAAGGGGACAGTGAGTGCCGGCGGGAGGTTGCGCCCACCCTGGAGGGGATCGCTGTGAGGTGTGTTCCCGCAGAGGTGGGGATGCTCTGGGGAGAGGGCTGCTTTTGTGCTGGGCTCCAGCAGCCATCCCCATCCGGGGCTGAATGCCTTGTCTAAGGTTTGGGGGGGTTCCCCTCTGTGCCCTTGCTGTTGCCTTTGGCCAAGTTGCGTGTATCCTGGGGTTGTGGTTGCTTACAGCGCTGGTGTGGGCAACCAGCTACCATGTCCTGGCCTTTTTCTCCTTGCAAAGCCTTCTGAAGAGCTAGTGAGGCACAAGAGCACGGGATGCAGCCCCCGTGGTGCACCTCTGCTCCTTCCTTCCCTCTGGGAGCTGCTGCTTCAGGCAGTGGCTCATCCCGGTGTTCCTTGCCATGCATGGACGCGGTGTCCATCGGCATTTCCTAATGCTCTGGGCCCTGTTGGTGCAGGCAGACTGATGCGACGGTGCCCGATGGCCAAGGGGATGGTGGCTAGACCGTGCTGAGCACCTCCGCAGTGGCGATGCCCCCTGCATTGCTGTCACCGGCTCTGGCCCATTCCCCACTGTGTCCAGGGCCAAAATGGGGAGAGCAGGGCACATTCAGGGAAAAATGAGTTCTGGTTATTTGCCCAGGGAACCTGCCTCCTGAGTCCTGTTTTCAGCTCTGCTACAGAGCTTTTCTGTAATGCCGGTAATTTCACTTGTCTCCTCTGTGCCTCAGTTTTCCTAATTACAAGGCGTAAAATAATACAAGCGTCTCTCCCAAGGGAGCTGCGAGGTTTTGTTAATGAACATGACAAAGTGCTTTGGGATCCGTGGTTGAAAGTGCACTGAGAATACAGTCTTAGTCAGGGTATGTGTGTGTGTGGTGTTTATTTATCTACATGCTCTATATTTCTCTGTACACTATATATTCACTTGCATTTAACAAACCTTAATTAGAAACAAAGCCGATAGGGAAGGAAATATAAACAGGAGTGTGCATGAAAATTGGAAGTTGATTACTCACTGGCCAGCAGAATGCATGTCTCAGGCTCAGGAGGAAAGGCTGTTTGGTTAAAGAAGGCTCTGTTAAAAGGAAATGTGAAAAGAACGTAAAACATAAATCAGTATGGAAAACAGGGAGGTGGATGACAATGTACATAAAGCAGAGGTTAAGAATTGCATACAGTTGTTAAGGCAATTGCAAGGTAACATATCTGTGGCTGAGAAAGTTCAGGCTTATAAAAGGAAAGTTTTTTTTTTGTGTGTGTGTGTGTGTGTTTTTAAAGAAAGTCAAGAACAAAGGAGTCCTGGAAGGGTCTGGATCCCACACCAGTTGGTAACAGTACTGCTATCACTAACGGCTTCTCTTTGTGTTCCTGCTCACATATGCTGCTTGCATGGTGTGGCATATCTGGAGTAGTGATACTTCCAAGGTATTTGGGGGGGGGGGGGGTGTTGGAGCCAAGGATGGGAGTTATGTATTTCAAAATCAACAGCCTGGCTAACTCACATGCAAGAGAAAAAAAAATGAAGGCACTCTTCACCCCTTTGGAGTTAACTTTTCATAAACCTTGCAGTGCTGGCAAGTTTCCCGAGGGCTGGAGGAAAGCCAGCCGTGTACCAAAAAATGTGAAAGGAGAAACGGGATGGTCCTAATATCTACGAGGGCGCAGCTAGCCTGGGAGCTGCACAGAGGCCCCGGCAGCTGGGCCCACAGCGGGTTGGACCCGTGCGGGCTCTGCGGGATGGGCAGCGGCGGAGGGGGACTTGCCGCTGCCGCACCCCGTAGGGTTGCTGAGCATCCTCCCAGTCCTCTGCAGGGCTGTCGCTGCTCCAAGCCCAGCGTTGAGCCACGGGAGGCTGGTGCAGGAGGGCTGTATCCTCTCCTGGAGGCATACCTGGGGCGCACCGTGGCCAAGGGGCTGGGGGGAGCTGCATCTATGCACAGCTGCACGCTCCTGCGCCCGTCCTTTGAGCAAGCTGGAGATGGGACCTGCTTGTTTGCGTTTCATTTAATAACGTGTTGTAATGTACATAATATACATTATGTATTTATTGCATTGCATACGTGTGCATAATACGCTGCATGTTGTGTTTTATGTATGCGGTGGAATATGGTAGTGTTAAAGCACGGTCCTCTTTTTCACCCGCGTGGCCCAGGGGTGACTTGGTCGTGACCTGCTGCTGAGCACTTCTGCCGCCTCCCCCAGGCCCAGAGGCGGTGCAGGGAGGTGCCAATTAACACAGCGCTCAGCCTGTGCTTCGATTTATCTGGTGCTGTCGCTTCTTCTGCTTCCCGGTCTCAGTCGAGAAAGGCTTTGCCCACCTCTCCACGGCTATGGGCTGTGCCGGGGAAGCTGCCATGACCCAGTGCCCCAGGGTGGGGACATGTGCCCAGGCTGTGATGTGAGCGCAGGAGCTGTGCCGTGGTCCCAGTGATCCCACGTGCTTTTGGCTGCGCTGGGGCAACCTGGAGCAGCAGGTCCTGCCGTTCAAATGTGGGACCTGCAAGGCACACACGTGCGCCTCTCCCCAGGTGGGAAGCCCACGAGGAAAACCTGGGAGCTGTCACAGAACTGATCCGGATGACCTGTTCAAACCCGTGCTGTAAACGCTGTCCTGAGACTGGGCTGAAACCAAATGTTTGAAAAATTGGACTGGGGTGCAGAGCAGAGACCTTGGTTTTGGGTCAGTCCTCTGCTCTGACACAAGCCCCTGATGCTGCCTCCCTCTGGTTCCATTCCCTGGGTTAATTTTTGACGAGATTTATTTCTTGGGCACAACTGCCCTTGCCATTGTTGGGGCGGCCAGGGTGAGAACTCCTTTTGGAGACCAAATAATTCGGTGCCCAATTTAATATCCATGTAGCTGTAGCTGCGGTTGCAGCACCTAGCACATCTGCTTCTCTGCTTCTTGCAGGTGGGAACACTTGCTCCCGATCCCTGCTGTATTTCTAGATTCTCTGGCTGATACAAACCCAGGGTGTAGGTGCTGTAGGGAGATGCCGTGGGGACAGTGCACCTGGCCCATCGGCTCCTGGGGACACCCCAGGGAGCGACCAGGGGGGCAACGGGGATGTGGCTGTGCCTTGGAGAAGCGTCCGAGGGGTGTCGGTGATGCCACGCCGCGGCTGTCCCCCAGGGCTGGGAGCAGAGGTCCGCTTTGCTGATGTGCAGACGGGCGAAAGATCTGTCTGCACTGGTCGGTGGGTGGTTGCCGTTTGTGTACACATACCTGAACTGACTGAAAAGAGGGGTGGGCACCAGCATAGCTGGGAAACCTGCCTGAGAAGCTGGGTAAATACTCGATGCTGAGATACATCCCGGGCTCTCTGGTGAGTGAGGCTA
Source organism: Anser cygnoides (assembly GCF_040182565.1). NCBI lineage: Eukaryota > Metazoa > Chordata > Aves > Anseriformes > Anatidae > Anser > Anser cygnoides. The sequence goes on along the minus strand of NC_089895.1, from coordinate 1,907,492 downwards.
AGCTCGAGTGCTTTTGTGCGAGTGCAGCCAGAGCGGTGATAAATGAGAGGCTGGGTCCGCTGCTCCTGCCCTGACATGTGGCCGGCTGCGCTGCACGCGTGTCTGAATGAGACCGTGGAGGTGGGACTTGTGCACGCACCTGTCTGGGAGCGGGCACGTGGTTCCCTCCTTGGAGAAAGTCGATTTTTACCAAGAAAAACCCAGTGAGATCCCACCCACTGGTTTCTGGTTTGCCGAGACACGAGTGCAAAGCACGGCTGCCCGTTCCCTGTGTGAAAAAACCCAGCGTGAAGGAAAGGGGATAGGTAGGAGGGAGATCCTCGAAGGCAAAAGTTCAGCGGTTAGATAAGGGGGTAAAGATGGGGCCTCCCATGATAACAGGCTGGCGAGCGCCCAGCGGCATGTGCAGGCGGGACCAGCAGCATCCCAGTGCCGTGCTGGGGGGGTCAGCGGGGAGGGCCGAGCCTCCTGGCACTCAGAGCAGGGATGCAGGGATGCGGCCTTCCTGGAGCCGAGAGGCAGCAGAGCCCCTGCCACAAGCGTGTGAGAAAGGAGAGGTGCCCCAGCGGCTTGCAGAGATACGGCAATACCGGTATCTTATATAGATGTCGCGTGTCTTGGGGACGTGCTGGCCGGGAGGTGGTTTGTGCCGGGGTGCAGGCACAGAGGCGGCTGCGTGCGGCGCACCGGGCACCCGAGCTGAACAGCGTGGAGGTGAACGGGTAAGCCAGCGTCACGCTGGGCTGTGAGCCCCTCTCTGGATTTCCACGCTCAGAGATGAAGGGAGCAGCATTAGATCTCTGCTGCCCATCTGACCTGAGTTGTGGCGCTGATTGCCAAACGTTAAGGGAGGTTAAACAGGCTGCAAGGGCAGAAAACACAGCTATAATTGCAGATGGTACTTGCCTCTGTGTAAACTGGGTAAATGTCACAAAGGGGCGTTATTCAGAAATTACAGTTTTAGTGACTGTGAATAATTGCAGCTCTTCAGAGAGCCCACGAGAGGAGGATCTCTTGATTTAGTCCCGAGCAGCACTCACGGTGCCGTGCAAGGCATGAGACCGGCTCCATGGGAGCAGCTGTACTGCAGCTCGGTTCAGTCTCCAGGTGGGAAGGAGAAAAGGCTGGGGAGCCGCAGAAGTTTGCGAAGCTTTATCAGTTGGTCCAATAAATTATGTTCTTTTCACTTCAAGCCTTCGCATCCATAAAATCACCAGCACTTGAGAACACTATACGGTAACATTTTTTTTAAGTCAAGCAAGGGGAACGACGTAAAGATGAAGCTAGCTGAAGGAAGCAGCTAAAATTGAAAAATACTTGCACGTCATGTGGGAAACTCAGAATGTGCGTGGCTGTTTAAAGTACGGGTTTAAAAAGACGAAAAAATAGCCATCTTGATTAAACGTCAGATTGAAGGAGGTCACTGGCGGTAAAAAGATGTTCTTCAGAAAAACGGGAATGATGTCTAAAAGAGGAAAACAGAAAAAAATCATAAACTATGGCACTGTGAATGTAAGCCCATATATGGCAGGCTGAGAGGAGTTTGAAGAATAGTTTGTGAAAAGAAATGAACCCCACAACAAATAAAACAAACAAACAAACAAAAACCCAAGGACTCAGGAAATCAGAGAGTGCAAGGTTAAAAATGATCAGGAAAGGAGCACTTGGGGGAGATGAAGTCTGGTTTAAATGTGTCCCCCCCAGAACGGCCGTGGTCAGGGGCCTCTTGCAGAGGAACTTCCCCCTGCAGGGCAGTGCTGAGACTGCCCTGCAATGAAGTGTTGGCTTAGGAGGTCACATTTTATACAGTAAATCGGGAAAATAGATATTTGGGGCCAGAGCAAACGGGACACACACGCTTTAAGAGCTTCCTGGGTGATCTCAGCAACTCCATGCTAGTAATCTTAGAGGAACACTTACGGTTTAAAATCTGCTTAAAGGAGGGGAAACGGAGTCATTTTTCCCAATGGGTGGGATTCGGCATGAGGCTTGTGCTGTGCAACGTATTTATAAATGCGCGAGAAAGGGGTGGGTACTCTTAAGGCAAGAAAGTTTGCAGATTATACAAAATTATTCAGGACGATAAAAACAACAGTTGTCTTTAAAATATTGTAAAAGGATCTCATGACACTGGATAACCAGGCTATAAAATAGCAGATTAAATGTAGTCAGTGATGAATGAAAAGGGATTCACGTGGAAAAAAATTACCCTAAACCCATGCATGCACGGTGGCGGTCTTTAAATTACTTATTAGCATTTTAAGAAAGAGATCTTAAAGTCATTGTGGATGGCTCTTTGAAAGCATCAACTCAGAACTGGGAAAGGCTGGGAAAGGAGGACGAAGATGGTTGCACAGGAGAGGTAGATGGGCCCAGGGGAAGGGCTTTGTGAAAGATGCAGCTTGTGGGGAGAGAGAGGTGTGCCAGACGCAGGAGGTGTGAGGAAGGTGGTGGTGAAGCAGTGACGATTCTTTATGTCATTTTATTTTATTTTTCACTTGGCCTTGTGTTCTCAAGGGGCAGGTTTAAAACGAACAGAATCAAACGGGTTTAAAACAAGAGGCAGTGGAGGGCGGAGGCAGAAGATCAGCATGAAGCCCACCCCTGCACGTCCCGAGTCCAAAAGGACATCAGGAAGCCCCGAGTGCTTGCCTGCAGAAAGCGTCCTCTTCCCTGAGCATCTCCTGATGCTGGAGGTGGCAGGGAAACCGGGAGGCCCTTTGGCTCAGCCCTGCCTGACAGATGTGGCGGCTGAGGTCTGCCGTGCCAGGGAGAGGACAGGGCCGAGCAAGGCACCTTGTCCCGGCTCTGCTGTGGGATGCCTGTGCACAGCAAGGCCCTGTTGCTCTCTGCTCTCAGTTTGGCTCTCAAGACTGCCTGCAGCCACCGAGGGGTTCATGCCGCTCCGTTTCGGTCATTGCTGTGGCTGTAATCGCGGACCCTTGTGGTCCTCCATGTCTTCAAGCCTTATGCAGGGCTTGTCCTGCTCTTTGGATCTCACTCTGTTTGCTGGGGAGCCTGGACGGGCCTTTGGGGGATTTGTGTCGGGTTTTCCCAGATCAACCTGGCACTGAGCAGCCTGACGCTGCCCTGGGGGGGGTTTCCCTTTGGTGCCAGGGTTTGGATGCACTATTCGGCACCGAGTGCCACCTGCCAGACCCGAGACCAGCCCGGGGCGTGCCACCGAAGCCGTTAATTTCAGCAGAGTGCCTGGGCAAGGCCAAGGTCCTCCGGCAAGCAGCCGTTAGCGCTCACCTTTGCCCAGCTCGGCGTTTCAGAGGGTGAGGATGCCTGGGGATGCTCACACCCTCCTAGGGCCGTTGGGGCCGTGAGGATGGGAGGCGTTAACCTCTGCCTGGGGCCTGCTGGGGAGCGCAGGCTGGGTTTAGGCCAGCTGCCGGAGGAGGGGGAGAGCCCGATGGCGGGGCCGGGCTCCCTGCTGCGGGAGGAGCCAGGCCGCAGACAGGAGCTCCCGTCCGCAGAACCCGTCTGTGGGGGCCATGCTTGTGGGAGCCCCCCCGGCAGTGTCAGGGCCTGGCCCCGGGGGTGATGAGGGCGGCCGGGCGTGCGAACGTGCCCGAGGTGGAGGGGATGCCTCGAGCCACGCGGGCTCGTGCTCCCAAGGCCAGACAAAGGGAACAATGGGCTCAGCGGCCGGGCTCCTGGGCCCGCTTGTGGCTGGCTGCCGAGGCTGTGGGGTGGGAGGGGAGGGGGCAGCTGGCAGGCAGGCCGTGAATGGCTTGGCTTCCCTCTGCTCCCACCCAGGCTTTGAGGGTCGCAGGGTACCTGGCCTTGAGGAGAAACCGTGTCCCAGGGGACCTTCAGGGTTACGCCATGCTGAGCGGCTGCCTGCCTGCAGCCTGAAACGAGCCCCCCAGTCCGTGTGAGGTGCCACCCCAGCGCCAGGCGGCTGCTGTGAGACAGGAGGCTTCGCAGCAGTAACCCAGGACTGGGCTCAGCTTGGGCAGGACAGGAACTCACCTCTCGGGCTGCACATCCTCGCTGTGGCTTGCAGAGACCCCAACTGGGGGGCTCCTGCAGCGCTCCCCTGCTCCTGGTGCTGCTGCATGCAGTGAGAGAGAGGAGGGGAAGAGCCGGGGGGAAAGGGGGGCGAGGAGGCTTGAACAGGGGCTGGACTCTTTGAATCGCTTGTCCAGACCCTCTGTGAGTTTGAACAACTTCAGCAGAGGGATGCAGGAGAGAGAAGACATCTCCATTCTCCACAGCACTGATGCGTGGGGGTTACAGGAGGCCTGCTGTGGGTGGGAAGCCTCACGTGTATCATCGTGTGGCAGTGCACGTTCTTCTTATCCCAGAGTCTCCTGGGGCAAGGGAAAACTGATGGCAGCACTCTGCCTTGAAGCTGGGTGGTCTTTGGTCTGCAGAGAAGATCCTGCTTTTGTGTATCTGCTCTCCCTCTGCCTTTTTGAGCCTCTTAGGAGGCCGCTCATTTGCACGGGGTGGCCGCAGAACTGAAGTCCTTTGGCTTTGGGTTGCTTGCTGAGACTAGAGTGTTGAGCGTGATGTCTCTGAGGACAAACTAGGCAGGAATGGCCTGTTCAGATGCCTCCAGATTTGTGTTTTGTTTTGTCTAAGACTCATGCATCCAGGCCCGTATCTACCTGGATCTACTCTTACCTGCTCCCTCCAGGCGTACATGCTGCAGCAACTTTTTTTGGGTATGCTAGTGTAAAGTCCCTGGTGTTTGTGTCCAGTGTTTGAGATCTGTGGTGGGCTGTGTTGGGTGAGGGTGATGTGAACCACCAGTCCAACCGAGACAGACGTCTTGATCCAAGAGACATGCCTGGGGATGACACCATCATCCCATATCTGCTGTCTGTTCAGAGGATGGATCCAAAGAAGTTGTTTATAATCTTTAATACGATCTAGGAGTGCTGTCGATTGACAAATGCTGGTTTGCATTTTGGTGCACAGGGCAGCAAGCACGGTAGAAAGTCACAACCTCCCACAGGTCAGGACTGGGCCACCTACACGAGATGGTTGCAGTGGAGGGGTGCTTGAAGCAAGAGGCATGAAGAGAAGCCCCAGTGCACACGTGAGAGGTTTGGGCGGTGGTGTGAGCCTGCAAGTTGGCTGGCCGGCCTGTGCACACCACATGGTTGGGTGTGAGATAGGCTGGAACACGTGAGGGGTCACATCTCGTTGTGTAGAGGTTATAGTCGCGTTTTATGATTTGCTTTGCTTGTAATCCTGTTTCCAGGCTCCACAACTGTAACTCGGAAACCTTTACCGTGAGCCTCACTTAATAAATCTTTGCCTTGTTTTGCTTTTAAGCCTATCTGGTATCAGGGGACAAAGCAAGCAGGAGAAACGCGTGAACTGGGGGCAGTGCGGATGAAATAAAACAAGGTGTACGAGCTGGCTGGAGCACGCTGCCTGCAGAGAGAGGGGGCTGGCCAGGCTGCAGAGAGTTAATTGTGGTATGCCAGCTTTGGGGAAAGCATTTCCTGCGGCGTGTCTCTCCTGCAGGATCCTGCTGTCTCCGAGGTTGCTTGTGGAGCGCCCTGTGAGCTGTGCGCTCGCCTCTGCAGAATGCAGGTGGCTGAGCACTACTTTTGTGCCTGTTTCCAGCCTTTGTATGCACGGCCCAGCCTGCGAGCTGCATGCGTGCACACCGAGATAGCACCTGCATGCTGAGTGTGGGCAGACACATGGCTTGCTCAGCTCCAGGAGGGAAAAGCAAGTTGGTGATTTTTTTTATTTATTTTTTATTTTTTTTCTTGTGGAAGGGGAGCAGAGAGTGGCAAGTAATCTCTCTGGAAGTGGGGCTGGCCTCGGGGTGTGCGCTCCTGGCATGAGATGTGGTGCTGTGGCAGCGAGGGGCAGCTCAGGGCGGGCAGGCAGAGCAGAGCAGCCCCACCATCAGTCCAAGGGGCAGCTTCCAGCCAGGCTGAGCTGTGTGGCAGGACAGGCAAAGCTTGGAGTCGCCCCGTCCTTGCAGACGCTGGGACAAAGCCTCACACCTCTTCCCTAACTCGTGGGGTGCTTAGCCCCAGTGTAACTGGGACCCTCCTGGGCTTTTCCTGTCCTTGGCACATGTTAGCACTGCTTCGGAGGCTTGGAAAGGATAAACACAGAAGTGTGCTTGATGCCGTGTGGAAATCCCTTGACAGCAGACACATAGCAGAGCAGCAGGGGCACTGGTGTGGGTTGCAGGAGCAGGCTGTGCCAGCTGCTCTGAAGGGGAAGGGGGAGCCCAGCACCTCAAAGACTTGCTGTGCCTGTCTGCTGTACCTTCAGAGGACCTCAAAGAGAGTCCTGCACCGCGTCCTCGGGCAGGCGCAGAGCAGCCGGGAGCGGGGTGGGCACAGGAAAGGTGCTAATTAGGATGTTGGCAGCGTTAGTAGGGGTTAGTGTCTGGCTAGTGGGAAGTGCTGAATGGGCAGTGCGGGGTCTGCTCTGTGTCGCTCTCAGCGTCAATCCCCAGGCAGCAGCCGCTAGCAAGTCTGTGGGTGGGACAAGGCCAGCTCGGGTGTGTGATGGAGCCGTCCAGGGGCATGTGGGTGACAGTCAGTGATATGGCAGTGGTGGCCAGATCTGCTCTGAGCATCCCCTTTTCTCCTCCTCCTCCTGGCTCCTCACCTTTCTTTCACCAAGGCTGTAGAAGAGATGGAAAGCAGAGGGGAGCGCCTGCCTGGCAGAGAAGTTGCTAACGATGCTGCTTTTTTTTATTTTTTTTTGGTCTGATGTCAAAGTCTGTGCCTTCAGATTGAATAGCTGCCATGAGATTTTGCTGTGACTGACACCTGTTCTGGCTGGAGAGCGACAGCTTTTGATAAACACAGATCCTCTGGAAACGCTGAATTTACTGGCAGCTGCTCCCATTTGTCGTCTGGGTCTCTGTGCCTGGGTCTGGCTGAGGCAGCCTTTGCGCCGTGCTGGGAGGTTGCCGATGCTCCTTCTTGCGTGGCTGGGGAGGTCTTGTGGGCTCTGCTGGTTTAACCTGCGGCCGGGTGCAGCTGTGTGCGAGTAAAGCTTTGCTGGGGAGCGAGTCCGAGCTGGTTCCTTCCACCGGGCTGAGCACTGGGGCTGAGCAAGTGGCTGTCTCCGTCCTGGTGGGATGCGGCTCATGGGTGCCGGGTGTGTGCACGGGGGGCGAATGGGCGTGGGCCAAAAGTTTCGCCCTATAGCTCATCCCCACTGTTTGCTTTCATCACTCAGCATTGCAGAAGCCCATCCCTGCTTAGCCGTGGGGCTGAGCGTGGTGGGAAGGTGAAGGAAAAGTTTTCTGGGCTTGGCCCCGTGGTGCTGCTTCGCTGCTCCCTGCCGCGTTGTGTCTCTGTGGCAGTGTCTGCATAAGAAGAGGCGGGGGCGTGTGGGTGGCTTTGCATTTTGGACTGCACGCCTGGAAAGCAAGGGGTGTGTATGGGGGATGCTGCCAGGGTCTGCAATAGGTTGGGGAGAGGTGCTTTTGAGGAATAACTGGTGACAAAGAGGGACCGACAGAGCCTGTGCTTCCCTGTGGCGTGCCAGGAGGGGTGGTAGGGGCTGCCCGTATTGTTTTGTGCCAGAGGAAGTGAAGCAGGTCACCCTCAAGTAGAAGTCTTGCCCTGTAATTTGGCTGGCCTAAATATGACCTGAGCTCCTGTCTGTGGGTGCTGAGCCCTTGGAAAGCTGACCTGGCATTTTACCATGTGTTTGGGAGGTCCTCGGTGTGTGGGCTATGCAAGGAAAAAAAGGAAAAAAAATGGGATTTACTTGGCGGCTCGGGTCTCCTGCCGATGTCAGCCCTGGGTGTGTCACCCGTGGGCCCTCTATTGCTTGGTGGCTGGAGGTGCTGAGAGGGGCTGGGCGCTGCTGCGGGCCTCCTGGGCATGCCAGCAGGGATCATCGAGCCGTAGCGGGGTGCCTGGCCCGTCCCCATCCCGTCCCCCAGCGGCGTGCCTGCTCCCTGGTCCCCTCCCTTGTGCTCTCCTGGGTGTCTGGGTGGTGCCTCGTCTCCCTTGGCCACATCTGGCTTTGGGTGTGCAGGAGCGGTGGGCAGCCCCAGATGTCTGAGGGTTCTCCCTCCTGCCGCTGGCTTTCCCCTCCTGTCTTTGCCCATCAGAGGATGCCTCTGCCTCCTCGACCAGCGCGTCTGACAGCACCCAGCTGCAGGCTCCTGCCGGGGCTGTGTCCTCCCCGGCGCTGCGTGGGGCTTCACAGCTGACAGGTTGTCCCTTGTCATCTCTCGTCTTCATCCAGGACGCGCTGGATGGATTTCCATCAGAGCTCCCTGCACACTGCATATCGGGGGGTCCGGCCTTAGTACCTTGCTGGAGGGAGAAGCCACGCAGATGCTAATGGCATCAGGTGATAGCATCAGAAAGCGCTCCCCAGCCTCCTCCCTTTGGCTATAGGAATGCGCTGCAGGCTTGCGCCGGGCTAAAATAAAACTGCTGGCAAAGTCCCATCCCACATAAAGAGACCGGTTGTACACTGAAGGACACGTTCCTCTTTCGGCTGCTACGGGTGGGGATGTTCGAGGCAGGGTTTCTGAGGTGACCATGTCTTTCATTTGGTTATGGGCACGCGGGAAAAGGACTGGAAATCAGCGTGATAGTAGCCTTCAGCGCTCAGTGTGGTCTGGAGTTGGAACTCTGAAAGGCCGCCTTCCACGGGCGTGGGTCAGCAGGAGATTTGGGAGCCCACCTGGTGGGCAACGGGCGGTCCTGAGGGAGATGCCACATCGTGCAAGGGAGCCTTAGCTGGGTATCGTGAGGGCAACCAAACTGATGTATGAGCCAACAAAGCAAAAACAAACAAAAAAAAGTCTTTGTTCTCTTCCAGATCTGTAAAAATAAAACAAAACAAATGTTGTGTTCAAATTGCCTGAAGATGCTGGTGCAGCGCCTGCTGGATCTTGTAGGTTCTGCTTTCTGAAATGCCATCCACCGGCCGTGCTGAGTTAGACCCTACTTGTCTGATGTGAAGCAGTGCTGCTCCCCAAGAACCCACAGGAGCGTGGAAGGCTCAGGCTGTGCACAATACATGACGGCAGAGGGGAGTGAGGTGAGGGGTCTGCCCTGGGCTCCTACCCCTTTTCCCCTTTTCCTTCTAAGCTGAGCTTAGCACAGAAGCAGAGCTTAGTACAGAAATGCTTCTGCATCGCTCGCTGGTACCCTGTGCTGAGCCCGGGCACTCCGCTGCTGAACGGGAGGCGCCTGCCTGTCCGGTCTCTCTCCTCTGGTTTTTATTTCCTTCTCAAGCGGCCAAATCAGAGCATCTTGGGGTTGGTTTGTCCCTGCAGAGGCGCTGGGTGGCACCCTCGGGGTGACAGCCTGACCAGCGGGCAGCCTGCGCGGGACAGCAGGGACACACAGCTCAGATCATCTCACCTCCGTGTGGGATTGGCCCAAAAGGCAGCTTTCTAACCTCTCAGAACGTTTTGCTGTTGGATTTAGTTGGTGTCTTAGGAGGGTGACAGAGGTCCTGGGACTGCTGCTGGGAGAGGACGCTGAAGACCCTGGGACACTCCTGAGTGCGTATTTTTGCAAGAGCAGCTGCACCTCCTGTATCCAGCTTCTGGGACACAAAAGGAGTCCTTGGGGGTGCTCGTCCGTTGACTCTGGGCTGCAGCAGGGGTAAACGTCTGTTTGAGATCAGCACGGTGACTGCCATGGAGCTTTTATTTTGGTCTCTGAGGATAGCGAAGCCTGTTGGAGGTGCGAGTGGCGATGGCCTGCGGCAGGGTTTGCAGGAGCAGCCGTGTCACTGATACGGCAGCAGGGCCCAGCGGGCTTTAATGCTTGGAATAGTTTTGCTGCTTGCATTTGCAGGGCTCCGACAGGGATGAGACTTGCTGGTCTCCATGGTTTTATGTGCCATGGGACTGTGCCAACAGTTTAATCACAGCTGAACCCTCATAGAGCAGCATAAAAAATGTTGTAGTTGGGATTAGGTTACCCATCCTTCCTATAAAAGACTCTATAAACAGTCCATCAAGCCCAAGAATTCCTCTGTTGGCTGTGAGGTCCTTTGCTCTTAATGGGTCTGGCATTTGCTTTGACTAAGTCTTTTGGCGGGGGGGAGGAGGCACTGCTTTAAAGCAGCCCCCAAAGAACGGCTTTTCTGCTTGCATTAGTGGGGGAACCCAACTGGGCTGACTTGGCAGAGGCGGTGTTGGATGTCAGTAGGTCTGGCTGAGGAGGCAGGGGGTAAGAGGCAGTGGTGACAGGCCCAGAAGGCACTGACAGCAGCAGCTGCTCTCTCCCTATTGCTAAGGGATTTTTCGGGATGGATTTGCCATTTGCTGGGGCACTGGGGAGTGCTGCCTATCCTTGGGGTGGGCGAGAGCCTGAGAATTTCCTTTTCCCGTTTTCCAGGACGCCTCCAACCTGTCTTGTCTCTGTTGTAGTTTGAGCAAGTTCCTCACAGCTCTTGAAAACCCTAAAATTCAGGCTGGGCACCGAGTGGTCTCTCTTTAGCCATAGGTGCACTGCCACTATCACCTCCGCATGTGACGCCTGCCATTGAAGAGCCCCCAGTTTAATAGCACTTGTGAGACTTTCTTAGAGTGCCTTGGGCACTCTTTTTCACCCCTTCCAGAGCCGCGGGAAGGTGACGGATGAATGCATGTGGTGCCAAGGGTGGTTCCCGTCCCAGCTGCAGCGTCCTTTTGCCAGGACAGTGCGCACCTCATTTGTGTCTTGGGGGTAGCTCAGCTGTGGGACAGAGACCTCGTAGGTGCTCCTGCATGGCACAGTCATCTTCAATTTCCTGTAAGGGAAAATCCCTTTTTAAAACCGTGATCGTACTCCTCCTTTCAGGGCAATGGAAAGGAAGAGTGAAATCCTGGGCATCTCCTGAGTACAGCTGACAAACAGGCCGGGTTGTCAGCTGCGGTCTGCTCTGTGTCCACTTTTCCAGGTAGTTGTACAGGGAGAGCCCCAGAGATAAATCCAACGTGTTAAAGAGGAGCGTGCTCATTTGCACGCCCGGACTTAGGGCTAATCCCTCACGCTCCCAACGAGGGCCCTGGCTGTGTCGTCAGTCCTGTCGCGGACACCTGCCCGCTTGGATGAAGACCGAGGCCGTCCTGTTGTTTCGTGCCCAGCGAACGTCTGTCGGGTGGGAGCAGCTTCTGTCCCGCTGTGCCAGAGCTGGGCAGGGGGCGGAGGCGTGCAGGGAGGCGCTGAGCTCCCGGGTTCCCCCACTTCACTGTCACGGGGTCACTTGGGCCATCTGGAGTTTTTCCCGGCTGGTGCTTGCATCCGCTGGCCCACACCAGCAGTCCCTTCAGGGGTGTTTGCTGGAGGAGCCCAGGCTTTCCAAGGCCTTTCCCAACATAGTTTGAATTATTACCAAGGGTTGTGGCCCCGGCCCTGCCCCAACTTTCCTTAGAGGATGGTTTGATCAGTAGAACAAAAATGGATTTTCTGAAGTAAGCTGTTAGCAAGAACCTCTCGCACAGTATCCTGCAGAGAGCAATTCAGCCCGCCTGTCTAGGATGGCAATTGTAGATCTTTTGGCTTGTCTTCAGAGGCCCATCTCTCTCTGTCGTTACTATCTGTAGAAAATTAACGACTACATTAAAGTCGAAGCGTTATTTTTCCGTATGGCTAATGCCAGCCGAGGTGAATCCCGCATCCTTTACCTGAGGATGCTCTGCGGGTCTGGGCGACCATTAGATATTTCAGCGTCGGTTTCCTTCGTCCCTCTCCAGCAAGCTGAGCGTAAGGCGAAAAGGAACCTGGGGCCGGTTCCTGCCGAGCCCACTGCGGTCTGTGGGGGCTGGCAGCGCTGGGAATTGTTACTTGAAACCTGCCCGCTAATCAGCTCTTAATCCCTTTAGCGTGTTTTCGGCGATACGGAGCAGTGGCTGCTTTGTACACCGGGGCAACAGCTCGCCTGTCGCTGGCAGCGCTGGCCCTGCCTCGCTGTGCTGCCGTCACGCCTTCTGCCTTCGGTAGCCAGAGAGCCTCCTGCATGGGCACGGTTGCTCTCACCAATCAAACTTGTAATCTCAGTGAAGAATGAAATCAGATTTGTTTGACAAGACGCGTTTCCCGCAGAAGTATGTTGACTGGTGCTAATTATGCTCCTGTTCTTTAATTCTTTATAATTTGAATTGCATCAGCATTTTCATTATTTTCCCAGAAGTGATTTCAGGCTAAGCGAGACCTTGAATGCCTATGGTTTTACTGCATTATAATCATAGTGCATCTACTAAACTTGATCCTTCTTGTGCACTGAGATGCTTCTGTATTATTGTCTTTAAGGACTTATCAGCTTTCCTTAACTGTTCTTCTCCTAGGCATCTTCTCATAGAGTCTTGCTGATTCTTGAAGCCTGTTGAGTCTTTCCCTGTGAAGTGAGAGTGTTTGATTTTTTTTATTTTTATTTTTTTTTAAGTTCTCCCTCTCCCGGTTCCAGTCCCTGAAGTATTATGAGCTCTGTCAGAAGTTATCTCCTGCCTTGTGTTCCCCACTGACTGGTGGGGCTCATGGTCGGCACCATCTTTTCCTCACCCTCCTGTTGCAAGTGGCCGAGATCTTTCAGAAGTCTGCTCCTGCCTTCCAGAGTGCTTCTGGGCTCATCTCTCCTCCCTTTGGCACAGGAGACAGGGATGCTGTCTGGAAGCATGGGACTGGAAGGAGCTGTGTAGGTTTGCTCCACTGCCCAGTTATTCATGCTAGTACTAGAGCCAGTCTTTGGAGCTTTCTTGTGGTTTTATTCCAATTTGATGGTAATGGCTAGTCCCAGAATTTGATTTTTCAACCTACTGTGGAGGTGTCTTACAGGAATTTCATGTAGCCATGGTTCCTTGGGCTTGTTTATGAAAGTGTCATATCGGAAATGCCCAGAAATGAAAATAAACGATGGCAGTGGCTTCTCATAGCTCCACAAGGCACCTTGTCCGTGTAGAAACGAGCTGAGTTGTTTGGTCACCATGTGGCCTTGATGCATTTATTCAGGTTGTGGCCAAAGGCTTAGTTATTTTCTAGGTGCTTGCAAATGGTTTGCGTGATTTTTGAGAGAATTACAGTCAAACAGTCCCTAGGTCATTAGTTATGTATGAGCTAAGGAATCCTTCTGCTAACAGGAGGAAGCAGTCCTGTCCTCCAGGGGCCTATGGAAATAAAATCCTACTTTCCTAGTAAACACACGGACTGTGGACATCTTTTACAAACCTTTACAAAGAACTACAGCAAGGGAAGATCTGATTTCATGTAGAGCAAAATCCAATCAAACCAAACCAAAACACCCTGAAGGTGGTGCAGCACCGAAAGGTGACAGGATCTCCACCCATGGGCATTTTCAATACCCATCTGGACAAGGCCCTGAGTAACCTTGGCTGCCATGGGAATTAGCCCATCTAAGAGCAGAAAAATGAGCTAAACATTCTCCAAACAACTTTTCTTCTCTGTTTCTACAAATTCTGAAATTTTTACTTGGCATTTTGCCTTTGTGCTTACAAAAACAACACGTCTTTTTCTTCATTCAGCCATGCCAGATACAGGTTTTCCAGAGGTTTTCCTTATGAACTTGCTTCATTTCATTCCAGTCACAATAAAATGTGGGTAGCCTGCTTAATCTTCTTCCGTTTTTTGTATGTCGCCTTTGTATGTGCAGTTTTCACCAGCTTTGTTGCTCTTAGGTTGGTTTTGGTTAAAGTTGCTTCCTTCATGGATCGTCAAACCGCAGCCTTAAAAACAGAAAAGGTTGTATAAGCTCTTCTTTGAAAACCCCTCTGATTTTCATTTGCGCTTTTTTGTTCCTGCTGCCGGTTGACTCTGCCTGGAAATATTCTCAGATTTGGTAAATTAATACATTTGGAGCATCGGGCCAATTTGGGGTTTGGCCTGTCCTCCCTTTCCCCAGTGCAGGCTGTGATCCCCAGCGCCGGGGCAATTACTTGCTTCCAGTCCAGTGATCCAGCTCTCTTTCTGTGTCATGATGAGGTACAAAATTGTAGACCTCGGGGTCTTTAATGGACTTTGTGCATTAAAATTACGTAACAAGCCTGTCCTCACCGATCGCAGGGCATGCTCTAGTGTAATGATGACAGATATTGACAGGTACTGAAGACAGCGGAGTTTCAAGGCAGTGTGAGGAGCGGAAACCTGATGGCGAGAGCCGGGTTGCTGGGTCTGTGTCCATCACACGCTGGCTTTCCATCGTGTGTTGTTGCCCCATTTAAAACCCTGAGCATGTTTGTGATTTATACTGGTGCAATGTTGGCTCAGCTGAACCAGCGCAAATTGAGATGTCTTCTCTGGCATCCTTTTTGGATTAACTGCCCCCTGATGAATTTACAGTGCAGGCTAGTCCTGGTCCTAGCTCTGTCTGACTGGCGTGGGTACTGGTTTCATACTGATGGCTGGCTAAACTCCCTCGCTACCCCTCCTCAAAGGAACAAGAGGAGAAAATATGATAAAAAGGGCTCCTGAGCTGAGATAAGAACAGAGATCACTCTCCATTTACTGTCATGGGCAAAACAGACTCAGCACAGGCAGTTTAATACAATTTATTGATAACAGACTAGAGCAGTAAGAACTAAAAGCAAATAAAAACACCTTATCCCTCCCCCCACCCCTTCCATCTCCTCCCCCAGGGGAATGGGGGGAATGTGGGCTGTGGTCAGTCCCTAACACTTCATCACCTGCTGCTCCTCCACGGTCCCTCCCTGCCCCTGTTCCACGTGGGGTCCCTCCCACGGGATGCCGTCCTTCCCAAAATGAGCCTGTGGGGGCTTCCCACCAGCAGCAGCTCTTCAAGAGCTGCTCCAATATGGGGTCCATACCATGGGGTCCATCTGGCAGGAGCAACCTGCTCCAACCTGGGTCCCCCACGGGCGGCAGCCGTGTTCAAGGAAAGGTTGGACGTGGTGCTTAGGGTCGTGGTTTAGTGGGTGACATTGGTGGTAGGGGGATGGTTGGACCAGATGATCTTGGAGATCTTTTCCAACCTTAATGATTCTATGCTATGATCCTCCCCCTCAGAAGCCCTAGACAGATTCCTGCTGGAAGAAAATGCCAAGGGCCTGCAGGGCCATGGCTACTGGCTTTACAGCCCTTTTGTTCTCCCTTGGTGTCGTGCATGCAGGGGTATGCATCCTCTAGGTATGCAAGTGTCTTAAACAAACATAAGGCAGGAGTTTCTGTGCAGAGGTTGTTTGGCAGATGGTGTTTTGGGATCAGATTTTTGTGTTTCATCTCTGCCAGCCTTAGGCTTTGATGAGTAGGTGCTTGATGAGGTTGCCACATCTCAGCTCAGAGACGTCTGCCTCTACTGAGAGCCCCCCTCTCCCCAGGGCATCTGGGAGCACGGAGAGGAGAGCCTGGGACTCCCCCAGCCTCAGGAGAGGCGAAGTACTAGGAGAAGTGAATGGGATGCTTCGGGACTGAAGAAAGACCACCGGTGGCTGGATTCGAGAAGACATGCAATGGCAACCTCTCCTTTGTGACCAGGAGAGGTAATCTATTTCGCAGGTGGGGAAGGAAGGACCATCAGCAAAAACAGCCAAAACCAGCTTTCAGATGAGGCGTCCTGCCTAGACGTTTGGTGGTGTCTCACCGGGGAGAGTCTCTGTTGGTTTTGGGCTGTGAGAGTTCAGTTGTCTTGATGTATTGCTGCTGGTTAAGGAAAATGAGTAACTTTGGCATCTGCTGAAAGGTGGGGCGAGCCTCTGAATTTGCAGGACAGATGCCAAGGCACAGAGACTCACACTCATAGCCACGAGCCTGTTGTTAGGCCAGGAGACCCCGCGTTATTCGTGCCTCACTGACTTTGTGCATCTACTGGATTTTTGCTTTCACAACACTATAAAGAGAAAGCAATTTTTTTTTTTTCCCCCACTAGGTTGTAATACTAAACAGATGGCCACTGTGGAGTAGGCAGAAAAGACTGTGTTGTCAGTGGGATGGGGTGGCTCCTACATCCTTGGATGGTTAAAGTGGAGATAGGTCTTGATGACATAGGAGAGCGTTTCCCAGACCGTATTTCCAGCCAAAAATTCAGAATTGTGCATTGTAGCTCAGCTTGTCAGAAGAAGAGGACATTGGGGTGGCAAACTGGGCTCTGGATGAGACAGTGGCTTGCATCATTATGTAGGGAGACATTGTTCTGGGGAAGTGATTGGAAACTACATTTGCTTACCTTCTAGGAGACCAAAGTTTTTCAACGCCATCGGTAAAACAGGGCATCTCCGTCTTTGATCAGAGGAGGAAATGTTTTCCAGCTGTGGTGAACCCAGTTCCTGAGGGTTTCAGGGTGTTTTTTTTTTCCAGTTTCCTGACTGGGGACCCTTGCCCCATTCAGAACAGTGATTGGGATGCCTGTGGATTTGTCCAGTCTAGTCCTGAAAACCTCTAGTGCTGAAGATCCGCCACCTCTCTGGTGGCCTGCCTCAGGTCTGTACTGCCCTCCTGAGGAAGCGATATCCTGAATTATCTTTTAATATCCAACCTGCACCTCCCAAGTCACAATTTATATTTTGAAAAGATCTCGCAGGGGTCAAAGATGCTCCTGCTGGTGTCACCTGCTGTTCTCATTTTATGGGATGACATTAGTCACTGTTCTCACTTTATGACATCACATACCTTCTGTGTAGCAGGGGATTGGTGAAAACCGTTTTCACTTCATTCCTTTCACCCTGTTCTTTAGTAAATTGTATCTTTCCAGGAACAGTCACGTTTGGGGTTTAAACCATGTCTTCGTATTTTCTTCTGTTACTCTGCCCCACGTGATGATGGTACATAAAACGCATTCACCGATGGACACAATCCCATTTGGCCATGGATCTTCAGGGCCCCGGGGACCCTATTCTGGGTGCCTGAGAAATGAAGCACCTAGGAGGTGGGAGAGGAGCTAGCCCATGAGTAGCTTTGTCTGTAAGGCAGGGTACAATACTCCTGCTGTGCACGAACTATAAAAGTCTTCAGACATCTATGAGACTTTGTAGGAGTGGTGCTGAACTAAATACCAACTGTGTTTCAGAGTTTCTCTTTCCTTTTAGGAATAATTTGCAATCATACCACAGCTTCAAAAAGCATCTGAGTCAGATATGGGTGAATTATTTGCAGACAGCAGAGCTGTTTTCTCCTGCACAGCAACAGCTTGAACAGTCTGGAGAGGGAGGTTTTGCTTCTTGCAAGTGGAGGATGCAGCACCATGCTCCAGGAGAGGGCTGCTGGCTGTCTCGGTGAGACATCGAGATGTGCCCAAGCCCTAGCCGAGCAGGCACAGCCGGACCTGAAGGGTCCTGAAGAAATGCTCCCTCCATCCCTGTTCCCACCTGGCACGCTGGCCCCTTCCCATCAGCTGCAGCGGCTTTTTAATAGCCGTTTCCCTGTGAAATCGGAAGGATTGCTGGCTGTGAAATACAAATGGTATGTACTAAATGCTGTGTAATGGATTCCTCTTGAATCATTTCGTGCCTGCGTGTTTCTAATAAAAGGTTTCGGGAGCGGGGTGGTTTTGCTGGCTGACAACAAGGCTGAGCAGTGAGGAGGCTGGGTCCTGCTGTGGGGGCAGCAGGTGGACGACCCAGCCCTTGGATGAGCACTGGATGTCTGCAAACCAGCCAGCTCTGAAATGCTATGGGGGGCGATGCCCTTTGATGGGGGCTGTCAGTATTCTGCTTTGCTAGGGAAAGTGTGCTGTTTGAGGGAAAGGGGCAGCCACAGGACTTGCTTTTCATGATTGTGGGGCACAAAGCTACCCATGAGGACGTACCCCATCTCCTTTTGCTCAGGCTGGCAGTAACGATGCAGAGATCATGGGGATGTGCAGCACAGTCCTTTAGTGTGGAGGAAAGTACGTGGGCAGCTCATGGTGCTTTCAAACTGAGGGGCAGATGAGTCACCCTAAGAGTTTTTACAGAGGTAAATGGGGTTTTCAAGCCATTTATGTGTAATTCAGCAGCATTATGTGTAAGGGGGGAGGTTCCCATGGTATTCGAGCAAAAATGGATTTTATAGGCCTTAGTGCAGCATTTGCTGAAGGGACTTAAAGCTGGCTAGTCAGAGGAAAACACCATAAGTGGGTCATCAGCACTTTTTGGGCAGCACTTCTAATGAGATCCCTGTCTGCAGCAAGTACCAATGCTGGAAGAGTAGTAAAGATTGGGGAGGATAGATTAGTTACACCCAAAACAGTTTGGTGCGTCATGGGAACAAAAGTGTGTCTGAATCCGGCCGAGCCCCACTGTGTGTCTGGGAGCAGAAGGTACAGCCCTTGGCTGTGGGGCAGGAGATGCTAACTGGGATGTCTTGGGCTCTGGAAGGACTTCTGAAAAGTGTTTTCCTGGTTTGAAAGAGCTGATCAGATACTTGCTTAATAATGCAGGACATATCAGTGAATGCTTTGTTTGTGAAATGGAGGCTGGACCTGGATGCTGGGTCCGTTTCTGGTATTTGCGTTCAAAAGAGAATCAAAATCAAAACAAAATACCTGCAGTCATGACTCAAGGACTCAAGGTGTGGAAAGCCTGCCCATCATTTGCTTTATCCATCAGATTCAGGAGTGTCTTCTGCCTTGTCTGCTGGTCCCGGCCTGGAGGAACGGTTGTTAATAGTGAAGGTCTGCGTAATTTAGCAGGGCAGGACTCTGTGGCTTGGAAGCTGGACTAGTTCAGATGAGTAGAGGAGCATGTTTTTAATAACGTGCCTAATTAACTGTGCAGCAGTTCACCCAGGGATGTAGTCGATTCGCTATTGCTGGTAATCTGTAGATCAAAGGTGAGTGATTTCTCATAAACAGTTTTTGACCCCCATGGCTCTTCCCTCTGGCTAATACCCCTCTGTCTCCAGTGTCCTCAGGCATGTGCTGGGCTGGACGGCCAGGCAGATCGCCTGACCAGTCCTTTTTCTGTCTTTGAAATGTGTAAGCCTATGTTCAGCTGCAGCAAAAGCCTGTTCCTTTTGTTAAAACTTCTCTGGAACTGTTTGATGGAGGTGCACGCTGCGCTGGCTCCGCTCACCCCACCACGTTGGGTGCTGCATGGCAGGGAGCGGGGTCAGAGGGAGGAAACATTTCCCTGGTAATACGTACCCTACAGCAGATTCAGTCTGCAGGGATTCGGTAATAAAAACAAAGATGGCTGGACGCAAACCTAGAGAGCTGCTAACAGCCTTCGATCAGGGTTACCCTGCTGTGTGACAGCTCAGAAGGCCAAGGGGGGACATCTCCTGTGTGCTGTGGCCTTGTTGCTTGATGGGCTGAGGCTGGGCAGAGCTCCCTGACAGTCCCAAGGGAGCTCACAGGACACTGTGCGGTGCTTTCTGTGGTCTGTGGGTTTCCAGATGGGGCCCAAAACGAGCACCTGCACTGCCTGCGGTTCTGCGCCTTGCTGCCCTCGTTCCTCTCAGCGGACGCCCACAGCCAGGCTCTGTGCAGGGCCTCCAGCAGTGCCTGGGTGGCTGAGGCGGGTGGCACAGGTCTCCAGCCACATCCACGGCCCTGTCACGAAGCAGGCCAGGGAGGGCTTTCCGTCCTGGGAAGCTTAAAAGCAGTACTGGATGCTTCCTTCTGAAAGGCTCATCCTTGTCTAGATGAGTGCGGGGAAGTCCTTCGGCCCATGCTGGCCAGTGTCGGACCAGATGTTCGTGCTTCACCCAGCTGACCTCCGGATCGATGGAGCCGGGAACTGTTCTTTGTTTGCCTGCCGCCACGCTTGGACGCCCGCTGCCATGGCTGTGACGATGGGCTTGGCCTCAGACAGCCACCGGCCCGCAGGGCTGGCGTGGGGGCCCTTCTGTCCCCAGGGATTGGGATGTCTGTGTGGCAGGGTGCTCCTCACTCAGCCCTCCCCACCTCCCTGCAGCAAAAAGGGGTCGACGCTGTTTTAATTGTGGGCATTCGGTGTTGTGTTTTCCAGGGCCCGATGTTCCCCTGCTCTGTGCGGGGCAGAAACAGCATTTCTTTTAGGGGGACAGCCAAAGCAAGAGATGCCTCCAAGCGTTATGTGTCTGTTTGCAAGGACTGCACCATCCTTGTAGCGAGCACAGCCGTGCTGTGCTCCCCAGCACATCACTGAGCACTCTGCCATGTCCCAGGTGCCATCTCAGAGAAGCTGAAGGTGCCATGTGTTTGGTGGTGGCTGAGTGGTTTAGGTGCTCTCCTGTCACCTGTTCCTCTGCAGCGTAAAACACTGCCCCTGAAGCCTTTGCTGAGCTGGGCACACTGGGCAGCTCATTTCACAAGGTAGGGATGTTTCAGCACTGAGCAATCTGAGGGCTTCTTCACGGGAGTAACCCCATCAAGCAAATTTGTGATATTTGAAGAAAGAAAAGTTATCAGAGGGAATCACAGAATCACAGAACTGTAGGGGTTGGAAGGGACATCCAGAGATCACCGGGTCCAGCCCCCTGCCAGAGCAGGTTCCCTAGAGCAGGCTGCCCAGGGAGGCGTCCAGACGGGCCTTGAATATCTCCAGAGAAGGAGACCCCACAACCTCCCTGGGCAGCCTGTCCCAGCGCTCCGTCACCCTCACCGGGAAGAAGTTCTTTCGCATGTTGGTGCGGAACTTCCTGGGCTCCATTTTGTGGCCATTGTCTCTTGTCCTGTCCCCGCAGAGCACTGAAAAGAGGTTGGCCACGTCCCTCTGTCTCCCACACTTCAGGTATTTATAAATAATAAAATACCAGCTTTAAGGACAGCTTTACCAAGTTCTTCAAATCCACGTACCACGAGTCAGAACTGCATCAAGAGTTAATTATTTTCTCTGAGAGGAGTAAACAAAAGGTCAGCCAACAGATTTTTATTCATCTATAAATCTCCAGCAGTGTGAGCAGATAGAGGGGGTGAGCAGCCCTGTGCGTCCGCCAACGTCCATGCAGCAGCCCCGGGGCCTCTGCTCTCCAGGCAGGATACATCAGGAGACGACAGAGGAGCATTGTGTCCTTCCCTGGTGGGAGGCGAGGGAAGGTATTCCCTTGTGAATCAAGGTATTTTTCTCTCGGAGGAGACATTTTCCACTCCAGAGCTGGCCACCTCTCTTAGCTCCTGGCTCCTGTGTGCACTGGGGTTTGCTCACACACGAGAGCGCAGGTACTGGGGAGAGCTGCGCCTGCCCACACAAGGAGACCTGTGCAGCTGCTTGTGTCTGCACGTGTGTGAGCTTGTCTGCACGTGTGTGAGCTTGTGTCTGCACGTGTGTGTGTGTGTGCTGCACTGGGTGCTGGGCCCTGGGCACGCTCCTGCAGAGCTGGCGCCAGCTTACCCCCATTGCTGCCCTCCAGGACACAGGGACAGGTGCTGGGGCACTTGTCTCACGCGTTGATTTCCCACTGGGAGGGCAGCGTCCAGGCTGCAGATGTTCGTGATGAACAGCCAGGTACGTGCCATGCCGAGAAGGACCTACTGGAGCAGGCAGCACCTGGCAGCAGATGCAAGGGAGATCTGGAGAAGGGTTTCCAGCAGGGTGGGAAGAGCACAGAGCGGTGGCAGGCTGTCCGCGGGCGCTGTGCTGCCCTGCAGCTCTGCTGTGCTGGGGATAGCAGGAGGCTGGCGGTCACCTGAGCTTGAAGACCTGCAGCCAGGGCTCTCTGCTCCGTGGGAGGATGTCAGGAGCTCTGCCGCAGCTTGCTGCCCCTTTCCCTCTTGCAGGCAGCTCTGCCTCTCTCACTCCGTGTCCTGCAAGGAGGGAGAAAACCCAGCTACCCGAGCCCTCCAGGTGATGAGGGGATAGAGGGAGATGCAAAGCCCTGACTGGTTCTCCGAAGCACTGCCAGGGAATGATTCATGGTGAGATGGGCCTGAGATGGGTGAGATGTGGTGGCTCAGCAGCCTCTGGGCTCCTGGGGGCACCGGTAGCTGGATGTGTCCGGGAGCAGCCTCCCTGGTGTGCAGCAGCATGCTGAGGCACGCCGGGGTCCCAGGTGCTCCCGAGGAGATGCTCTGGCCGTGCACAGAGCTATGCGTGCAAGCTCGCGCCCTGCCTCACAGGCAAGTCTGGTCTTGAGGGTATCTGAGGCCGCCCTGGGCCCAGACTGCACACGTGCCCGCTGAGACATGCTGTCTGTCGTAACGTCCCTGCGTGTCCCAGTCCTGGCATCCCAATCTGCTCCACTGTCAGCAAGGTGGGATGCTCGTGTCCCTTGCAGTTTCCTGCAGCTGGCCATCGCAGCCACTATGGGATGGCAGCAAGACCTGGTAGGCTGCAGTGGCTGCATGTCCTAAAAGGGCTTTGCAGATGGGTGAGGAGGTGGGGATGACAGAGGAATGAGTATGGTGTTGGGAAGCGGGAGGAGAGCAGAGTCCTCTTCATTTTTTGCTCTCGTAGGTCTGGTGCATCCCTCAGCCGGAGATGGGACTCGGGCCCTCCAGGGATCCCTTCCCATCTCGCTTGTGGGATTCAAGGATCATCTGCAGTGCAACAGCAAGGGGAGGATGAACTTGCTGCTCCCTCATGTGTCTTCCTGCTGCAGACATTGATTTATTAAGTCTGCTTCGTGCTGAGTTCAGGGAATTCAGGGGATGGTGCATTCTCCGCACAACACTTTTTGCCTGATTTCCTGTGTCAAGGCTGAGGAGGCTGTCAGGTAACGCCTCGGTCACTCTGTACACTATATTTTGGATTTGTGTTGCTTTTATGAGGCTCAGGCAGCAAGTGGTAAGCACTGCGAGGCTATCCGTGTTTGTCCTCACATCCTTTGGGGCTCAGAGGATGCAATGTGGAGGCTTCGTGTGTGGGGAAGGAGCGGTGGCGTGGATCCCATACAGTCCCCATTGCGTGTCCTGTGCTTGAGGCCTGGGGGGCTGGAAGGTGCCACAGGTACGGTCCTGAGGACACTGCTTCCTCAAGGCGTTTTCAGGTGCCGGGACAAGTTTGCTACTGAGTGTGTGTCTCTGGGTCGACTGTTCTGGTGTCGCTTCATTGTCACGTGGAGGTCCAGAGGTGTTGATCAGTGTCAGGCTAAAACCAACCCCTAAATTCTCCAGGCGCTGCTGCTCCCACCATACCGTCCATCCTGCTGCTCTCCTGGCCCCTCAGCGTTTTTTTCCGTGCTGTTCCACCCTCAGGCCTGATCACCCGGTGAGCTCAGGTGTTGTAAGGGGCCAGGGTGCTTGGTGCTCACTGCTTTCCTCTGAACCGGCCCTCTCCTGGGGCAGGCGGTGGGGAGGGCTCCCTGCTCCCAGCCATAGGAGAGGAGCGATACCCCTGCTGCACAGCTGTGTGGAGGCACTGGGAGGCATACAGTGGAGCTGTGAGCCCACCTGAGATGCTGAAGGGAGTCTCACAAGGGAACACGCTCCTTCCCCTCCGAAGGGCTGGGCGAACGCTTCCTTGTGCCCCTCTCCGGAGCTCTGCCAAGCTGCTCTGGATTTGACTCTTAGGTAATGCTTGTGAATACCTGTGCTGATAGCTCCGCTGCTTTTATCCTCAAAGCTTTTTTGGGACAGGGGTCCCATTGCTGCACCCACTTCACAAAGCATCTGAGGCGCAGAGCAAGGAAGCGGAGAGCACCGGGCTGAGCTGCTTGGCTCCTTCCTTTTGGTCTGCAGAGCTCTCACCCCCCGTCCTCTCCCTCCCTGATGCTTCCCATATTGTCCTACTTCCCGGCTGCTCAGCTAATGCCTCAGGCGTCTCTCTGGCGTGCTGCTGCAAGGCCGCTTTGGTTTGACTCGTCTTCATGCCAAGACGTTGGCTGAGTTGTCCTGGCAGCTGCCACGGCTCTTGCAGAGCCGAAGGGTTAGGGCTTGGTGATCAGGTCGTGCCTGGAGGGCCAGGATGGCTCCTGCAGCCATTCACCTGGAGGGCAACCATTGCTTCTCTGCAGGCAGCACCTGAACCACGTGCTTTGGGCTTTCTCCTGGTCTGGGAAGGGCTTTATGAGCAACTGGAGGTCCCCGTATTACTTCACAGACCTCATCCCTGGAGGTCTCCCAGGCTCAGCTCAGCAAAGCCCTTGCGGCCCGGGTCTCGCGTTGGGGATGAAGTTGGACCCACAGCCCAGGCTTCCTTTCCATAAGCCCCGTGGGATGCTATGAAAACTTTCCCAGATCTTGGACTGCTCTGTCCCTGCTTGACGCCTGGCTTCTTTATAGCAAAAGATGTCGAATGAGAGAGGAGCGCTGTTGGTGCTGGGGGCTGCCCTCTCCCCACGGGTCTGCGGGGGATGCGCTGCCCACACCAAGGGGCTCCTTGAGAACAGATAGTTGCCCTGTGCGTCGTGGCGCTGCCAAGAAGCTCCTCCAAACTTGCTCCTGTGGCCCTGACACCGTCCCTCCTGGTTGGGGCAGGGTCACAGCGACCTTGGAGCAGCGTTTAGGGCGGCAGGGAAATCCCGCAGCACAGGAGCTGGGTCCCCCGCTGCCCCCCCCGGGCACAGGCAGTGGGGTGCACCAGGAACTTGGGCCTTCCCTGCATGAGTTCACGCTCGTGTGTCCCTGTGAACTTCCTTCTCCATAGCTCTGATATCGTTTGCTTTTGATGTATTTAAAAATTCCCCTTTCTCTCCTTTACCTCTGCCGACAGTGTACTTTTCATTGATACGTTAACTTCCTCTAGCAACCGTCTGCATTTTATAGCTGCTAATTTACTGCTGCCAACTTCCCCCTTTTTATTTATACAATATGTTTATTTTTACTACATTTTTTTTCTTTTATTCAAAGCCAAGACAATTTTTAACTAAGGACGCCTTCTTTTATAATTGCAGATTTATGAGATTTTGGCCAAGCCTTCTTAAGCTAGCTCTAATTACTCTTCATTGTTTTTGTTTACATTTTCCCCCTAATCAATTTTTGCTAATAATCCCTTTCAGTTTTTGGAAATTGCCCCTTTTACACCTCCGAGCGTGTTTCTTATTGGTGGGTGCAAAAATCTGTTCCCACATATGTGTGATCAGATTATGTTTGCCTGTACCTAGGCAACTGCTCATCTTTGGTTCATTGATCTGCTCATCTTCAGCTGTCAAAATGAGGTCTGCGTTGTGATTGCCCACATTGATTGCGGGTTTTCTGTGTGTGTTGGAAATGAGCCTCTTTAAGCGGTAGCGTCTCCGGGAATATTTCTCAGCGGCAGTGTGAGGCCCCAACGTGTGCTCTCCACCATCCCCGGCGGGGAGGGTCCCTGCCTGCATCGGGCAGAGCTGCTTCGTAGTCCCTTGGCTTCTGCTTTAGGCTGATTTGCAGACTTGCAGAAACCCCCCAGCACGGGCGCTCCCCACTGCCGTGTTGGTCTCCAGACCCCAGATTCGCAGTGCAGCCCTTGCAGGGTATGGCAGCTCTGCTGCAGCACATTCCCCTCCGTGGCTGCTGATGCAAATTGTAGCAGAGGTTTTGGCCCTGGAGGGGATTTTCTGCCCCTTCTAACCCCCACCCCAGCCAGCTGGATTTCCTGGGCCGTTGGGATTTTATACCCAGGGCAGGGGCTGTAGCTGAGCCGGTGCTGGGGCTCTGGGCACCTTCCCTCCCCAGGATGAGGCAGTGCTGTGTCTGGATGCTGCAGGTGGGGTTGGCTTTGCCGCGTGCACTCAGGGAGTGGGAGATAGGGCAGCTGAATATAGTGGCAGGGAAGGTAATGGGGTGTGTAAAGGGGAGGGAAGCCCTTGCAGGACGTGAGCACAGACCCTGGTGCCAGGAGGCTGCTTGGAGCAGGCCAGGCAGAGGCCAGCACGTGGGGGCAGCGGGGACCCAGCCAGGACAGAGAGAGGCCGAGGAGGAGGAAGGAGGCACTGGATGGGGCTGGCAAGGACCTGAGGGTGAGCTCCTCCGGCAGTCCCACAGCTGATCTGCGTGGGAGCTGCGCTTTTCCACCCCGTTCCCAGGCACTCACCTCTCCATCTCGTGGTGTCTCTGGGTGGGCCCAGCACAGAGAGCTCCTAGGGGTTGTCCTGTGTGTGCAGCTTGGTTTTCTGCTGGTGAACGCTGCCCTGGGCATCCTACCTCTGCTCACCAGGAGGGTCCTTGGCGTTTGCCTCCTCGCAGTGCCAGTGGCTGGGTGTCGCCTATGCTGTCCCTCTGATTCAGACACGCTGGACTGAATCATCCTGCTGCTACCTGCTCTTTTCCTGGGCAGGTACAAGATGATGCTCTGCCCGCTCATCCACAGGTGCTGCTGCTGGCCGAGAGCGTCCAGGGAGCTCTGTGCTCCGAGAGAAGCGGCTCAGAGAGAGAAAAGGAGTGCTGGTGGAGTGAGGAAGAGGCTTTTGTAGGGACCTCTGCGTGGGAAGTCCGTCCTCCCCATCCCGTCTGCTCTGCTGTCTCCTGCCCGTGCTGCAGAGGGAGGCCACCTGGATCCCGTGGCGGCTCTGCTGGGCCGGCGGCGCTGGGATGGATGGAGCACATCCCTTCCAGAGCAGGGTCACCACCAGCGCCAGCCTCGTGCCATCCGCTGGCGGGGTGGCCGCCTTGGTTCGACGCGCTGACAAGGGAGGTTAGACGAGTGTGTAATGAATTACCCGTGCATGAAAGAGGAAGCCCTCTCCGTGGTGAGGTATCGAAGATAGGGTTTTCCCCGGGGAGGAAACATTTGCAGCTCACTAAAAATACCCACTGTTAACAGCTGCCGTCTCCATCGCAGCTTTATCGGTGGTGTGGGGCCTGCGGAGATGCGGGGTTCACGTTTCTGGTGTGGCTGTGCGCTAGCCCCCAGGGACACCGAGGGGGCTGCAGAGAGATGCTGCCTTATTCTCTAGCCTCGGGACCTGCTAGAGGGAGCTCAGACCGAGAGCGCTGCGCCAGCCCCTTGGCAGGGATTTTGGGAGCTCCTGCGTCTGTCCTGGGGAGAGGCTCCCCGTGGTTTGGGAGCCCAGCCCGGAGGCCCCTGCTGTCGCAGCCAGCTGGGGGGCACGGCGCACCCCTCTGCAGCTTGGCACAGACGAGCCTGCAGCTGCCCATGTGGTTCCTCTTAAGCTGTTCCCACTTGGGGCTGCCAACCAGAAGCGAATTTACAGCCTGTCAGTAAAAACAGTGAAAAGCAGGAACGCTTGGCTGGCAGGTAGGTGCACGGAGCCAAACATGCGTCGGAGAGCATCCCCGCTCGGCTGCGTACCCTGTGCTTCGGCTGCCTGGGGCTGTGAAAGGGCCCGGGACCCCCTCATCACCCCGGCCTTTGGGCTCAGTGCGGATGGGCCTGGCAGCGCTGGAGGAGCGGGAGCACCCGCAGGCGCCAGCTTTTGGGTGCTCAGGCACAAGTCAGGTGCTGCTGGGTGCTCCTTCTGTGCTGGGGGGCTCTCCAGCCCAGCTGCTGCTGCCAGGATGCGGGGAGAATGGCAGGTTTCTCCTTTCCCCAGGCTGTGTGGTCTCGGGAGCAGCTCCTCCCTGCGACTGGGCTCATCCTGCCTGCTGTAGCCTGGCTGCAGGCGGCCGGTGGGGTCCGTGGGTGCTCAGAGGCAGCTGGATGGGTCCGTGGGTGCTCAGAGCCGGCTGGGCCCTTCAGACAGGGGCTGGCTCTGCTGGGATGGGACCACCGGCGCAGCCCCTCCAGCTCCAGGCAGCAGCACTGCAAGGAGAGGATTGCCGTGGGCACCCCCTGACATCGTTTGGCAGGGTCTGGTCGGGGAAGAAGCTAACCAGGCTGATGTGCTGGCACTGCCAGGCTTGCTCGGAGGCACCAGGGTCTAGGCCTGGTCTTCAGCTCTCACTCACCGGGCCCTGGTCTTGTTTCCCCACTTTCCCCACCCCTGGTGGGCCTGTGCTCGGTGTGGCCCTGCCTTTACAAGCCAGGCACGGGGCTGCGCAGCGCAGCTGCGTGTCGCTGTGTGCTGGTGGGGCTCTCGCTGGAGCTTTGGCTGTCTTTGGAGATAATATCTTTTCCCCTGTAAATGTTATTACCCTGTATATGTTCGGGTGGGGGGAGGAGGGGTGACCATCTGTGTTTTCCAATAAAAGCAAATTAAAATTGAAGCCCATTAAGGACAGCTCAATTGGGATGCTGAGCAGGGCTCCGGAGCCTGCTGGGAAGGAGTTGCTTCCAGCCTGCACCACCTTTTGTCATCCTGCGTGGGTGACAAAGCCTCGTTTAGTGCCAGGGGTGCTGGGAGGTGGGATGGGGATCACCGCACGCACCTGAGCTGTGCACTCTCCCCACTCTGGGTAGGGCGGTCGGGGCACTGCCCCACGGGGACGAGGAGCCAGAGCTATCCAAAACCCATGCCCTGTGCTCATGTTGCTCCTCCTGGTCCTGTCAACACTCGTTGAATCAGATGATGAACGAGGTTAGCGAGGAAAAGGGACGGATGTCGTGTAAAAGCCCAGCATGTGCTGCTTAACTGGTGATACTCCTCAGTCTCTGGGCTTTCTGCTGCATCCCAGACGTCCTAAGGTCCCCTCAGCCCTGTGCCCAGGCACAAATGCTTGTCTGGGACAGAGGATCCTACGGGGCCTGGGTGTCGAGGAGGGGCTATGCGCTGGGGGCCTGGATGGTGTAGCCCTCCACTCGCATAGAAACTTGTGCCAGTTGGCCCTGGGGCATGACATTCAGGATGTTCAAGGAGATGTTCAAGGCCCGTCGGGACGCCTACCTGGGCAACGTGCTCTAGGGAACCTGCTTTGGCCGGGGGAATGGACCCGGTGATCTCTGGAGGTCTCTTCCAACCCCTACAGTTCTGTGATGACGGTAGGAGCAGGTTATGATGTTGTAAAGCTGTTGTAAGGTGGTGGAGGCTGCCGGCTCCTCTAGGGCCGAAACACCTGCAGGAGCAGCTCACGGGCACCGGGCCTCCAGCCCCAAAGCTCTGCGGCTGCTGGTGAGGAAGAGGAGCCTGGGGCTGCCACGGGGACATGGCCAGGCTGTGTCCTGCCCGGAGGGGTCTCGGTGTCTGCTGGGCCCATCCTGGCAGGGCGGATAAAGCTGGATGCGGGCAAGGATGAGGCTTTTTTCACCCCTGGGACTCCCTCCCGCAAGGTGTCCTGCAGACAATGGGGTTTGTGTGACTGCGGAGACTGAGTCGTTAGCGCTGACAGTAGCAATGGCTGTTAAATGTCTGCATCTGTGTCTTCTCTGTGTGGCTACTGCATTCCCGGGAGCAGCAGGAGGGCCCCTGCTCGCTGGCATTTAGCATCTGCATTGTCTCTGCTCGGCAGCCTGCCCTCGGCTGAACTCAGACCACCTACAAACCCCGGCTCCTCTTGGGGCAGGCGCTGCCAGCCGGGGCTGCGTTCCCTGGTGCTGCTGGAGCAGCTTTCTGGGGTCCCCGGTGGGGTTATCAGGTTTCTGCTGACCTCTGGGGCAGCCGGTGTCGGGGAAACGGAGTGGCCGGGGATGCATGTGCAGTGATGGCCCCGGGGCAGTGGCAGCCAGGCCAAGCGTGATCCTTTCTTGCCAGCCTAACCTGAATCTTCAACAGAGTCCCAAGCCTAAAAGACCACAAAATTGGAATTCTTTGCGGAGCCCCAGCCCCTCTCAGTCCTCCTAGGGGCTGGGGCCAGACTGTTTCCCCTCCTGTAAGGTGGACGGGGCGGGCAGCCCGCTCTGCCTGGCAGCGTTACTGTGTGTGGACGGGCTGATGGCCAGCTGGGTGGCCAGAAAGGAAGACACGTGCTTGGGTGACTTGCAAGACCTAGAGCTGGACTTGACCCCCCTCTTAGAAGGGGGGCTTCGTGCTGGTTTTAAGTGTTCCGGCAGCGCCTGTGGTGGCCGATGGCTTCCAAACCAGGAGGAGCAGGGCTGAGTTCACGGGCGCTGCTGCAGTCTCTGAAGGAGCCCCTTGCAGGCACTTTTCAGCCTCCTGCGTGGGGCTGAAGAGTTGGCTGCGTCCCTGCTTCGACGCTGGGGAAGGAGCACAAACGTTCAGCGAGCGGGACGGGAGGCAGGGCCCTCATCTCCTGCGCCTCCGTGCCCTCTCCTCCCTGG
This sequence comes from Anser cygnoides, assembly GCF_040182565.1. Taxonomy (NCBI): domain Eukaryota; kingdom Metazoa; phylum Chordata; class Aves; order Anseriformes; family Anatidae; genus Anser; species Anser cygnoides. The sequence goes on along the minus strand of NC_089895.1, from coordinate 1,877,749 downwards.
GGTGACGTCCTACCGAGGGTGGCACCGGAGTGCTCCTGGTGTGCGCCGTGGGGCAGGTGAGCTGCCTGATGCTTTAGCACCGGGTAAAACGTCGGCCGCAGCTTTGGCTGCCTGAGGCTCGAGCTCCAGTTCTCCGAGCTGAGGTTTTTGCCCTTCCTCCAGTACCAGAGGGACGCAGAGGGAGTTTGCCGCGGGGCTCCTGGGTTGCGGTGTGACCTTTCCCTTGCCAGAGCTGTATGATATCTCTGGGGTCGGCCCTCCCCCTTCTTGCCTTGTTAGCCCCGAGGAGACTGGATGTGCTCTGGAAGGTGGAGATGCTGGACGATGCCTCTGTTTGTAGGTCTCGGTCTGTCTGGACCCTGTTTTCCAGGTGAAGGGGTTGAACAACTGGGTACCTGTCTCTGCCTGGGTTCTCGCAGTGCCGGGACTGCCGGCACAGACTGCTCCTGCAGCACGGGGCGGCTGCCCCCGGGGTGGCCTTGGGGGCTTGGGGCTTTGGGCAGGATGCGGGCAGTTCCCATCCCAGCTCAGCCGTTGCTTCTCCTCGCTCCCTATCAATCACTCTCCCTCTTGGAGTTTAAGTGGATCCCTGAGTGAAGTATCCAAAATATCCTGTAGCCGCCGGCTCACAATGCAGCGTGCTGTTACCGCGCCAGCGGGTCGGCCGGGGGGGGATTGGGTTTCAGTTTGTTCCGCTGGCCACTGGCCAGGCAAAGCAAAGCTCGGTGCTGCAGGGAAAGGCCACTGGGTTTGCTCAGCCCCTCTTAGCTCTTGCTGGCAAAAATATTATAATAAGGCTCCAGTAAAGCACGGGAGGCAGAGAGGAGCCTTTCAACTGCTGGAAGGATAAATAGATCTGCAGCGAGGGCTCCGTGGGGCGGGGGACAGACGGGTTTCTCATTAACCGCCCCTCCTGCGTGGGGATGTGGTGGCTGCACCTGAGGCCAGGCTGGAAACGCCGTTTCACGAGCACGTGTGCCCGTGCAGAGCAGTTTGATGTTTTGCTGGGCTCCAGCACGGAGTCTCGTTCAGCGCCAGGGTCTTCCCTTCCTTCAGCGTCACTCCAGCATGGATTAATCTGACGAGGTGCGTTAGCTGGGCGTCCAGGCCCGCTTCTGGGAGATGGTGGTGATGTGCAGTCTAAGCTGTGTCTGCCCTGGCTGACTCGGGATGACTTTGCTCCCAGCACCTTTGCTCCACCAGTGAGGTCTGGGTAACTTCTTGCCTGCCTTTGCACATCCAGCCTCGGCCACAATCACTGCGATTCTGGGTCAGCCTAGAAGCTTGTACCCTGCATTAATATTGTACAAGGATTAAAATACTGGCGAGTGCCCTACTCTCAGAGAAGAGCTGACATGAGAAGTGAAAGGTGAAGGGAAAAAGCTGTGGGTGGAAAAATGAGGGTGTAGGCTTCAGCTATCTGTGGGGCTATTTATTTGTCCAGCTGTTTCTTTATCTGGATGAGTTTGGAGCCTGCGAATGTCAGGGATTTGCCAGGACTTCTGAGAAACCCAGGTCCAGATGTTCTAAATTGGTCTGAATTGGCAAAACTCCATGGAAGTTATTTTTCCGGACATGGAGAAGTGTGTCTGCAGTGCGCGCAGATCCCCTGCTAATCCCTTGCCCCTCCAGCCTCTCTGCCACCGTCTCCTGGTCCTGTCACTCTCCGTCCCCAGCCCTGGGCATCCCGTGGTGGAGGCCCCAGCCCCAGCCAGCACCCACCGTGATCCTTGTCCTCTCCTCCCAGCTCCCGGGTCTCAGTCCTGACCTGTCCAGATGGGCCGAGCCGGTGCGGCTGAGACCCCCACACTGGTTTCACCTGTGGCTGAGCACCAAGGAGGTCACGCAGAAATGTAGGAGCCCCTCTCCCAGGTGACCGCTGTGAGCGTGGAGGCCGTGGCGTGGCGGCAGTGATGTATTTTTGCATGCAAAGTGCTCGAGCTGGGATCCAGCGTGGGGCAGAGGCCGCAGACCCTGACGTGCTCTTGTAGCAAGCAGCAGTGCCTCCCCTGGCAGGCCGTGACAGCAGCGGGCCCCGGCGCTGGCAGAAAGTTGCTTATTGAAAGCATCTTCAAAGTGAAAAGGACAGGCACTTATCTCCTAACCGTCCCGTGGGGAGCAGTGCGGTTTCTGGTGGGAAGCAGGCCAGAGTTGCGTCTGCTAGTTTCGAGCAGCTGCAGGTTTATTTATAATGCTGTGGGTAGCATGTGAATCTGCAGATAAACACGCGGGAGGGAATAACACAAACAACAATATTGAGAAAATACTGCTCCGGCAAGAGCGTTTCACGGAGCCGCAGCTATCGCCAGCCACCAGAGATGGGCCAGGGGCCAGACACCCACCCGTGCTGCTCCTGGGGGCATTTTGCTCCGCGTCGTCACTGTCGCTGCTGGAGGGTCGCTCTGTGCAGGATGCTGGGGGTCCCGGGGTGCCTGGGCCTGCTGCTGCACCTTCCTGCAAGCAGCCCCCTGCTTTTGGGTGGCATCCGAGCTGCCAAACCAGGAGGATGGCGTTGTGGAAGTGTCGGCTGTGGCAGCGAGCAAAGCTGCTAAATCTGCTGGCCGAAGCAGGCGACTTCTCCCCTCCACGCTTTGCAGGGCACTAGCGATTGGTTTTGGGACTGCCCGTCCAGAAATTGGTCCCTCTCTGTAGTCTGCAGGATGCTGGTGCGGGAGCTGGTCCTGCTGGGTGGCTGGAGCAGGGTCTATAGGGTATATAGGGACAGCCTGTAGGATCAGAAGGGCTGCTGGGTTGCCTTGTCAACCCACCGTGGGTCACAATCGGTGCAAGGGGCTGAGCACGCCGAGGGCTGAGCCCCGCTGGGACTGCTGCGTGTGGAGGACTTGCTTCTGGAGGATGGTAGGCTCCTGTTCCTTGGGGCTTATCACGCCTCGTGGGAGTCTTTCACCTGCAGCAGGCCCGTGCACAGCTGACATCTCGGGACCTGGAGGTGAGTCACCGATCCGCTCAGAGACGTCTGCGGTGCAGACATGAGCACCTCCTAGGTTATCACACCTTGATGGGCCAGAAGGAACCGCGGTGGCCTCCTGCCCAGCTCCTGCTCCCGCAGCACGTGCTTGCCCAGATTCTGGCTCACCCCGGACGGGGAAGGATCCAAATGGTACAAGGGCTGCATCTCTCGATGATTGGCCTTCAGAGGTGGATACCTTCCCTGCTAGAGCAGAACCTTGTTTTCCATCTGCTTTACTGGGCTCAGCTCCCAGGCAAAGCGGTAGCTGCAATTTCCCTTGTGGGCTAAGGAGCTCCGTGTGCTGCTGCTTTCTTCCAGCGTAGGTCCTTACGGACCACAGTCACCTTCCAAACTCCTCTTTGGCGGTCTCCCACAGAGCTGCAACGACAGAATCTCACCTAGCTGAAGGAGAAGTAAGCCCTGGCAGCACCACAGCCTTTTTCTTGAGCAGCTGAGCTGGGCAGCAAGGCCTCATCTCACCACGTTAAACCTTCCTGGTCTATTGATCGCTAGCTCACGCTCAGTGCCAGCGTTTTCGGGATGAGATGGCAGAGCATGGCTTGGCCGCATCTTCCCAGGGCCTTTGTCCCCCCACATCAGCTTCTTGCCATGGAGATCTGAAGTGCTCTGAGTCTGGGAGAGAGGCAGAGGGAAGGCACTGCAGATGGGGAACGCGCTGGGATATTGGGCATTGCTCCTGATTTAGTTTGCTGGAGAAAAGAATTAACGTGCTTCTCTCGCCTAGAAATAAGCAACTTCTGAAGGATGAGACAGTGAGCTTCCCTGGAGGGTTGTATGGCCTCTCCGAGCTCAGGGGGGGGGTGTGAGGAGCTTTGGTCCAGGTATACAGGTAAGATAACTTGGCGGCAGGCCGTTGTTAGCGTGTTTTGAGGTCAACCAGCAATGGATGGCGGATCAAGCCCACCACCACCCTTGAAATCCAGCCTGGCTTCACATGCACATTTGCAGTCAGTGCAGCTAACGAGGTTTGCTCTCATTTGTGGGGACCAGTTATTCGCAATTTTACGGAATTCAGGCAACTACTGCCAAATGCTGACATGTCAACTGATCTCATAATGCTTTCTGGACATTAGCCAGGGCGACAATTTGCTAGAAGAGATGTGTAAAAAGGGGCACAAAGAGATGTTACAGCTGTGCGCAATAGGGACCGCGGTCCTGGGGTCCACCCTAAATGAAGAAGGTTGATAAAGAGAAGCCCCAAAGAAAAGGAGCTGTGTTAGAGTGAAAGAATAAGGATGCTCAGTTAATCTAGTTATCTTCACGAAGGCTGAGAGGTGATTCATTTGGCACTGGTAAGCAGCACAAGAGGGAAAGGAGGTTTTGGGTAACAGAGTCTTTGTGAAAGTAAAAGGAAATCTAATAACTGGCAGCGTAAGTTCAGACTAAAAGTAATGGAAGATAAATTATTTTTTTTTAGGAGTAGGTAATTGACCTTTGGAAAAACCTGCTGGAAACCTGCAGTTTTCTACTCCTTGTTAGCTTGTGTTGGACGTGGTGCCTGGGGACATGGTTTAGTGGGTGCCACTGGTGGTAGGAGGATGGTTGGACCAGGTGATCTTGAAGGTCTTTCCCAACCTTAATGATTCTATGAAGATGAATGTCCTTGGGCCAGCTTGGGTAGATGCATGTCTCAGAGGAGATGGGAAACTCTTCAGCTGTGGGTTAGGGGCAAGGGCGAGGGCTCTGGGCAATGCTCTGCGTTAATGTGCTGGGCACATTGCCACTGCACCAAGTTTTCGTAAAAGAAAAGGCTTTTAAAAATGCAAATTATTTCAAAATACTGTTTTTATTTGGGGAATTACTTATACTGTTTTAGAGTGTATCTTCTTTTATGACAGTCACTGCTATTAATATGTTTACTACGTATCATTGTCATTGATAGCTAAAATAAATTAACAAATACAGTTTTTTATTTTTATTTTTTTAAGTAATGCAGATTCTAGCTAGCACTGGGCAAAAAATGTTGTTTTCCTTCTAGATCAAAGTGCCACTGGTGTTTTAATGAAAAAGCCAGATACTTTGATAAAATAAACACTATTATTAAACTATGTAAACAAATACTCAGTTTAAAAAGAAATTTCATAAATCTGAATGACAACATTTCTGCGCTAGCTATTTTCCAGAACTTTTCTTACTGGGAAAATTTGAAAAGGACTATTTTTGCTTTCTACTTTTGGAATAAAACCAAATTTTGAAATGCTGGTTTCCTGTGAACTGGAAACCGCTGGCTCTAACCAGGAGTAACGAACAACCCACAGCCTGAAAATGATTTACTGCTAGAAGTAGGTGCAAGTAGCATATCTATGCTGAGGCACTTTTTAGCTCACTTATGGGAAAAGAGAATTTCCGTGGACTGCTCAGCAGGCTGAATAACAACCATTTTGCCATTTCTGCATCCAGGTTTGTCTGTTCAGATGACGGATCTTGCACAAGGCTGGTCTTTTCTTCCTTTGTGTTCAGTGAAAGTGGAAAAGGTGGAGATGCTTTTTGGGAATTTGTGGCAGGATGCTCGTGGTTTTTGGTGGCCAGGAGCAGCAGCAGGACACGGTTGCAGCCAAGAACTCTCCATCCCCCCCTTCTGCTGGGGGAACTGGCACCATCTCTTGGGTCTGTAGGCTGGTGGCTGGAGATCCCTACTAAATAGGGGCTGTCCCCTTGGAGCGCTCTCAGGGAGCAAGCCGTGGCAGGGTGGGTGTACACCTGGCACATAACGTGCTTTTTCTTGAGAGCTGGAGAGCCCTAAAAATTCAGCGTTTCCTTGCCTGTTCCACAGTAATTGGGAGGGCAGGGGAAGGGAAGCTACAGGCTGTATTTCGGGTTTGCGTCGATTGTGCATGCGATGGATGCTTTCCAGCATCCGTGCAAATGTAGTTGGCATCCCGAGCACGTGCGCTCAAATCAAGCGCTGGTTCATGTTCTCCATGCAGAGCAGAGAGATAGGGTTTCTTCTGTGGCCATCACCTGGGACTTAGCCACAGAATCATTGTCTTGTACAGTCTCTCCTGCAAGCTTTACGCTTTCCCCTGGCTGGGGAACATTTCCCCACTTTACCCAAAGTACTGGCAGGGCATAACCCAAGCATCCCTTCTCTTGCCATCAGCCTGGTGTAGTTATGCCAGCCAATAGCTATTTAGGATAAAAAAAAAAAAACATGAGTGCAAGAGATAGGACGAGTTTTAGGGAGGACAAGGAGCGTTGTCCAGAAAGTTCACTGCCTACGTGGCTTAGGAAGCCATCCTCTGCCTCTGTTCAGTGCTGATCAGCTGTAGCAGCATCTGCCCAAATTGCCTGGAAAACCAGCTTTAATATTGACTTAATTTTTAAGTACGGCAAGTCCTTGAAGTGCTGTTCCTTCCTGTCGGCTACTACATGGCCAAGGATTCTGCCTGCCATGCACAGTGCTGAGAAAAAAACGTCTCACTTTTGCAAACGGGAATGAAAGGTGATGGAGAGAACCTGTCCAGGCCAGGGCTCCTCCTCGGCCACTACTGCAGAGCTGCTCCCAGGCTGTGATTTTGGATTTTGAGGAGGAAACTCCAGCTGGACACTGGAGGGAACGAGGGAGCCGGGTCCCTGCAGAGCAGGGAGACGCAGTGCTCCGGTCTCTGCTGCCTGCTCACTGCCTGCACCTACCTGGGCACGGGCAGAGGGGGAAAAAACAATGGTAGGGCTAGAGCAGGGGGATGGAGGGAGGGCGAGGAGCAAGACCTGGAAGACCTCCTTTCCTCCTCCTGCTCCTTTACTGTCCTCAAGCCCCAGACCGACACTGACTCCTCGTTTCTCCTTCCTCCTGCAGAGACGCTGATGGACTCCACAACGGCCACAGCAGAGCTGGGCTGGACGGTGCATCCTCCCTCGGGGGTAAGTCATCCTCCTGCTGTACGGGAGCTGCGTGCCAGGTCTGTGGTCTCTGGGCCGCAGGTGAACGTTGGTGGGGTTGCTCAGTGAAAGGCACCTGCTGAAGTGCTTTGGCCAAATGAAAAGTTGTGATGGGAAGAGTATAAAAAATGAAGACAATTTCTGCTTCTGGTAGTTTTCTAGGAGGCGACACTTCCCCAAACTATCCCATGTTCAAGAAGGGCAGTTCTCACCTTACAGCATCAGGCTCACGTGATGTTGGGGGACTTACACTCGCTGTGAAGCTGCCCTGTAGTCGGTTAAAGATGAGGGAGAAGGAGGAATGAAATGCGAAGGCCACCATCATTTGTCCCCAGAATCTCACTTGTTATCTCATTGCTCATCACCTGCTGCAGAAAAGGATCAGGGCATTGGCCTGAGAGGTTGCACACTTAGCAGCTGTCTGAAAATAAAGTCCTGAAATGAAAATGCAAAGTGCATGTCTGCAATATGGCCCTGGGATAACGTGGACCCAGACAAGGCTGTTAAGAACACCCAGCAACTCACGGCAGGACCTTTGCTAGCTCATTGTTGATCCTCTCCACTTTCCTGGCACCACGAGTCCCCTGGGCCCCATCCCAAGGCCACCCAGATCAAGCTCCTTCAAACCAGAGCCTGGCCAAGGCAGCGTGTCTCTGCACACACGGAAGAGGCCCCGGCCACCTCTGTCTCTCACCGGGTTTGTGTGGGGCGCTGAGATGCTTGGAGCATCCCTCCCCTCTCTGCCCGCGGTGGCTGGGAGCAGCTCGGGGCCGTGGTGCCCGACACCCCCTGGCTGCCACCAGCCGGCGCGGGGGCGAAGGTGAGGCTGGCAAGGGACTCTCATAGCACCCCGAGCCAAGCTGTGCCCCCCGATGCAGTGTCGTGCTCGCCCTTGGGTCTGCCAGCTGAAGCCCCCGGAGACAATTCCCTGCCCCACGCACAGCGGTGAAGGCTCGGCACCCATCCTGCCCTGCACCTAGCCCCGGCCGGGGCCAGATGAAGACATTCCTTTGGGCCTCACCCCGGGGCTGACAGCAAGCCCGCTCCCTGAGCCAGCTTGGCAGAAGAAAAGAAGCGGATGAGAAAAGCCTCTGTCGAGGAGATTAAACCCTGCGAGAGCGGCCTCCTCGGTCTGCCTGGCCGACCCGCGGTGCCGGGGCGCAGGGGCTGCCGGCACCGGTCCCCCATCACCATGATAAAGCCCCGCACCCGCCTGCCAGCCCGACCGCCCCACCAGCTCCAGCCCGGCCGCCGAGGGGAGATGACGGGCACACAATGGGCCGGAGCAGAGGTCAAGTCTTTTTCTCTCCTCGCCCAGCCTTTCTTGTTTGCGGTTTTTCCATATGTAAAGCACGCCTTGCTTCCAGCTCGCCAGCCCCGCGGTAATGAGGCCTGGGCCTGCTGGAAGCCGTCTCTCCGTATTATTGTGCTGCCTTCTTCTTTTGAGTTCCCGGCATGTTAATTAGAGAGCGAGGAGAAAGGGAGAAGCTTCTAATTAAGCGATGAGGGGCTGATGCACAGGGGTGACTTTCTCTCCCAGCTGGGAGAAGGGAGCTCGGGAGCGGGGCGTTGCAGGATCGGCTCGGCCAGCGGTGCCGGCGGCCCCACGCAGCCCCTGCTCGCCGTGCTGGGCACCCTGAGCTGGCCCTGGGCATCCTGCTCGGTCCCTCATCCCTTCTGGGAACCACTTAGGAAGAAGCCTGTCTGGGAAGCCCAGCACGGTGCTGGTGCTGCTGGTGGGGTCGCCTCCTGTCCCCATGGATGACGCAGCTTCAGCAAGATTGGGTGCAACCAGGGTCACCTGGAAGAAGCCCCCGATTGCTGCTCTGTTTAGTGTTTTATTTCTAAGCTAAAAGCCCAAATAGGTGTTTTTTTTTTCTTTTTTTTCCCTTGCTGTGGAGCTCCTGTGCTGTTCACAGCTCTCCCTTTGCCCTGCCTCCACCATCCACCGTGAGCCTCAGGCTGCAGAGACTCCTTCCATCACCTGCTCCTCCTGCCTCGTGGTGCTGAGCTCTTCGGGCTGTGTCCTGAGCCCTCCCTGGGGCCATGCAGGAAAGGGTGAGGGACAGGTCAGGTACTGGGCATCCCTGTGTCCTGGTGGCTGACATGCTGGTTTGGAGTGGTCCAGGCAAGGGAGAGCCGAGACAGAGGCAGGGCAGGGGAGGTAATTGTTTTCTTATGCCTTGTCCTTGGTTCTTTCACCCCTTCACCAGCAGCGCCCTAAAAAGCAGAGAGATCCTGCATTTTTCCACTAGCATGCCAAATTTGTTTCTGGAAAACAAAGCAAAGGCTCCCCCTGCATTTTGAGAGGATGCTCTCCTCCCCTCCCTCCCCACAACGGGAGCAGATTTGCAGCCATGGCCAATCAGCAATGGTTGGAGCTGTTTAGGGATCTTCCCTGACAGCCTTCTGTTCAGCTGTTAGCCTTGATGTGCAAAAACCAATCTGTCTCTCATCTTGGGAGCCTCTCTCTGCAGTCCTGAGTGCCCTTGTGAAGCTGTTTGCTGGCCACAGGGCGGGGATATGGGGACGCCTCTGCTCCCGCAGGGGTTTTGCCGCAGCCCTTGGTGCTGGCACAGGTGCTGGATCTGAGCACCGGGAGCATCGGCTCGGTGCTGCTGTCCTGCCCTGGGTGCTGCAGGGCTGTGCCATGCGCGGTGAATTTCTTGTGCGTGGGAAACAGCTCGCTTTCCACTTGAGCAGGTTTATGGACAAGTTCACGGAGAACTGCTCCAGCTGGCTGGGGGTTTGTCACTCAAGCTGGACCCCAGTCCCTACGGTCGGCATCGGCAGGGGTCAGCTCTGCCCTGTCCAGCCTGCAGGGTGCTCTGGGTGGTGCAGCTCTGGCCTGGTGCAGAATGAGCTTGTCCGGCTGGTCTCTGATTCCTTTGCTGTATAGTCTGGTGATTCCCATCCACGGAGACCACCCTAAGATTTCCCAGACCTCTCTCCTGTCCCCATTGGAAGCTGAGGTGGAGGGAGGCACAAAGGGCCAAGGGGCAGGGGAATCCCATTTGCTTGCTCTCCTCTGGCTCCGTTGATGGTTGGGCCCTTGCTCACCCTTGCTGCCATGGAGCCTTGCCAAACCCAGGACAGAAAGGGATTTTCCTCCTCCCTTCTCCTTCCCTGGGTCACCTCTCTGGTGCAATCTGCCCAGGGTGTTCAGCAGCATGGTTTGGTGGGGGTCCTCAGTACAGGAATCCTGATGGATCCCAGCGGGTAAATCCCATCTCTGACCTGCTCTGAAGTGTCTCCCCGTCCTACAAAGGATGGAGACAGCAACAAGCCCTGAAGGACTGGACAAAAGGGCAGAGATCTGGACATGGCCAGCCAGGAGTGGGTGCAGGTAAGGGTGGTGGTGTAGCTGCCCTGAGCTCTGCAGAGACCCCTCCAGAGCTGGCAGAGCTGGTTGCTGCTGTTAAGTCAGCTGGGAGGAGCTGGGCTGACCTTCCCGTGGGGAAACCCAAGATTGTTTGCAGGGAAAATACACTGACTCTGAGCTGTCTTCCTGGGAAGGATGCTACTGCAGCGCCACCAGCCATGGGACATGCCCCAGGCCCACTTTTAAGGCAGCGGACACTCCGGCTTGGGGCTGGCTCCTGTGTCACACATCTGGGAGGGACACCAAAAAAAGTCGGTCCTTGTAGGATGAGGGCTACCAGAGGGATCAAGCCCAGCGCGTCCCCCTTTCTGGATACGTGGCGAGGTCAGGCAGGCTCCCATAAACCTTCCCCCCGGGCTGCTGGCCAGCCGTGTGCGTCTCTTACTGCACGTCCTGAAGCGTGGGCTTGGTTGAGGAGGCAGGGTGGGATCCCACGAACGGTGACAGCACTGGAGGGGGCCGTGAGCTGCCCTTCCCAGACCCTGTCCCTGGGGGATGCTGCCTGCACCTTGCGCCGGTGCTTCAGCTGCAGCCTCCAGGAGGTTTTGCAGTCACGTTGTGAACTCCTGAGAAAGCAGAGCCTGTCTGCCACGTTTGTAACCGTAGCGGCACCGGGGGGAATACATCTGCTAAAGGCATCGTGTTACTTTGCCGTGAGGCTCTGCAGTTGTGAGGCCTCTGCGGCGCTGCGCAGCCGCTTGGTGGGAGCCCCTGCTAAAGCCATTACTGCTGCAGACAAAGTGCACGGCCCCTCCGTGCCCCGACGCGCCCAGGCCACGTGCGGGGACGTTTTACCCTAAATCTGGGCATCGAGCACGGCGCTGGGCAGAGAGCTGCTGGCAGCCACCAGCGCCCAAGGTGGGTCAGGATGGAGAGACGCAGGGGTGGGTGCTGGCGCCGTGACCGTGCCTGGGCAAGGAGGCGTTGGGTGCTGGTGGGGCTGAGCACCTGCAACGTGCTGGCGTGGGCATGGTGTGGCACAGCTCGTACGGGGACAGTGTGCCCGCTCAGCGTGCAAGGGGACTGGGAAGAGGCAAAGCAGGCGGGAACCCCATTTAATGCCATGACCGTCGGTTCCGTGCAGCCCACTGACTTTCTTTGTCCTGTCCGCAGTGGGAAGAGGTGAGCGGGTACGACGAGAACATGAACACGATCCGCACCTACCAGGTGTGCAACGTCTTTGAATCCAGCCAGAACAACTGGCTCCGGACCAAGTATATCCGGAGGCGAGGAGCACACCGCATCCACGTGGAGATGAAATTTTCCGTCCGGGACTGCAGCAGCATCCCTAACGTCCCAGGCTCCTGTAAGGAGACTTTTAATCTCTACTATTATGAATCAGACATTGACTCTGCCACCAAGACTTTTCCCAACTGGATGGAAAACCCTTGGATGAAGGTAGATACAATTGCTGCCGACGAGAGCTTCTCGCAGGTGGACTTAGGTGGGCGGGTGATGAAGATAAACACCGAGGTGCGCAGTTTTGGGCCCGTCTCCAAAAACGGTTTCTACCTGGCCTTCCAGGACTACGGAGGCTGCATGTCTTTGATCGCAGTCCGTGTCTTCTACCGCAAGTGTCCCCGTGTGATCCAGAATGGGGCTGTCTTCCAAGAAACTCTTTCAGGAGCGGAGAGCACCTCCCTGGTGGCGGCTCGGGGGACGTGCATCACCAACGCGGAGGAGGTGGATGTGCCCATCAAGCTGTACTGCAACGGGGACGGCGAGTGGCTGGTGCCCATCGGCCGCTGCATGTGCAGGGCAGGCTACGAGTCGGTGGAAAACGGGACCGTCTGCAGAGGTAACCGCTGTTCTGTTCTTGCTTCAGGTGCTCGTCTTGCCGCCGCGGTGGGCTGTGTTTAAGTTGGTGCTTGGGATTTGCAGCTGTGGTCTGCAGGGAGCAGGGCTCATCCGTCCCTTGCAGAAGCTCTGCCTTACCTCCGGGTCCTCTGAGCCTCCGAGTCCAGGGGTGCCGTCAAGTCCGTGGCGCCTTTTGTGCTCCCCAGGCCTTGGAGAGATGTGTGTTCAGCTATGGCACGTGGCACTGAGCTGTGCCTCTGGTCTGCAGCCCCCTTCCCAAAATTCTGGGGCTAGAATGGAAGAGGGAGCAAGAGGAGGGTCTAGAAGAGAGGGAGGTTCCTCCCCGGTTGCACAGAAACAGGTACGGGGCCTCGCAGGAGGAACTGGTTTAGTTTCAGTTTACATCCTGTGGCTCAGTGTGGGCTGAACCGCTCCAGGGGTAAAGGGAGCGGGGCTCCAGGCGCCCAAACATCCTGCAGTGTGAAGGACCCAGTTGTGTGCAGCATTCTGCTGGTGAGGTGCGTACGGCCTAGGATTGGATGCGTTCGTGGGGTGCTCGTGGCCAGGCTCATTTCTGCAGACTGAACATCGCTGAATCCAGCCCCTGAGCTCCCTCCGTAGCCAGAGGTTCCTGCCTGAAGGTAGATGTCCAAGCAGACCCTGGGAGCGCCTGCTTCTCCCGTGTGGCTCAGCCGCATCCCACGGTGCCAGTCCTACAGGCGCAGAGAGCCCCAGGCAGGTGCGATGGGGCTGCTCAGGGCTGGGTCGGAGAAGAAACACCCCTCACAGTCCCAGCCACTGCTTCCTGCACTCAAGCCTGCTGGCAGCTTATCTGTCCCCTGTCTCAATGATTATCTCCGTAGGGGTAGGGATCGGTGTGATCCTTTCCCCACTTTCTCCACCACCTTTTCTGCACCTCCTAGGAAGGGGTGCAGGACACCCACCTTGCCTTTCTAAGTGGAGGGCTCTGCTTTGATGGAAACTGGGTCATGTGCACCAAGGATGGGTGAGGAGAGAGTAGCCAAAATGATGTGTTTAGCAGTGTGCTGGGTGGCTGTGCTCAGAGCTGCTGGAGTTATGAAGATGGGGAAGTGGGAGAGCTGCAGAAAAGGACCAAGAAAGCAAAGCAGAGCAAACCATGGCGTTTGGCAAACCGATTCTTTCTTCCCTGTCCCAGCCAAACATCAAAATCCCATTACAGTTTTGATAGCATCGGCACACTGAGCAGAGCTGGAATTTCTCTGAGATCAATTATAGATACGTCAGCAGGCAGCGCGGAGCCTCAGATGCTGTGCAAGAAAGGAGCTGCTTCTCCTCTCTGCTTGCTGCAGGAAGGGATGGGTGGGCAGCTCCAAGCAAGCAGGGGGAAGGTGCTGATAGCGGGGAGATGGCCACGCCAGAGAGGGGCAGAGTCCCTGGCAGCATTCGGCTGGGCCTGCAGGCTGAATAGTCGCAGTGGTCCCTCTGCCATCTCCCTGCCAGCGGCAGGGCCCTGCGATCAGAGCGACCCAACGCCCATCTTGAGCAGGGCTGGGTTTGGAGGTCCCCTGCAGGACCAGGCCTGCATGGTGCTGCTGTGATCTGGGGGGCTCGGAGCATTCTCCTCAAGCCCATGTAGCTGCTGTAGGCTCTGTGGGGCGTCTCGATCAAGGGGTGGACAGGATGCACCTGCTTCGACTGTATGAGATGTTGTAAGATGCCGCCCCTTCAACCAGAGCACTTATACTGCCCCAAGTCCTCGGGAGGGTCTGTGAAACAGGGCCTTTCACAGGGGCAAGGAGTGGGATGGGACTAAAGGCGAGTCTGAGGAGGGCATGAGAAGAAATTCAAAAATCTGGAAGTGATTTAGCAGTTACTTCTTGAGGCCAAAGGTTCAGAAGCGAAGCTCTTCATGGACATCTTCATTTTGCCACGTGGCTTCACCTGGAGGATACAGCACCTCCACTGCTGGTGGCTGGCCTGCTCGTGTCAAGCTACAGGTCCTGACGTGCTGGGGCATTCTTCAATATCCTTGCTTTAAACCCGTGTTGCTGGGACACTGAGCAGCTATTCTCACCGAGCTAAGGGGTGATCAAGTGCCCTCCAGCTGTAGCAGGGACGGTGCTGGGGATGGGGAGCACTGCTGCAATGCAATATGAAAAGGGAGCTTTGATAATCCCAGCCTCAAGGGGAGGCTGGATGCTTTGCAGTGCCCAAGGGAAGCACTCACAGCAACACAAGAAAGCCAGAATGATTCACGTGAGCTTTTCCATCTCAGCCCTTTTTTTTTTCAATTATTTTTTTGGCCAAGCAGCCCCAGCCCTGCGCAATGCTTTGCTCTGATGCAGTTTCAGTTTCTGAGGTTGTGCTGCTCCTTCAAAGCAGCTCCCCAGCCGTGGAGCCAGCCCAGCCGCGGGGCTGTCCCTCTGAACGCAGCGGGGTGCCCAGCTACTCCGTCGCAGCGTCCCTTTCTTGCAGCCTGGCTCGGTGCGGCTGCGAGGGGAGGCAGCGGGAGCAGGAGCCGGGGGGCCAAGGTAGAGGGAGCGAGCAGGAGAAAGGCCGCGTCTCCTCTTTGTCTGTGCAGCAGCAGCAGGATTTTGGGAGGTCCGGTACCTCGGCAGCTGTTTCTCCAGCCGGTGCTGGCGTGCGCGCGGCCCCACGCTCCCCGCTGTCATTAATCACCTGGTGGCCGGCAGCCTGCCGTCTCCGTGGGGCAGCTGGCTGCGGGGCTGCGAGCGGGGCTGGAGGGGGCCCAGGGGCCCTGCGGGATGGGAGCGCTTCCTCCAGTTCCCCCAGCAGCCCCAGACAGAAAACCTGGGGTGACCGGGGGACAGGAGCAGAGCCGTCCCACGGAAGTGGTGAGACACAGCCGTGGCACCCCCGTCCTCTCCCAGATCCTGGCGAGGCAGTGAGCGGGCTGGGGAGGGGGCCGATGACCCCAGCTGGGACAAAAGGGCTCCCCTGCCCAGCTCCCCGGGGTAAGGACCCACGGGGCTGCAGCCCTGCTCCCATCACATCCCGGTGCCAGCACCCACAGGGCCGGCGTGTGAGCTGTCTGGCTCGGGGGAACTCGCTCCTACATGTGGCCGGCAGGTTTCCTCGTGTTTTGAGGGGTGGGAGGGAATCTGGGCCCTTTTCCAGCAGCAACACAAAAGCAAATCCGAGCTGGCTTTCAGCGTGAAGGGCTCTCACACGGCTCGGTGTAGCCCAAGCGGGACGTGGCAAGGCGCGCGGGGGATGTGGCCCACTCGTGCTGCCCTGCTGGTGGGTCGCGGTGGAGACGGGCACCCTGAGCGATGGGCAGCCTGGCCCCGTGCAGCTGCAAGACGCTGGAAGGAGCTGCTCGTTTTCTCCACTGGGCTTTTCATCTGGCTAACGCGGCGCAAGCCTGCTCGCAGCAGCGCACACGAGGGATATTTATGGGGGAAGTTCATGCATCTAACAGCTTAAGCTCCTTTAAGCTCGCAGCCCCAGCACAAAAGGATTTGGGGGCAGTTAACAATTCGGCGTGGTTAAGAGATTTTCATTTCGCCGGGCCTTGCTCACCAATCCCGCAGGGCCCTGCCGGGGCTGCCTGGCTGCGCCGAGCATCGCCCCGGCTCCATCCCGCGGTGTGGCGTGGGGCTTGTGCACACTCCTGCCTTTCGCCGCCTCCGTGCGCATCCCTGCGCGCTCGGCCCCGTCCTCCTGCCTCCCTGCTTCACCTTCCCCTGCTCTCCGCCTGCCTTTTTTCCTCCATCTCCCCGTTCTTTGTCTGGCTGCCTCCCCCCTCCTCCCCCGCCTGTCCCTCCCAAGCAGCACGTTAAGCGCATTTCTGTCTCTGCCTCCCTTATTCATTGGCTCCGCTCTGCAACAGAGGAGGCAGAGCCATTGTGCTCCCTGCTCCCTCTCCTTAGGCTGGACGGCGGCCGAACGCTCCCCGTGACGGTCTCTGCCTGCTCAGGGACGGCAGCCGCGGGCTGGCCCTGGCCGTTGGGCCCTGCTTCCACCTCCAGCCTCTCTTCCCCTCCAGCTTCATGGCGCTTCTGCGTACGTGCCCAGTGAAGTGGGCAGCCTCTTCTTTGTTGCATTCGTATAGCACCGAGCGTGGGGAGCCCCAGCCTTGCCGTGGTGACGGGGTGGTTTTGTCCCGCGGGAGCTGGTGGTGGGGCTCTCTTGCTGTGAGACGCACGGCGGCGTCCCTTAGGGTCACGGGCATTCCTGAGGAGAGGAGCTCAGAGCAATAGTGAGGTGGGGAGACCGGTGACGTGCTGAGAAGAGGAGAAACCTGGTCACCTAAGTGGTCTGTAGAAGATCCAGGTTGCCATCTGCCTTCTCCAGCTCAGGGTTGAGCAGGGCCATGCCTGGGGGGGAGCCTGAGCGCCCAACAGCGTGTCCCACCATGAGGGGGGAGGCAGGGGGAGAGCCTGCACAGCCTGGTTCCTGCTCCTTCCCTGGCACGGAGAGCCAGGATGGAGGATGTTGTGTCGTCAGCCTGCCCAGTGCTGCTCCTGTCCAGCTCCACAAGCAACCCCAGCCTGGTGCCACCACACCAGCCCACCTCCACACCGAGCTGACCTAGCCTGAATCCACCTCGAAAAGCAGAAGCCTTTGGGATTACTCAGCCGTGGGCTTGGTCCCGCTGTGCTGCGTTGGGTTTCGGTCTGGGGCCAGGCCTGTGCCGACAGTTTGGAGAAGCGCGCTCAGAGGGGCCGCGTCTTCGTGATGTGCCGAGGAAGGGTATGTTCTTGCAGTCTCGTGATCACGTCCCATATGTACGTGATGTTTTGAAGATACGGGGCTATTTATGGCTCCATGCCTGTTTTGGTTCTGGGCCTCAACTGATAATGCTGGACCCAGCCAATAAATTGCAAGGCCCTAGGGGTAATTAAGTTCTTACAGGAAGCATTCCTGGTTGAGCTAGAGCAGATACAGCCAATTGTGATGTAAATGTTTCCAGAGAAGGAGAATTACCCGTTAAATGCTTCCAGTGGTTGTTCCTGCTCCCCCCCCTTACCCATCCCTCCCCCCTTACCAATCCCCCCCCAGTCCTGACTGTGCCTGGCACTTGGACCCCGGCGAGCTCTGTCCAGCAGGTCATGCATTCCCACAACTCTGCTTTCATCTGTCTAAGAGTAATCCTCCACCCTTGAATGCCAGAGAGGATGGCACCTCCCTCCCTGCGGTTTCCCTGTCCCTATTACCTCAGGTTTGCTTTAACCCTTGTGGCAATGACTTTGCAGCGGGTTGTTCTGGCAGGGTCCTTGTCCTCCGTGGCAGGACCGCCAGCGGAGAAGTGGGGTGGCCTGCGTCCTGTTCCCCAGAGGTGTGATTTGACGTGTTGGTACTGAAATGCACGCTGCTTGCTGGTGCCCAGCTCACCAAGGCATGTGTGCATCAGTAACCCATCACCTTCAGTATTTACCGCACTACAACTTCCATGTCATCGGCTAACTTTATTAGGAACACTTTGGGCTTTCTCCTGGGTCATTGATAAAAATGCTAAATAGCCCAGAGCCACGAATCAAATCTGTTGGCTCTAGTAGAAACAGACCTGCTCTCTGCACATTCCCTGCTTAGATCTCAGACCGTAGCAGTATCAGCTAGCCAAGTTTTAATACATTGAATATGTCCCATGGTGTCTGCAGACCCTCTAATTTCGGAATCAAAATATCGTGTGTTACCGAGGGAAATGCTCTTCAGAAGTTTGGGTGCGCTGCGTTAACACTGTTACCTCTCCCAACCAATCTTGTAATTGCATCAAAAAACACACAAGGCTAATTTGCCTTAATCTGTTTCCCATATATGTTCATAGATTGGCACTGCTATTACTACCTTCCTTTAATCCTTCGCTGACCAAATCCCCTAGCTGGCACATCCTTATTTGACTGGTCCTGGTGGTGCAGTGGCAGTCCTAAAATAGCCACGACTGCCTCATTTAACAAATAGCTTTTTCCTACCTCTCTGAAGCATTGCACTATTTCACGGCATGTGGAAAGTGAACATTAGCTGTCAACTGGTTCATCAGCCAACTCTTTAAAAACTCTTAGGTAGATGCTATCCTGACATACTGATTTAACAATGTTTAACTTTAGTAGCTGCTATTTAACATCTTGAGTTACTGCTGGAATGGAAAGTATTTCGCCATCATCCTATAAGATGATTACATCACCTGGCTTCTTCCCAAGTACAAAACAGGAATTTGTCTGCCTTTTCTACAGGGCTGTTGACAATTTGAATGCTCCCAGCCTGCAGTGGCTCGATGTCATTGTGGATGCTGCTCTTTGGGCTTCTCCCTCTCCTCCCTTTCTGTCTGGGAAGCAGGAGTACAGCCCTTCTTTCCACCGCTTCGATTCTTCTCCCTCCTTCTACTTGCTGACCCCTCCATGTTGTGAATCCAGTTAGGGTTGTGGTGGGGCTTGCAGCTGCTCTGCATTAAATACACCGAGCCTGTTCGGTGCGCCGTGGAGCCAGATGAGATGCCAGCCTGTTCTCTGTACATTCCTGGCTTGTCTTTAGGTTTCTGGAGGTTGGAGTAGAACCAGAGGGAGCCTATAAGAACAAGAGGGTGGCAGACGAGGGGGCTGAGGCTTTTTTTTGTGGTGGTCCAAAACCCCAGGAAATGCTGACCTGGCAGGGAGGAGCACAGGTGGCCCAGGACAGGGGGAAGACAACGCTGCTGAAGGAAACAGGTAGACAACTAACTCACTTGGAACAGGAAAGGCTGCTAGGAAAGGCTGGGGGACTAGACTTTAACAGCCAGCAGCATGTAAAGGAAGTCAGAGGGAAGAAGAGGTGGGCTGAGACCTTCCACAAGAGGTCTTACTGCCTAGAGAAGGGGAACAGGCTCGGTTTTCCAGCATATGAGTGTGAGTTTTGAAGGTCAGGATTGTTTCGGAGCACTCCTGGCCCTGTTGTGAAGGGGTACGAAGAGCCCCACACTGAGCCCCAGGGGCAGAAGGCTGGGGGCAGAGGCTGGAGCCCCAGCGTAGCACAGGGGCTTTCGTGGCGCTCACATCTGTGCAGATAACAAAATTCCCCCCCGATTTATTTTTGCACATGAAGCAGCGTTTTGGATCTAATACCGCATTCCTCTTCTTGCTACACCCATGTGAGCTGGGAATAGCTGTGCTCACTCCTCTGCAAGGACCAAGGGGGAGAGCCTGATTTCTTCCTGCTTTCCCTCTCTTGCCTTCGTAGACCTCAGATTTTTTTTTTCTTTTTTTTTTCTGGGAATAGTGGTAAACATTAATAGGAACTGGAATAAATAGCTGGGATCCCAGCCCAGGCTTCCAGGATTTTAACTCATTGCTAGCATAAAGTGAAGGTGTTTTTACTAGTAGCCATTAGGTTTTAGTTTGCATCGAGGTGCTGAGAGATGTGGGAGGCAAGGAGGGCATTTTCCCGAATTTAGAAGAGTGCTGATTCTTCATTGTATGTAATCCGAGGAAAACTGGAAAAAAAAAATGCTGCTTTTAAGGATGGTGTTTTTCGTTTGAAAATTTTCTGAGTTGGGCCGAAACCAAGGGATTATTCTGAGCATTTAGTTTTGGGAAATACCTTCAGACGTTCTCTCTGGAGAGAGCTGCCAATTTAAAGTTAGTGCGATGTCAGATGATCATTCTATAAGAGCACAGTTATTTTATTTAATTTTAGCAATGCAAGGTAAAAAACTTACAGAAAATTTAATCTAGAAGCCATGATTAGCTTAATTAGCTCCAGGGAAACTCTTTATTGTTCCCCATATGCCTTAGAAACATACTATATCACTGGAAAATATGCATAAAAGTCCCCATAAAGGTTAGGAAATGGAATCAAAAGTGTTTCACAGCTAGCTCGATGGCTGTGTTTATGTAGAACAAACAACATGTAATTAGTTCGAGCCAAAGTACACATTTTTGCATGCTGTACTTTTGGAAGGAGACCTGAGGCACGGTGACACCGGCCAGCAATATGCAGACCTCGTGTGAGCCGGGGCTGTGATTTCGGCACCGCGGGGAGAAGCGGTGCGAAGGACACAGTGCAAATGCCCTCCTTTAAGGAATGAGTGTCTAAGAAAAGAAAAACAAACAAACAAACACTCTAATGTTTGAAAGGTATTAGAAAGAGAACAAACAGGGAAGAAGGGCATAACCCATCAGGCTGCAGGACCTGGCCACCAGGTGCTGTGGGGCAGGACCCCCGCGTGCTGCCATATGCTCCGGGTGAGCTGTGACTGCACTGGAAGCACATTTGCCAGCAGAAGAGTCTCTGGACCAGCACCTCAGACCACTTCTGTGCTGGAAAGCACCGGCAGAAGTCCTTCCTCAAGGACAGGGAAGCTCCTGTGCCTGTATGGCTTGGGTGCTTTTCCTCGGAGCCCAGCTTTGTTCCCACTGGTGCCCACAAGAGCACGTGGCGCTGCAGGTCAGCACCCCACAGGCTTTAGCATTGTTCTAGAAGGAATTTGTGTTTAGGATGCTGTGGAAGGTCCTGCGTTAAGCAGTGGGAGTCATGGGTCAAATGCTCTTCACCCCGTTCTGCTTTTCCTGACATCCTGATCTCGGCCATCAGGACTGCACAGGGGCTGTCGGAGTGCTTGCGTCTGCCCCCAGAAATGGGGAAACTGCCCTTAGTATGCAAAATATAGTAATTTATAGTCTTACAATTGGAAAAGGAGGACAGGGTATCGTGTGAGCAGGAAACCATAAGTCACAACATCTTTGAAAGCAGGGTGTGAAGGAGAGAGAGAACCCTACAGAGGCCAGGAGCTGCCAACTCAGTGCACTGTCCTCCTGCATCCAGTGAGCTTTTTCTTAGAAAGGTACCCGACACGGGGACCTTGTGAACACCATGTGTTCTGCAGGTAGGTGACTCCTGCAAAACCTTTCCGTATCTCTGAAACCAGGTCTTCAAAGACAGAGCTTTTCCTTGTTTTGGTGGGTTGAAATGACACCTGCCAAGCATCAGGTTACCATCACCCTGGGGTCCTTGGCAGTAAGTTAGATTTTTGGACTTTGAACAGTTTATATCTAATTTACCTTGAAGGTAAACTGGCGTGTTAGCTCTGCTCCTGGTGTCAAAAAGCCCATTCTCATGGCTCCAGCAGCCCAAAGGGGCTCTGACTCTTGCAGCCTTTGCAGAGCAGAAAGCAGCTCTGAAGTTTTGTTTGCACCAAGTCCGTGCAACCCAATTTGTGTTGAAATACGACCAAAGCTCCAAGCCACTGGTGGCACAACGTTGCACTGCAGGGAGGCCTGGGGCTGCAGGGCTGAGCTGCACTGTGGGGCAGTGAGGGATGCCCGCATGCTGCCGAGCTTGCAGCAAGCCAGGCCCCACCAGCAGCAGGTGTCCGGGGCTTTATTCAGAAGCGCGTGATCCTGTGTTCATGCACATCTCATTTTTCTGACAGCTGAAATGAATTTTCAGATGACTGCGATGCTTCGTCTAGGGCCAGAGGTGCAGGGCTGGGGAAGAACGCGAGGTGTGCGATGCAACTGATGCTGTGAGATGCAACCGATGCTGCGATCGGAGACAGATCGCTGGCTATTAATTAATGGTGCTGGGGGGTGGCTGGCTTCCCCTGGCTGTAGTCACATCCAGCAGAGCCCGCTCGCCCCTCCAAGGGGGCACCGAGGTTCTGCAGAGGCAGCCAGGGGTCTGTGGGGAGGAGGTGGGCCCGGAGGGAGCATGCAGGGCAAATTCAGAATGCCCTCTGAGAGAGGGCCTGGTTCTTCATTAGATGGGCACTGATGGTTTTCAGGGACAGCAAGCTCACGCTTTCAAAGTCTTTTTTTTTTTTTGCACTTTGAGGCTATTGTCACATTCAGAGCTCATGGAGACCCTGTGGTCAAGAAGACCGTTTTCAAGTCTGAAACCAAAGCTAGCAATTTCTTTTCAAAACATTGTGATCCCAGAAGCACCGTGGTTGTTACACCTGCAGCTGTGACAGGAGGCAGGAATAGTGAAAATATATGGACACATGATAAAGGCTCTATTCATCTCAAACTATCAAAATGCCCAAACCCTCAAGATTATTGAGAATTAAAGTGCAGCCTGAAGTGGAGCCCATAAAATAGAGTAACATGGATGCTTTTCTCCAAATGGTAGTTCTTCCAGTCTGGATGGCATTTCAAAAGACCATAGTGACTTCTGAAGAGGCTGTAGCAACAGATAATATTCATCAAACAGCAAACAGCACCATCTATTAAATGCACTATATCTGCCTTTTTATGGCATCATCTCTCCAGGAGGCTTTCTGCAGAGACATGGAAATGGTCTGTGCAGCAATGCAGGCTTTCAGACACCAGCCAGTGGTTTCCATCACGCTGTTCCACCTTTCTCCCTGTCCTTCACGAGAGAAAATTGTGTCTTCGCTCTCCTGGACTGTGCAGAGCTCACAGATTTGGGCTGGTGCCCAGTGCAGCGGCCTGAAGTACCCGTGCATGGGGAACACCGAGGGACAGGCAGGACACGAGGCACTGCTGGGCATCACACCCTTTTCGAGGGATCCCAAAGGTCTTGGTGCTGATCTCTCTGGAGGCTTTTCAGTGTCAGTGGAAACCAGCCTCTTTCCATGAGCACTGCCACAGAACGAGCTTTCCTCTGTCCCTTTCTCTCCTCTCCTCTCCTTGTCCCTCCAGTCTTGCGCACAAGTGACAATTCTCCAGACATGTATCACTGTGACCATGATGAAGAGCATTGCTTGGGCACATAACCTGCCTGTTTCTTCTAATGCTGAAGTGTGCAGTCTTCCAAATGGCTCAGGAGCCTCCAGCGCAGAGTTTGGTTTGCAGGGAGGTGCGATGAGGGAGGAGGTTATGCCTCAGGCTGACCAGCCAGAGAGATGCCGGAGCTGCTCTCTTCTGCCAGCCAACACCTGGAGGATTCCCGGAGCTGAAGGCATGAAGGTTTCCTGTAGGGAAAGCACTAAAGCTGCAGGCCTTTCCTGGTAATACTCTGTGGGGCAAGTAAAATTAATTCTGGCCCTGTCAGTGTGTATGTGCATCCCTAGTTAACAAACCAGAAGCGGTAGATGCGGGGAAAACAGGAACAAGAGAAACACTTGGGGAATGACTCACACCCAGACGAGCTTCTCGTTCACCTTTATCTGCTGTGCACCCCAAGTATGGACTAAAAATGCCTTCATTTACCACTGCATTGCCTTTGCAGAGCTACCTGCAGTCCACAGCGCGCACCTCATGGTGTGTGGTGCCTCGCCACCCTTCCCCTTGTTCAGAGGAGGTGACTGATGCCCTTGCTGTAATTCTCAGTCACCTTCACCAGCACGGTGGTTATGCCATTACTGTCGCCTCTGTCAGCTCAGACGTTGATCCGTGCAGTAATGTTAGTGTTTTACTCTCAATTTGCACCCTGGGAGTGGACCTGTGGCATTGACTGAAGAATAAGAGACGCGGTAGCTGTTGTAAGAAAAACGTCTCCGGACTTTCTCAAGCATGATCTTCCATCCGCGGCTGTGTGAATCCCAGCCTTAGGACCTGCAAAAGGTCTGTGGCACTGGAAGTGGCAGGGCAGACCATTTTGCCCTCTCTTATTGCTTACACTGTTTCGTCTCATTTCTGAAGAGGATTAGGAGGCTGGAAGAGGAACTTTGTCATGCCGCTGCTTAATCGCGTTGCCACCATGAGTATGGTTAATTTGCAAATAGAGGGAGAAACCTAAGTGTATGTATCTACAGGATAGCCTATAATTAGAAATGGTCTTTTTTTTTTGCTTCTGGAAAGGTTTCTGCTGTCTGGCTCAGATGGAACCGATCCCAGTTTGTTTTTGTTTCTCTTGAATTAGAGCACGGCTGCTCTTTCCAGGATTTCCCAGGCGAAAATATATGCATGAGGGCCGCGCATGGTTCTTCGTCGCGGATATGTCAAGCTGAATACACATGCACTTCACACACAGTCCACGCACACTTTGATGACTTTGGGGTTCATTTGGCCCTCCGGACCTTATCAGGAGCCCTGGCAGGGATTTGTCCGTATTGCTCATGTGTTCCTATGGAAACCAGAACCGGGATCTCCCGCGCGCTGCAGTGCTGGAGGGGCAAAAGCAAACACGGGTGGGAGGGAAGAAACCAGCGGGGTCGTGGGCAACGTGTGCCCTCCCTTGGCACCGTCAGCGGTGTGCTGAAGCTGAGACCCTGAGAGTGGAAGAGAGGGAAGGAGGCAATTTCAATAGCCTGAGCTTGCCTGCAGCATCCCGGCAGCACAGAGCAGCCGGGAGCAATGTGGCAGCTCAATAAGCGTGCACGGCTGGCAGCTTGTGGGTGCGAGGTCTGCTTAGCCCAAGGTGAGCTTGCAGGGTGCTGGATGCAACACAGCGATAGCACTGCCCACCTGGGTAGCTTGCTAACGAGCCTGTTTAATTACCCTGGGAGGAGCTGCAGCACTATCTTTGTGCTTGCTCCGTAGCCTCTGCTGCACCGCCCTGCGCATCGCAGCTTCTCTGGGGAGGGGGGGCACCTTCAGGCAGCTGCTGGCTCCTGACACAGCCACAGATCTCAGATGTCCTGCACAGTTCAGGAGATGTGATCCCCAGGGATGTTGTCCTTTCGTGCCCGGTGGGTTTGTGGCACTGCCCTGGCCGCATGCTGGCACCAGCGCATCCGCACCCTTTGGCCGGCGTGCCCACGTCCCACGCCGCGTTTCAACCTGCGGGCCCGGTGGTGGCTGCAGCAGTGATGAGTGCTGGAGCTGCTAGCAGGCTGGGAAAGTCTTTTGTCAAAGCTTGAGATGCCTCCAACCTCCTTTAATTAAAGACAATTACTGCTTTCAGCCCCTCTTCACAGCTCAGCTGGGTTGTTTGCAAACACACAGCTGCGGGAGGCTTTGTGCCCCTCTCCGAGTCCCGCTTCCCTGGAGACGCGCGGAGGTTTCCTTATTATCGGCATTACGGCTAGAGCAGCTGAAGAGGGGGGGCACCCCAGGCTCCCGAGCATCCAGGGTGTGTGGAGGTGCGCGCAGAAAAGCTTGCACGGCCTCCGCAGGGCAGCCTGGAGCAGCACTGCCTGTCCTCATCCAGCTTTTCCTGCAAAACCTCCCGTGGGGTAAAGCAGCACGCGGCGCCGTGGTTCTCAGTGAGTGGCTTCTGCCAGAGGTATGAAGAGAAAGGAAGGAGGGGTGAATGACGGCGGAGGCGTCTGAGCTGCAGTGAAGGTGGCTTTTGCCCCAGCTGCAGAGACGGGGCTGGTCGGACCACGGCTGTGAGCTCTGAGTATCTGCTTTTACACAGTGCTCTGCTAAGTTAGCCACGTCTCAAGAGGCTGCTTTGCCTCCCTGCAGGAACTGCACCAGGCAGGCCAGATTTGTGCTTTCTTGACTGAACTGTGCTCAGAAAAAAAAAAAAAAATCCGAAACCTCCTGCAACCAATAACCCCTGTTTCTGTGCTTGAATAACTCAGAGGCAGCCAAGTGGAGCTTAACCAAACTTTCCAAAACAGTCAGGGCTGGCTCAAGAACAAGCAGCATCCACTGCAGTCCTCGGGGATGCTGTTTCCAAAAATACGAGCCTCAGCACAGTGGCTGTGCGTGAAGCTGTCTCGTAGCCCTGGCTCTCCTATGGATCTAGCATTGCTCTGCAGAGAAGCATCCAACCCCAGATGCTGCGGCCAAGGCCACGGCTTCTCCGTTTTCAGGTGCTAATGGTCTCCTCTGGGAGGAATCGGAGCAGGAGTTCCTAGCAGGCAGGCCACTGCACGCCTTTGAAGCATTTCGTTGTTAAATCCATCGCTGGGGCCTGAATGGTAAGTGCTCAGCATTCAGGCTCAGGGGAGCCAAGATCCTTTTTGAGCTACTAACAGCCTGACACTGCTCTGTCTTCTCGGATTCATTTTGCAGCTCTGATTCCCTGGTGAGCACTAATCACTGGGCTGAGCATGAAGGGAAACATACCCCACAAATGGGAAGCCCAGAAGCTATTTCCCCTTAAACAGCCTCTCCGTGGACATCTTTGATCTGTTTTGGGGTGGTTTCTTATTCAATAGAAGGCTCTTGAAAGCCAGCAGGAGAAATGGTGCTGAAGAGTTAGAGCAGCCTCCTAGAACAGGTTTAATGCACGTGCGGGCCCCGTGCTGTGGATTTAGGACGGGTGGGGGGAGACGTACGGAGTCAGACACCTGTTGCACGTCCAAAGGTCAGGGCTTCAGAGCCAGCCTGGACTTGCTTACGCTCCTGTAGCTGCAGCATTCACGTCTGCGAGGTGCCGGAGCTCCAGGTTCACAATCCATGGGCCCATAGTGCTACGGCGTGCCGTGGTTCTTCCTGCTGTCGTGGGAGACTGTGACTGCCCTTAGCCCACGGTCTGCGGCCCGGCAGAGCCAGGCACCTCATTTGGCAGTGCCTCTACTTCCTATTGCAGCTGCTAAGGTTGTTAACTCGGTTCAAAAAATGGTGTTTGGGGGTAGCAGAGCAGGAGGCCGTGCTGGATGGTGGTCTAGAAGCGGGGGCATCCTTCAGGCTGCGTCCCCGCTGGGTCTGGGCAGACCCTTCTGGGTCTGCACAGCCGGGAGGGCGGTGCGAGGGGGGTCCCACGTGCTGTGCGCTCAGCTGTGTGGTGAGCAGACCTTCCCAGAAATGTCCCGGTGTTTATCAGTGTGTCAACCTCCGCACAGTTCTGCCGGTAAGAGAGACAAGGTGTGGATGGAGTGCTGCTTCCTCCCAGCTTCTGGCACGCTGTTGGTATTGTCGGTGCCGGTGGTGTCTTGCGGTAGTTAAGTTACACAATTTAATTATGCACCGTGTTAAAAAAATACATCCTTTGTTTTATGCATGAGGGATTTTTTTTTTAGACTTTGCATTCTTGTATTTTAAAAAATTGAAAGCAATCATTTCTCATTCGTGTCTGCTGTATTACTGATGGCTTTGTGTGCCTCCCCGAGTCGGCTCTTTTCAAACGGAAGGTCCTGATTTGATAGACTCACCGTATGGAAGCTGCTCTGTATCCCTAATCATTTTTATCATCTACCTCATGACCTTGTCTAAGGGTGACCACCACTGCAAACGCTGTTCAAAATGTGGCTCCATGCAGCAGCTTAATAGCATTCCTGTTTTGTACTGGGTTCCTTTCTTAATAATTCCTTACATTTTCTCTTTTTTTTTTTTTTTTTTTTGATGATGGATGAGCTTTGAACTGGTGTTTTCAGAGAATTATCTCTGGTGCTGCCGAGATCTCCTCCCTGCATGTTAATAGCTAATTTAGTGCCCATCATTGTGTTTGTATAATTAGGGCTCTTTTTACCCAAGTGCATTTGTTTCCTTTTGTCACCACTGAATTTCAATTGCTATATTATTGCCCAGTCACTCAGCACCCACTCTTTGAGGGTGGTAAACCTGGCTCTTTTGGGGATGTCAGGAGACAATGCCGCATCACCCTTCGCTCCCTGCTCCAGCCTGCAGGTGGGTGTCCTGCACAGGGTGCTCGGAGGGGGCTCCTTGTCCTGTGAGCAACATCCCCAGCGTCCGTGTTCCTGCCCAGTGCTGCGGATATGTGTGCTAGCGGGGATGTTGTTCATTAAGCAGCGGCTGGTCACCCTAGCTAGGTCTGAACCTCTGCCACTAGAGAACGCATCACGTTGCTGGGCTTTTCTTGCTGGATGTCGGTTTATTTATTTATTTATTTATTTATTTATTTCAGTTTGGACCTGCTGAATTCTCTTCCAGGGGGGGATCTCAGTGTCATTTCTCTGACCACAATTAGCCTAGCGGTTCCACTTTACCTCCTGGCCCAGGAGCCTCTTTGCCACGTTTGAGCAGCCAGCAGAGGAGGGCTGCATTACGTGCTGTGCAGAACCAGGGAGGGCTGGATGCAGCGTGGATTGACTGGGTTGCTTAGCCCTTGGCTGGAGCTTGGCACAGGGAGACTTCAGTGAGGTGGAAGGAGCGGAAAGGATCTAATCACAGCTATAGCTCTTTGCAGGACAATTAAAAGAGGATGGAGCTAAGGCGCCACTAGTGGTGCCAGATCGTATGAGAAGGGACAACAGCCGCAAGCTGTAGCTTGAGAGGCTCAGGGTGGACTTTGGGAAAAGCTAAGAGAGTTCCCAAGAGAGGCTGAACGTCACCATCCGTGGGGACTTCCAAGACTTGGCTGCGCACAGCCACAGCTGCCCTGGTTTGTGTTTGGGCACAGCCCTTGGGTGAGCCCGAGGCTGACCCAGAGACCTCGGCGGTCTCTTCCCACCAGCCCTGCCGAGACACCCTGAAAAATCCTTCCTCGTGACATGCAGCGCTGCCACTGCACGCCTGCCCCGCGGAGCCAGCTGCAGCCTGCTGCCAGCTCGCCCCAGCAACACCCTGTGACAGCTGGGTCTGCTCTCCGTGGCTCAAGGGGGATATGAGAAATAAACCTGCACAGAAATACAAACAGGGTCCTGAGAGCCCTGAAAAATGCCTTTCCGTGAGAGACTTGAAAGAGCTCAATATGTTCAGCTTCTCAGAAAGAAAATTAAGAGGGGAGATGATTACCAAAAGGAAATACCAGACTCTAAAGTGCTTTTTAATCTAGCAGGGAAAGGTATAACAAGAACTGGTAGGGTTAAACTGGAGCTAGACAAATTAAAAAATTAGGCATGTGTTTCTAAGTGATTAACCACTAGAGCAAGCTAATGAGAAAAGAGGGACTTCTTCATGTTTTGGAGGATGTAAAACAAGACGGTTCATTTTCTGGGCACTTGGCCTTAGCCAAAGACAAGCGAACAGGTTCAGCAAAGCACAGCTAGATGAAACTCAGGAGCTCAGCTGGGCAGAGTTTATGGTCCCCAGGATGCAGAGCCCCCAGGTCTGTGCCAAGCCGTAGAAATATCGGTTGGTGCAGGGGTTTGAGAAGGCCCACCGCGTCTCTGTGTCTGCGAGAGCTGCAGCAGTTTCATCTCAGCAGCAACCCAAGGGGACCAGCGTGCAGGCACTGCCCGCAGCCGTTCCTGCACCCCCTGTCCACTGCCGGCGCCGTGGGTGCTGGGCTCGTCAGCCATGGGCAGTGGTCTGCCCGCCTGGCCCAGGAGGAGATACCGGTGGAAAAGGAGGGAGGTGTTCAAAGGGACGCGAAATCTGGCCGTGCTGGCAGTGATTCCTGCCTGCAGAGGGGGACGCCTCTTCCCCTGCCCCGTGGGTTGAAGCCAGGCCTGGTGGAGCCTGGTTTTCCGAGGTGAAGGGACACAGCCTGTCAGTAGGAGAGCTGTTACCTTAGACTGCACGAGCCACAGGGCTCCTTCGGACGTGTTGTCCGTTGTGTTTTGCCCTGAGCCAAGCCCACGGCATCTGCCAGAGCACCTCTGAGGGTTTGCAGCCTCACCGCAGTGGCAGAGGGGCTCTCACCGTGGCAGGGACCCCTGCGAACCCCCCTGCTGCTGCTGCATCGTGTTCGCTCCCGTCGAGCTCCGCTCCCGCTGGCCCTGCGGTCCCCAGACCAATTTCTGTCCTGCAGGTGAGGCCCAGGGCCACGGCTCCACGGGGTGTGATGAACCTAGCTGATTACCTCCTGGACGAGCTGGGGGCAGAGACCAACAGCTCCGGATGAGTCCCGGGCTCAGCCTCGCACGCCTTGCATGCTCGATCTCCCAGTGACCCAGCAACTCACTGCAGAGGAGCGCGGCTCGTTGAGGCTGAGCTGCTTTCATTAACTAGATTAGCTACTTTAATCTGCTGAAAGTGAGAAGCAGTCGGTCCTGCCTGAGGAGGCCACGGAGGGGCTTTTTTGGTGAGAGGTAAGGGCAAGCTGCAGGGCCACGGTGGAGGCAGCTGGGAGCCAGCTGGCTGCAGAGGGACTGGCTCCCGCTGGCCTTCGCTGCCCTTCCTGCGTGCCCTTTGTGCGTACAGATTTACCCCCTTCTCCTCCCACCTGTTCTCCACCCCTTTTCTTTGTACAGATGGGAGAGTGTGCAAGGGATTATGCTGTTTCTGTGCTGGCCCCGAATCGATCGCCCCGTTGCAGATGCACGTGACCGTGCATACACACTTAGCCCGAACGTGTTTGCATACACGCACAGCCGCCCTCCGTTTTTTGCACTGAACAAAGAAACGTGGCAGCAAAGGAGTTTGCAGTCCTGAAAAGGAGGCTGTGGGAACGAGCCTGGCCTCCTGGCCCTCACCAGCAGTGCAACGACCCTTCTGCAGTGCTGTGAGATAGCCAGCGTCCGTCCCTGACCCCGTAGCTCTGGGGTCTGTCAGGCATCATGACTCCTGCTCTCCAGCGTCCCAGCAGCCTGGCCGGCTCAGCCCCCCTGATGCCCCCCCCCCACCCGCTCTGTTCTGCCCAGCAAAGCCAGGAGACCTTCCCCTTCCAGGGCTCCTCGCTGAGCCAGAGCACGCGGAGAGGTCTCCAGGCCTGGTTTAAACAGCTCAAGTGACAGAATCCTTCCACCGCTGGATCAATTGTTTCAACCTCTCTGCCAAAAATAAATAAATAAATAAATTCTTTCTTGCCTGGCTGCATTCGTCCAGCTCCAGCAAGTGACTCTGGCGGCGGTGTGTGCCACCATCCTCTGTGCTCGCGCACAGCCCCTGTCCCCTGGCCGTGCAGGACTCTGCCAGGAGCGATGGTTTCTGTGCCTTAACTCTGTCCCAAGCTGGAGACAAATGTTTATACCATACATACCATAATACAGTACACTTGAGGCTGGTGGGCCAAGTATGCTCCATCCCGAAGGACGAAGGCTCCTCGCTACATTTCTCTCCAGCTGCACATAAAAAATCATCTCTCCTGTATGTTCCTTCGCTGTTTGTGCCCTGCTGTTACCCCTGTGCAGAGCAGGGGGTGACTTGCCCAAGGACACAAAGAGTCAGGGGCAAAGTTGGGACGCCGAAGTTGAAATCCCAGCCCTGGGTTTTAGCCACTCCACCTGCTGTCTCCACTCTGCATCAGTGCTTTTTATTTCTTGGTGCACTCCGGCTTTTTGCCCAAGGAGAAAAGGATCATGCAAATGATTTGCCCCAAAGGATTTGAGGAAGCTGTTTAAGCCGGCAAATGCTGCCTTCTCCCCAGCTGTGCCATGCAACTCAGTATGCTCATGAATTTTCCCCTCCCCTAAGTGCAGGAAGGGGCTGACAGATGTTAACACACGAGCAGGGTCTCAGGAGAGAGGAATTAAAGCCACACTGGACCCTTCGAAGACACACATTAGTGTCAGAAATTTCTAATCAATCAGCTCAGAGCCTCCTGGGGTCAGAAGCCTCTTTGAAACTCAAATGGGGAATGGCTCCTAATGGGTTTTATTTTCATTGCTATAAATTGATTAGCGTTAAGATAAACAAGTTTTGTTTCCTTCTGAAAGCTCTAAATATGCTCTGGGGGAGGAGAACCAGCGGAGTCTGATTGCTTCCCATTAGGACGTCTTCACTTAGCTCCTACCCCAGCACCAGTTCGCACCAGACACGAGACACTTTTTTTCCGCGGAGCTGGCTAAAGGTGATGAATGCATCACACAAAGACGCTTCGGCATTGCCGGAGCAGGATGCAGGGTAAAGTAGAAGGCGTGAGCATCCTCGTTGTTTCTTCCAGGTTGAGATGTGAAACACAGCTTCACCCTGGAGGGAAGGAGCTCGTATTTGCGTGGTGGAAAGTGTCTCTGTGTGTGCGGAGCCTGAGCGTGGAGGCTGGATGGTTGCATGTTTTTTGAGCTGTTTCAGCCTGGCAGCTGTGATGCATTTGGGAGACACTTTGTGTGGATCAATGCTCTGCTGTCACAGAGTTTACCCTGCAGGGTAGAGGAGGCCATCTGCAGTTGTGCTGAGGAGCTGGGGAACGAAGGGGGTCAGGTACTCAGGGCTGAATTGGGCAGGACCTGGGTGCCCAGCTCCTTGGCAGGCACAGTAAGACTGCTTTGCAGGAGTGGTTCCATGAGTGGCTGCTCAGCACTCACTGCTGAGATAGCTGCAGCTCGTCTGTGCTACCTACATCCCATGTGTGCTCCCCATGGCCTTCGTGTTCACCCTACAACCCTATGGCACTCTGTGTTCCCTGTAGCTCAGTGTGTGCTGTCCACAAACAATTGTGTGCCCCCTGCAGCCCTGTGTGTGCCCCCTGCAGCCTGTACAGCCCATTTGTGCTCCCTGCTGCTCCCAGTGTATGTTCCCTATAGCCCGGTACGCTGTCTAGAGATTGTTGTGTGCTCCATACAGTCCCATGTGTGCTCTGTACACCATGATATGTGCTTACTATAGCCTGCATGCTTGCTGTCTTACAGCCTTTGCTCCCTACAGCCTGTTGGTGCTCCCTACAGCCCCGTTTGTGTTTCCTACAGCCTGTGCATGCTTCCTACAGCCTGTTTGTGCTTCCTACAGCCTGTTTGTGCTCCCTACAGCCTGAGCATGCTTCCTACAGCCTGTTTGTGCTCCCTACAGCCTGAGCGTGCTTCCTACAGCCTGTTTGTGCTCTCCGCAGCCTGTGCATGCTTCCTACAGCCTGCTTGTGCTCCCTACAGCCCCAATGGGTGCTCCCTTCAGCTCTACCTGCGCTCCCTAAAGCCTGGCCTTTGCTTCCTGTGGCCTGTGTGTTCACCCTACAGCCCTACTGAGCTCCCTTCAGCACCGCATGCGTGCTCCCTATATAAAACAAGGGTGGTCCTGCCCGTCCCCTGCCGAGTTATGGATGTGGAAGACACTGGGTGCCAGTCCTAGTGGTAAAGGTGGGTGCTGTCCACCGCTGGGCTCCCTGGCAGTGGCACGGGGGACGGTGGTGGCCAGTGATGAGGGACATGGCAGATGCTCACAGGCAGTGCAGGGGTGTGGGGCTGCTTGCGGCGGCAGCGTCTGCCTGCTGGGTGGTGGTGCTGGTGGCACAGGATGGTGACAGCACTTTGCTGTCAGTGGCGATGATGTCTCTGTTCTGGTTCCTGGCAAGGGCCTCGCTGGGGGGTGATGTGGACACTGGGCATTTCTCTCCTCCGAGGAGACCAAGCGGTGCTCGGCTGTGCGGTGAGGCCCAGGAGATAGGCAGTTCATATTTCTGTAGTGAACAGGGAGCTGACATTAATGAACAGCTAATTAACAACACAGGGCTTGATGGTTGCAGTGTCAGCGTCCCTAATTAGTCTCACACTAATCTGCTTTAATTAACTGTCCCTGTCGCAGTTTTAATTTAATTTTCAGCTCTAGACCAGAGATAGCAGTCCTGTGAGTGGGTTCCAGCACCACAGCACTGTCCGTAGTGGGGCAGACTGGCAGGGCACTGGTGGCCAGCAGAGGGGAGAAGCAAGGTGGTTGTGCACCACCTGCTGATGCTCTCCCAGGGATGTGTAACCACCACTGCACAACCCCATCCTTCCCAGTCCCCAGGCATGCTGCTGCCTCCAAGAGCCTGTGTTTTCAGGGCTATGGGTAAGCCGAAGTCATCAGCAGTTGCCCCCATGCTCTTTTATCCCGCTGCTTTGCCTGCATCACCTTCGTTTTATGGGGCAGCGAGCTGCCAGTCCTGCCCTGTTCTGGTGCACGGGGGGGCACGGTGTTGTCCACAATGCCTGTGCCTGCTGTTGTGTCATTCATTGCTCAGAGGGGTCTGTCGCAGAATCACAGAACTGTAGGGGTTGGAAGGGACCTCAAGAGACCATCGGGTCCAACCCCCCTGCCAAAGCAGGTTCCCTAGAGCAGGTTGCCCAAGTGGGCGTCCAGACGGGAGATATTCAAGAATAATTTGTTTTGGAAGCAACCTTTAAAGTGAACTAGTCAAACCCTCTACTCAGAGCAAACCCAGTTGCATCAAGATGCTCAGATCCTTGTCTGGTTGAGTTTTCATTGTCTCAAAAGCTGCAGATTATGTTGGCAAGCAGTTCCAGAGTCTGATCACCTTCACGGTGGGAATGTTTTTCCTTAAATACGTGGTATCATATATGGGAGTTAAATAACAGATGAAGCTTTCTTTCCAAGTACAGAAATTTGTAAGTCCTTACCACTGATAATATAAACCCCCTGAGATGTCTATAAACGGGCAAGTAAATCATTTCCTGCTCCGGATTAAAGTCTGGATCATTCAAATTCCTGAGAAACCGTAAGACACCTGGCAGGACTGCCATTTGCACAACGGGGGCTGCTGGTCCTTGCCCATGCCGCCACCTTTTCCATGGTTTTCCATGGTTTTCCATGGAAAGGACCAGCAGCCCCAGCTGCCCCCAGGCAGATTATTGCCCAGGGAGCTGAACAGTGGGAGAGGGCAGAGGCCTCACCTCGAGGAGCACAACAGCTCGAGTTCTGCTCATGTGGGCCCAGTAAGAGCAATTCCTTGGCACCGTCTATAAGCCATAGCACGCACCCTGCTAGGATGAAGGACGCAACATCACACAACATTAGTGAGGGCTGCACCAGGAGTGGGCTGGGAACTGCACCCTGCGCAGTGACCCAGCTCTGCTTTCCATCTCAGGTTGGCCTCCTTCATCAGGCAGGACATGGATCTTACCGAATGCTAACATGTCCCCACGGGACCTTCTCAGGGGCCACGTTAACCTGTAAGAGCAGTAGGGCCTTTAAAGCAGGAGTTCGTGCTTGGCAGCATCCCAGAGAGCTGTGCACTCGTGGGCTTGGTTTGCCCGTGTGGATTAACAGGGCTCTGCCATCTGTCTTGCACGCAGGCCTGCCTGGAATTGCTCCAGATGCCTTGAGCTTTGAAGAAAACCTTTCTTTACCACAGCCCCTGCTCTGAATAACCCAGCTGCTTCCCACCTAGGCAGACGTGGTTGTTTCCCCCCTTCCTCTGCAGGCAATGGAAATCCCATCAGCCACAGCCGTAGCATGCTGTGGGCTTCAAAAGTGGCTTAACATTGGGGAAAATGCGGCGAAGGTCTTGCAGAAGAACTTTCAGGACCCCTCGCAACCAAACGAGCCCTGGGCTCAGGCACTCCACTGGCTAAGAAGCCCGTATCTATCTATATTTTTATATCCTGCTGGGGCACAAGGAACTACCAGGTGGTCCTGTGCAGCTCTCACATCCCGTCTGAGTCTGACCCAAGGTGCTGGGTGCTTTCCAACTCCTTCCTCGGAGGACCTTGGTGATCATTTGCTGCAGCTTCCAGGCGGGATGTCGCACTCAGCCTATTCTCAGCAGCAGCCCCATGCTTTCTGGCCTGTTTGCTTCAGTGTGGCGCTGCAGAACTAAAGGCCGCCCTTTGCAGAATGCAGCCGGGAGGATGGTCACTGAGCGTCTCTGATCCCCTTCTGTAAACTGATCGGTAAACCAAGTTCCTGTAAGTGAAACCCTTTAATACAAAGAAAATATTTCAGGGGACTTTCTTTAATATCGTTTCCTCCACTGACTGCCCCTGTCAGTGGTGGTGTTGTCTTGACCAAGGTCAGCGTGAAGCTAAGCATCTCTTACCCTTGAAAATCATATGCCGCGATATTATTAGTTTGCCTGGTCCCCTGAAACATTCTCTCTGTGACTGGTTTAATAAACATCAGTACTCACATCACAGAGTTTTCCTTGGTTGACTCTTAAAGCTCTTGGGTACTTAAAGCTCTTGGGTTCAGTTTATCTAATCCTGCCTAGCACAGGGAGCTGATCATCGATATTCTTCCTACTTTAGGGGGGAATGGAAAGTTTTAAGGAAGTGTCAATTATGAAATGATCCTTCTCTCTCTCTGTACACTCATGTTCATTATATATCACTTTCTTTATGTGTCACAATTCACGATTTCAATGTCCTTTGGGGGCAGGACATATCTATACTATGGCTTCATTATTCTTGCCTTCTTGATTTCCAGCTTGTTGCTGTTAATCTTGCCCTGTTTTTTCACTGCCACCTTAGCTACATTATCAACCACTTATATTTTCTACGTGTTAACTTAAAGCCAGTGCTGCCAGTTCATGATATTTTTAAAATACATTTTTACTCCTTCACTCTCGTTTCTTGGCCAGAATTAATTTTTGCTGACAAATCTGTCTTTGCATTAGGAAATTGCATTTTCCTGGGGGCAACAACATACTTGAGGCAATCTTGGTTATCATTCTTGGTGTGTTGTTTGTCCTTTCAGGCCTTGGTGGCTTTGTTGACAGCAAAACAGAGAGCTGGGGAAGACTCATGATTTATTGACAGTTACTTTTAAATGCATGGAGGCAGGAACTGAGTTCAGCTTTCATGCAGCTGAAACCATCCAGCACGCTCCCGAGCTTGTGTTTGAGCAACCTCACAATTTTCCATCTCACGTTGCTTGCAATTTCTTTTCAAGGTCTCTCCGCTTCGCAGTAAGAGTACGAAATCTGGCGGAGAAAAGCTTTCAGGTGTGGAAGGTGCATTTTGATGGATGCAGTTAAAAACCCTCCCAAATAAGGGGAATTACAAGCTGTTGAAAATTACCTCTTCCTAATCTGTGTTTTCTCCACAAATTATCAACAGTCTATGATCTTGGCCTCAGGTCCTGCCATGCAACACTACTCCTGATGGATATAGACAGATAATTCTTTGGTGCTGCTTTTCTCTCATCAGAGCATCCTTACAGAGAAAGTTATCAGTGAAAGGGAAACCAGGAAACCTAGGGTCCAACCTTCTCCTTGTAATGACTGATGTCAATCCCTTGCACCCCTCAGTACTGCACAAAAACTCCTAACAAATTGACGCATTGAATGTAGAGACAATGCCAGCAGTGGAAATTTCTCCTGGGTATTTATTCAGTTACAGGACATATTTTCATTACAGTTGTGCAAAACAGGGAGGTTTATCAAAAAGATTTTGGAGAAAATGATAAGTAAGAGCCCTGCCAAGGGGATTCCTTTGCCCTTCATGA
This sequence comes from Anser cygnoides, assembly GCF_040182565.1. NCBI lineage: Eukaryota > Metazoa > Chordata > Aves > Anseriformes > Anatidae > Anser > Anser cygnoides. The sequence continues at coordinate 1,841,046 of NC_089895.1, read as the reverse complement.
AACCAAGCACTCCGGGGTAATGCTGGGGTGAGGTTGCTCAAACTGCTTTAACTCTCCTTGCAGGCAGCGCTGTGCCACGTGGGGATCTTGGCACGGCCGTGCTGCTTTTTCACAGCATCTTGCTCCGTCCAGTGTACAGGATAGTCAGGGCTCTTGCTTGGAAAGACGTGGAGAGTCTCACCCACTGGGGCCCACATTTTCCCAGTGGTTTGTCCTAAACATCTGGCAGACAACGGCCAATGCAGAGGAGCCAGCTGTGTTGTTTTCCTTCTGCTGGAGGAGACACGGAGGCTGAAAGTTAGAAAGAAACATTACGTGTGGATGAAGTGAAGCTGTAGCAGATTCGCATTAAGCTCGTGCTGTCTCCTGGATTGTGTGGTGGCACAAGACACGTTGACCTCAGACGTGTCTGCGCACACACAGCAGTCCGGCTATCCCCGTCAGGCCCCAGAGCTTCCTAGGGATCTGGGGACCCTGAACCTGGTGGCAATGCCAGCAGAGGATGATCATACCACGCAGCCATCCGTATTTTGCAAAACTTCTATCAAATGCAGGGAAAGAGCTCTCCTAGACAGGTTTTGCTTGCCTTGCTCTTCTCTCTTTTCCTGCTTCCCTCTCTCGTGCTCACTGATAGCCCACGTGCACGCGGCTGCCTGTTTCTGCAGAAGCCAGCGTGCTCCCTCCCATGCCCTGTCTGTCCTCTGCACGTGGGGAAGAAACGGCACGTGATTGTGTGCTGCAGATGCCGTGGTGACGCACGCACACGGGAGGGCTTGGGGGCTGGGGAGGGCCAGGAGGGGGTGTTTGAATAGCTTTAATCCTGCTATTTCCAAACATTCCAGCACTCAAGGCTGCACGCTTTAAAAATTGTCTCTCCCCGTCGTGAATCTTCCTGATTAGAATACTTGGTGTGCTTTATTTCACCTGCGGTGCTCAGATAGCGAGCTGACTGCTCCTAAATAATGCTTCAGCCCTACAGACAGTCCATATAAACACAGATGGATGCAGTGACAGACACCGGAGCTCGAGCCATGCCCTCTCTAGGGGAGGAGCCGTGACTCACAATCAGCCTTGCTTTCCCAACACTCATCTTTCCTCCTCCAAACCCTGGCTCAAAGCTGATATTGCTGCTGTGGGGACAGACTTTTCAGAGGCTGTCTGTAGGATTTCCTCTACTTTGGAGCAGGGGGTTTCAGCTGAGGAGACTGAAGGGTGACCTTATGAATGTCTGTAAATATGTGAAGGGTGAGTGTCAGGAGGATGGAGCCAGGCTCTTCTCAGTGACATCTGATGATAAGACAAGGGGCAATGGGTGCAAGCTGGAACACAGGAGGTTCTGCTTAAATATGAGACGAAACTTTTTCATGGTGAGGGTGACAGAACATGGAACAGGCTGCCCGGGGGGGTTGCGGAGTCTCCTTCTCTGGAGACTTTCAAAACCCACCTGGACACATTCCTGTGTGACCTGATCTAGGTGTTCCTAGGGATTGGACTAGATGATCTTTCAAGGTCCCTTCCAATCCCTAAAATCTGTGATTCTGGGATTCCAGGCTGGCACCGTGGTCCACGAGGTGTGTGTGTGGTGATGGTTCCAAGGGACTCTGCTGTGGAAAAGGGGACTGTCATTTTCAAGTGTGATTGTTTTAGCAAAGTCTGTGACTTTAAGGAAAGTGAAGATGCAAGTTTGTTCCCTGCATTTCTACAAATGACTGTTTAACCTTTGTGCTCTTGTTACAAATGACTGGCTTTGCCTCCAGGCCACCAGCGTGTTTGCATAATCCCGCTCGCTGTACATGTATCCCCACAGCCAGGAAGTGGTGGTCCATTGAGCAGCGGACGGGATGAGCATTCAGAGGCTTGAAAAATGAAAGTGTTGGTGGCAACGGGCAGCTCCAGTGACAGGAGAAGGTGTCAGTCCCTTGGGAGATGCTTTGACTGTCTCTGAGGCTGGAGATGCCCACACCACTCTGGGACCTCCTTCCAATACCTGACCTCCCTTGTCGTGAAAAACATTCTTTGTCTCCAGCTGGAATTTTCCATGTGCCACGTTGCATCTTGTCCTACCTCTGAGGATCTGGCTCCTTCTTCTGTGTCCACACCCTCTCGTTGGGTTGCTGTAGGCAGCAGTAAGGTCTCCTCTTTACCTTCTCTTGTCCAGGCTCAGGTCTGTCAGCAACCCCGTGCTCCAGCCACCAGCCGTCCCAGTGGCCTCCCTTGGTATTGATCCAGTATTCCAGTGTCTTCCTTGCACTGGGGAGTCCCAGGCTGGACACGGTGCTCCAAGCGGATCTCACAAGTGCCAGAGTGAGGGGATCCACTGCTGCATCATTTTATCAGGGTTGCTGCTGATAATCCACCCACATTGCTGAAGGACACAGGAGCTTTAGGACCTTAAGTCTAGTCTCATGTCCTCTGTCCTGTTTCCTTATTCTAAAACTTGACAGTGTTTCTGATTTCCCCAGAGGAGCACACCCTCTGTGTTCACGTCTGAGGTGTGAGCCTGTGTTTTTCTGGTCTCGTAAATGAGAAATCGCTACTAAGAACATCCCTGGATGCTCCCAGGCTTCATTTTCTTGGGCCGTGTTGGGTTGAACTGCAGGAGGACAGGGGTACTGGGGCAGTTCCAGCTCCTGGGAACATGTTTTAGAGGAAGGCTGGTTCTCCTCAGGTTTCATACTTCATAAATAAGCAGACTATAAGGTGTTTTCGGAAAGTGGAGGTGGATGGTGTGCAGCTGCCCTGGGTGGTGTGTGACCTCCCTCCCCATGTGGTGCTGCCTGCCTTCAGCTTCTCTGCTCGCTGCAGGCTGCAAAGTTACTGTGCAACGACATCCCCCGTGATTTAAACCACCATAACTAACCATTTTTAATCAGCCCTTATGCCAGCTCCACTCAGCACCTAGTGCTGACAAAGAACAATGTTGTCATCTGGAAAGTGGCTGCTGGCACTTCACCAGCTGGCTGTATTTTTAAGCTTGTCTAAACTGGGTGCTGAGCGGCGTTAAAACATAATGATTAAATGTGCCCACTCCAGGTTTTCCTGGCCGCTCCTGTCTCCACCTGGAAAAGCTTCTTGTGCCCTGGAAAGGCTCCTTTGGGAACTGCACCTAGGCAGGGCCTGCAGAGTGCCAGCTGGAGGTGGAGAGGAGAGCACAGGGATGGCAGGGCCCTGCCCTGCCCCTCTTGCTGCGGAGAGTCAAGGCAGATCGATTTGGAAATGGTGCCGTCAAAAATTCTGAACGCTGGCTGTGAGGGATTGAGTCAGGTGGAGATGCCCCTAAAAGCCCTTGTTCTGGGCAGTCTCAGACTTTGCACCCCTGACCCTGAAACGGATTTCCTTCCTGCTCCTTCAATATCCTTAATCACGGAGATGGGTAGAGACAGGCTGCTCACAACGCAGATATCGAGCAGCCACAGGTGCACTTGGAGCCTCGGGAGCTGGAGGCACACGTCGGGGGCCTGATCCTGTCTCTGCTCACATCTGGAGATGTGCGCAGATGGGCCCTCCCTGGCCGCTTTGGTCCCCCAGGCCTGGTCATGGGGGATGTGGCGTCTGCCCGCAGCAGCGCTGCGGGTGCTGGGGGAGTGACCCCGAACTGGCGCCAGGCAGCACCAGCGGAGCTTGGCCAGGACCCCCACAGACCCACCTGAGGATGCATCTCGTGGAAAGGGCTGCGGGGGGCAGAGCAGTCTGGCAGGCTCCGTGTGGGCTCTCCCGGGCTCAGGCTGCTCCCCAACGGGGTGGGCAGACGGTCCACTTGAAGGGCTCTCGTCCAGGAAAAGCTCCCTTTTTACTTTCATGTTTCCTTTAGGATTAAAGTCATTCTTCTTGAGCTCTAAACATGGAATGTTTGTCAAGTTTATGAGAGCTTTTAGAGAGGCTTTTAGAGAGTACATCCTATCCCTTCTTTTATAGGGCTGAGATAAGATTATCTTTGTTTTAACACCAATTAAAGCAGGAAGGGTTTATAGGATTAGGGGTTTTCCATCAGTGCAACTTTGATGTCACCACTTGCTTGCTCAGTTTGCTTCTTCCCTATGTTAAAAGGCTGGGAGCTGTTCCTGTTAACATACCACCCTCCCGAGGCAGAGCTCTCCCGGCAGAAGCTTTGGGAAACATTTAAACAAGACCAAACAAAGGAACAAAATGTGAAAGTCTTAAATTCTGCTGGAGACCACTTGGAGAAAACTGGCTTACTGCTTAAACAACCACTCTGTCAGTGTGTAGCACTGCAGCGTTTACATTTATTGAAAAAGGGCGTGCTTTCTGCCCTGAAAAACATTTTTTTTTTAAATATCAAAATAAAATAAATTGCCATAGTGTAAGGAATCTAAAGTAAAACCAAAACAACCCCGCAGTTTTGCAGTCAGAGGCTACAATACATGTCAGTGCATTCTCTGCACCACGTGAAAACAAGAGGATGAATAAGGAGAGCATGACATTTTGTACGTCTCCTAGCACGTATCTGCACAGAAATAACTTTGTGGCTCAGTACCTCGTCTGGCCCAGGCTGGCATCACTCCACGCAAATAATCCCTCGACTCCTGGTGCAGTGCTGTTTTCCACCTCAAGCTCTGGCTACTTCGGTGCGTGCCAAGCTGCTGAGACAAGGTTTTGGGGTTAAAACTGCACAGGCGTGGGCAACATCCTGAATTACCCAGTATGCCAAGGCTGGGAGCACTCCTAGACCAGCAGTGCCCAACGTTCCCGTCCTGGTGGACTTCCAAGAGGCATTTGGACAATGCCCTCAACAATATGCTTTAACTTTTGGTTAGCTCTGAGGTGGTCAGGCAGGTGGACTCTGATCCTCCACTTGATTTCAGTTTCATACAGGAAAGCTTGCCTCTCAAGTGAGCTGTGAGTCGTCTTTGGGGCTGGCCCTTGGTATTCAGCGCCTTGCAGAACATGCAGATCCTGAAAGGTTTAGGGCTCAAGCATGTCCTCTGCATAGAGGAGGCTTCTCTCGGGTGTCTGCTAAACAGCTCTAGCAGGATTCATGCTCGATTACGGTCCTTGCCATCTGTAATCCGAGGATGCTGGGCACACCCCGGTCTCTTTGTGCTCAGGCAGGGATGGAAAGCTTTCCCTTTTCTCTTTAAGATCCCCCGTGACAGGTCAGGGAGGCTGAACCACCATCAGGTAAGAAATTCCAGTCATTTCTCACTGACAGCTGAATCCCCTCACGACTGATGGATGTGCCTCGGCTCGCAGGTGTGCGTGCCCACAGGTGCGGTGGTCTAGCCAGATGCTTGAACTTCTGCACAGTGCTAGCAGGGAGGTGACCTTGTGAACCCTGCAGAGGCAGAGGACTCCAGCTACAGGAGGGATTTGCTGGCAAGCACCTGCCGTGAACCCCGTCCGAGGCAAGGACTTGGCCCTGTTGCTAGTGTGTGGGCCCCGGGACAGAGCTGCTAGGTTTTGGACGAGGGTGTTCGCAGCTGAGGTTGGTCTGGGCAGCAGGCTGATGCACATGCTCTTCCAGGAGAGCAGGGGACTGTAAGTGCCTGGCTTTGGCCCAGGTTCTGCTGCAGAGTCAGAGTGTGATGACCAGCGTCAGTGGCGTCCAGAAAGCCGACTTCCTGGGCCATCCAGTTTTCTTGGTCTTTGGAGCCTGTTTTGGGGTATCCTGAGGATAGCCTGGCTAGAAGGTTTGGGACTGTTTGTCCCTTGCAGGGCCTTCCAGTGTGCTTCTTTGGAAAGCCTCCCAAACAGGGAATCACTCTACCCTGGCTGGGCCTCGCCATGCCTCTGTGACAGCTTGGTCCTAAGGTCCCATCACACCCCCCCAGTGACTCAGTGCTGCCTTCTGCATGTGCCCACGGAGCCAGTGTGTCCCACTTTTTTTTTTTTTTTTTGGCTGAATGTGTGAGTATAAGGAGTGACCTCAAACTGTGCGCCCGGTGGCGAGCTGCAGACACGCAGGGTGCAGCATGGAAGTCCTTGCTGGAGACACCTTCAAGGGAGTTGTCTGAAGGTGCCCCGTGCTGAAGCTGGGAGGCAGATGAGGTCCTCAGGGGAAATTCTGGGGAGTAGGATTGCAGAGGATGTGGGTTTTGGAGTGTTGGCACCTTTGCTTGGGAGGCAGAAAGAGCAGTACTTTGGGGAGATGATGTGGTCCGTCTTGATCTACTTGAGGTGCAGGATGCTGTATAACAGCATGGGGAGTTATCTAAAAGCCGTTAGCAGTGGGAAGATACTTTTGCAGGCTTGTGCTGTCAGCCTCTGTTTCTGTCCTATGGAGAATGACTGGGTTAAACTGGAACATTTGCATTGTGGATTCCTTCTTTATTGACAACTCTCTAATCCACATCACGGAGGTCGGCTGGGCTCCACGTTCCTCTTCAGCTAATCTCATTTAACCCTGTTTTCCTTTTTGCATTTCTATCCTCTGCTCTCCAAGCGCTGTCACTGTCATTGGCAGTGACAGCACCTGGCAATGGGATTAATTGCTTATCTCAAGTAGGAGGTAGCAGCGTGGGCTGCTAATTATATTTATCAGGAAGGAAATGGTAGGACCTCTGCAGTACGTGGAGGAAGGCTGTCCCAGGAAGGATGAGTGTTGAGAGCTGGCACCTAGAGGCCCAGGATCCTGTCTTTTTCAGAGCCAGCAGCCAACGCAAGGCAGGTAGGTGTTGCTGCCTGCCTCCTGCACCACAGCTCTGCAAGGCCGAATTGAATCCTCTTCCCTATGGCAGTAAGATGTCCAGGCAGAAGCACAGGTAGATCCAAAGGCAGCATTGCTCCTTCGGTTTGTCCAGAGGCCATCATTTCACGAAGGTGACAAACACTGTGAAGGCCCGGGGACAGGAACAAGCAGAGACTGGGCAACTTTTGCAGGTGAGGCAAGGTGTTTTTGTATAGTTTGGTCCCAAGGTACAGACCCAGCCATGGGAATGTGCATTTAGAGTTAATACACCTCTGAGGGGAACTGGGAGACCTTTGATCATGGCTCAGTGCTTTGAGGGATGTGGCCGCCAAGGTGGGCTGCTCCAGTGAGAACCGTTCACATGCAGAACTAAAAAAAGGTTCAAGGCACAAGGAACAGAATGGGGAAGAATACAGGAAAAAGTGACAATGTCGTTAAAAAACCCACCTCATCTTGTAACATACGAAGAAGGCATGGTTCATGAAAGGAAAAAAAAAGGTAAATTCAGAGCTGGTTGGACATGAGATTCTTCTGCAAAGGACAAGATCATAAGCACCCCCACACACACCATGAGCAGTAGCAACCTGGAAGTACTGGTGAAGGGGACTCTAGGGTCTGTGGTTCAACCGCCCACTTGTAGCTGGGGTGCCACCAACATTAGATCGAGGCAGCCACAGCATTTAACTGAGTCTCCCCCAGGGAGATCTCTGTGACCTGCCCCAGGGCTGCATTACCTTCTGGAGAAGGAACTTTTCCTAATATTCAGTCTGAACTTGTCGTCCTTGTCCATGGTCATTACCTGGTCCCTGAGAAGGGTTTGGCTTTGTCTTCTTTGCATCTGCCCCTGAGTAGTTGCAGCTGCAGTTATATCTCCCCCTCTTAATCCAGTTAACCCATCCCAGCTCCCTCTGCCTCTTCTCATATGCTCCGTGCATCAGGGCTGGCTGTCTTGGTGACCCTCCGCTGGACTCTCCATATTGCCCTTGAGCTGTGTGACCCTAAACTGGCCTCAATTCCCCAGCAACAGCATCCCCCGTGCCTGGCAGGGGAAAACACCTCCCTTGATGTGGCATGGCCTTCCTGGAATGGCCCAGGACCTGTTTTTCCATATCCTCAATGAGAGCAAATTGCTGGCACCCCACTGGTGTGGCACCACGAGCTCCAGTGCAGGGCAGCCCTGTAGTCTGTGGGCATGGGTCAGGTAATTAGGATGGCAGTGCTAATGAACAGAGGGGGGTGTGTGTGTCAGTGGGAGAGGGCTGGAGGGGGACGAGAGGCAGCTGGGAGATAAGGCTGGGGATTTAAGACTCATCAGACCCTAACTGACAGAGCCAGGGCTGCTGCTTTCCATCAGCTGTTAAAAAAGCCTTGCTCGAGTGGAAGAAGGCTGCCAGGAGAAAAAAAAGGCAGGCAAAGAGGGCTGAGGATGGCCACTCCTCAGAACTGTTAGCATGGATTTAAGGTGCCATTTTGGAAACTTCTATTGTAAGAGAGACCTGCTCATACTGAGCTGTTTGCAGAAGAGGTCTGTGCAATGCTACGATGGATTCTAAAGTCCAGGGCAGTTTTCATGCAGAGGCACCTATGTGGAGCTCAAACTGAATTAGTTATAAAGGAGGTTAGAGAGAGGCAGTGGGACATGGGGCATGCAAACAGGCATCCTCTCTGTGGCCGGTCCTGCACACTAGTCCGAAGGCTTTTCTTTCAAGCTGAGCCACAGGATGCCTTTCTCTATGCGGCTGTGGGCCGCGCAGTGCTCTGGGGAGGAGGGCTGGAAACCTGGGGCCAGCATTGCCTTGAGCAGCAGGTGATGCCGAAGTGGAGATGCGTCCCACACCCGTGACCCTCCCGCAGGGTAAAGCAGGGCCCCAGGGAGCTTCAGATCCTGCTCGGTGGAGGGCCAGGAGCTCCCTGTCCAAGGCCTCCTTCCATCTGGGCCCTGATATGGAGGGGGAGGTCACAGGACTGCGTGAGGCTGAAATCAGCCAGGAAGGCGATGGGCTGGAGGGGCACGGAAAGGCAGTGGGAGAGCAAGAGGTAAATTGCAAGCTTCCTCTCTTCCCCAGCAAGGAAACCTTTCCTCACTGTGGTGCTCCCTCCCCTGTGCTTGCTGGGTAGGAAATGAGGACACTGGGCGCTTCTTAGGTCTTCCTGCTCTTAAGAGAGCTGCAGCCCCTGTTCCTAGCAAACCTGCTGCTGTTTCATAGCCATACTCCAGAGAGGCAAACATCCATGCCTGTGTGCAGCAGAGAGGCAATTGAAAGTCCATGTGTTTCCCATGAACCCCTATTATCAGTCCTCCGGTTGGTGCTAGAGGTGGAGGAACTCACCACGTGGTAAGCTGCAAAGCACTCCTGCTTCAGTGATGGGCACTGGCAAGGTAATAGCCCTCCTGGGATAAAGGATGTTATGATAAATAAAGCAGTTCTGCCATAGGATGCTCTCTATGCTTTTCACAGTTTCTGCTCCTCTCTCCAAGCAGGAGTTTCTAGAGGGGCTCTGCCCCCAGCTCCCATTGCAAGCAGAAGGGAAAGCAGCAAGTCCCAGAGCTTCTGTCACTACCCAGGGCAGAAAATGGGTGTCCTGATGTCTTCCAGCGAGTGAGGAGAACATCCATTCTGTCCTAGTGGAATTCGTTTTAGCCCCTGTGTGAAGACTTGTGCTTGGATTTGCTATTTACTTTGGAAACAAGGAATTGGGTGGATTCCAAATTAAAAGCTGTTTCCTCACTCAGGAAGACCTGGAGGGAACAAAACAGTTTTGAACAAAATAATTAAATTACTTTTGGAAGATGTCATTACTTGACCAAAAAAAAAAAAAAGAGGCTTTGCATCAAATTTCAGTGATTTTGCTGTCTTTCAGCATGATTTCAGAACATTTCAAAGAAGTCATACCAAAATGTTCTCATTTTCCAGGACTATTATGTCCCAGGTCTGTGGGGAACACTTCCTGTAGAGGAAGATAGGTGCCAAAAGCGGTGGCCGTGTTTTGAAGGACACATGAAAGGAATTTTAGCAGCCCAGCTTGGTATGTTCTGTTGAGCAGCCATTCACTCCCCGAGTTTTGCCCCATTCCAAGAGCAGCGTGTGCAGAAGTGCTGATGGCAGCTGGTGGGGAGAAGCGGGGCACTCGCTTAGACCATGCAGTGTGCAGCCAGCCCTGCTGGGACCCCCAGCCTTTCACCCTGTGCCAGGCTAAACCTTGGGAACTCTTTCACCCTTGTCCCTTGGGTCACTAAATCGCAGCAGTGTAGGTATCATTTTGAGGTATCCCTATCCTGATACAAAAGAAGCTGTATAGGAAAGTTGTTATTTTTAAAATAAGCCTTGGGAAGGTGAAAGAGGCCCGTGTCTCAAAACTTCTTTGGTCAAATGACCCTATAATTCACCCTGAATGTCAGGCTAGAGTAATTATATGTGTTGTTTTTATCTTGTTTCAAAAATTGGTATTAGTACAGGGGCCATGTTATCATTTCAGCTGCAGAGCCACCATCACTTCTCTGTAACAAAGAACTGGCACGCGCAGTCCAAACGGTTCGGGAGCATCTGAGTGGGATCAGTGCACACAAATCCATGAGCCCTGATGGGATGCATCCACGTGTGATGAAGGAGCTGGCAGATGTGATTGCCAAACCGCTCTCTATCATCTTTGACAGGTGTTAGAAAACAGGAGAGGTGCCTGAAGACTGGAGGATAGCCAATGTCACTCCGGTCTTTAAAAGGGCAAGGAGGAAGATCCAGGAAACTACAGGCCAGTCAGTCTCTCCTCTGTCCCTGGAAAGGTGTTGGAACAGCTTGTTCTGGATGCCATCTCCAAGCAATTGGAAGAAAAGAAGGTTATGAGGAGTAGTCAGCATGGATTCCCCAAGGGGAAATTGTGTTTGACCAACCTCGTAGCCTTCTGTGATGGCATCACCAGCTGGGTAGATGGGGGAGAGCAGCGGGTGTCATCTACCTTGACTTTAGCAAGGCTTTTGATACTGTCTCCCACGACATCCTGTTAGCAAAGCTGAGAAAGTGTGGGATAGACGAGTGGACAGTAAGGTGGGCTGAGAACTGGCCGAGCTCAGAGGGTGGTGATCGGCGGCGCAGAGTCCGGCTGGAGACCTGTGACTAGCGGTGCTCCCCGGGGGTCGGTGCTGGGTCCGGTCTTGTTCAACATCTTCATCGACGACCTTGACGAGGGAATAGTGTCCACCCGCAGCAAGTACGCCGATGGTACAAAGCTGGGAGGAGTGGCCAGCACGCCAGAAGGCTGTGCTGCCATTCAGCGAGACCTGGACAGGCTGGAGAGCTGGGCAGGAAGAAACCAAATGAAGTTTAACAAAAGCAAGTGTGGAGTCCTGCCCCTGGGAAGGAACAACCGCACGTATCAGTACAGGCTGGGGGATGACCTGCTGGAGAGGAGCTGTGCGGAGAAGGACCTGGGGGTCCTGGTGGACAACAGGTTGGCCACGAGCCAGCGTGCCCTGGTGGCCAAGAAGGCCAACGGGATCCTGGCAGGCATTAAAAGGAGCGTGGCCAGCAGGTCAAGGGAGGTGATCCTCCCCCTCCACTCTGCCCTGGTCAGGCCTCACCTGGAGCACTGTGTCCAGTTCTGTTGGTGACCTAAGTGAAAACTCAAGGTGATTTTGGAGGAGGGAAGATGAAAATTCACAAGTCCTTTTTTTTTGTTTTCAAAGGAAAAAAAATTCTTCTCTGTACTAACACTTGCTTACAGAAACCCCGAGTATATGTTTTTCCCGGGCTGTTTTTTCTGATCTACCTCATTCCTGACAAACTTGGCACTGAACTGAAGTAGAAGTTGGTTTAACTTGTTTCAGTGCAGAAGCCACCTGCCACCCCCCAGGCTCTTCATACTGCACAAGAAATTAGCAGTGGCGGAAAGTTGCAACCAAGAGTAATCACCGAGAGCCATGGTGATAAATAGGTATAGCCAAGCTTTTGCATTGGCATTGGTGATCCTTTGAGTTGGAAAAGATCTTCTGGTGCTTTAGTCTTTGCACTGATATTTTTAGCCATATGTACTGTATCTGTTAATACCGTATTTCACATTGTGGTCCAGCCTTCACCAGCCGTCTCTTGCAGGCACCACACACTACCTGAGCCACCCTCATCCGTCATGCCTTGCTCGACACAAATTTTTTGAGTGGCTGTTGCTAGTGGTGCGTCTTCATCAGTAGTGGGCGGCTTAGAGGTCAGAGCCCCAGCAGAGCTAGACCCCGTCGTGCTGCTGCTTGTGTGGCTGAGCCCTCCAAACAGTGTGATGGCTTGATTAGCAATGGAGTAAACGAGGAAAATAATGAAGAGCAGAAATGGTGGGCACTAGCATGAATGTAAAATTCTTAGGAAGAGTGGAAGAGTCAGCAGTGCTTTGTACAGGTCAGTTCTGCCTCCCCTAAAAGGAAGACACCCCCCTCTCCCCCCCAAAGGCTTTAGAAGAAAATGAGCAGCCAGGATCCCACGCCGAGAGTGAAGATGCTCATGTGGCTGAAAGGACTGGTTGAGAGATGGTAGCAGAGTTGTGACAGGTTGTGAGTTGATCTCTAAGAAATGAGACCTTGGCACTATGATAAGTAGTCCAGGTGGTACACTGGTGGGTAAAAAACAATTTGGACTTCGCTAATTTTGAGAAAAGAGTAGAGAATAAAATAGTGAATATCATGCTTCTTGCTTTGGGCATGACAGAGGTTTGTACAATCCTAAGGGGAGGAGGTGGATGACCACTGAGTGTTCATTGCCAATGCAAGTGTGAGTTTACATCAAACAACTTGGCAGCTTTGAAGCAGGGGACAGCAGGTCTTCACACAGCACATAATTACTCCACGGAGCCCCTTGCTTCTACATGTAATGGGTGCAAAAAAAAAAATAAATTATGTGGAATAAAAAATAGACCGGGTAACTTAGTGAAAGAATGCAAAGAGCCTGCCTCTTAGGAAGTCCCTGAACTATGAACTGTTGGAAGGTGGGAAGGTATTCTGGGCAATGCACGTGCCCAGCCTGTGCCATCCTCCCTGGGAGGCTGCTGTTGCAGGGAGGACTATGGTGGCTGTGGACCACAGCTTAGAATATCCTACATGACTGTGGATTAAAATCCCCTTTGTAGTTCTAAGGCTCATCGAGTAGACCCTGTTCTGCGCTTGTGGTTGGGAACACAGTGGGAGAGACATCTGCATGGGAACCCCATCTCTGTAGGCGGTACGAGCAGCAGTGCCTGTCTTTTCAGGGCCTTTGGACCAGCTGCTCTTTCTCCACTTTGTTTATTTCAACTAGTCAGGTTTTGGCTTTGGACACTGCAAAGCCCCAGGGGTGTTTTCTGGCAGTGTTGCCGGGCTCTGGGCATCCCCATCAGCCCTCCTTCCTTGCTGCTCACTGCTGCTCTTGGTTTTCTTCCAGGCTGCCCATCAGGGACTTTCAAGGCCAGCCAAGGGGATGAAGGATGCATCCACTGCCCGATTAACAGCCGGACAACTTCGGAAGGGGCCACCAACTGCGTTTGCCGAAATGGATATTACCGGGCAGATGCTGACCCTGTCGACATGCCGTGCACCAGTATGTGGGCTCTGGGCAACTGGGGAGGGTGGCACACAGCTGGGGAAGGAGACATCAGTCAAAGCACAAAGGTCTCTGTCTCAGTGGGATTTTGGAGGAGATTTCCTGCTGGCCACTGTCTGAAAGGCCAGGGTGCTCAGAGCCCCTTGTCTGGAGTGCCCTTGCAGTGGGGACTTTTTCTCACCATGGGCCAGTTTGTGCTCGTAAACATTGCACATGCATACAGAACAGAAATTTGGGCTGCTCTGTGCAGCTCTAGTCCATGGGATGACTTCAGTGTAGGGCTGCACCTGAATGCAAAGACCTGTGTGTAGGCACTCAGGAGTTTAGTGCAAAGGCTAGGAACCAGAAGCTACAAAAAATAACTGGTGAATTTTGTTCATGGGCACGGTGCGGACATATCAGGAGGGGCTGGCCTGGGTTAAGTAGGCAGGTTTTGTTCCCACTCCTGCTTTTGGCTGTTCAGCTTGCTGCACACACCTCTGACACTAAGAGAAGCAGCAAGCTGCGGCTTGTCTGGGTCTGGGGAAGAGGAGGTGGTGCAGGACAGACTGCTATGGCACAGGTCCTGTAGCAACGAGCAGGGCTCCAGCTCTCACACCTTTCTGTCTATTCCCTTCACAGCCATCCCGTCTGCCCCCCAGGCCGTGATCTCCAGCGTGAACGAAACCTCTCTGATGCTGGAGTGGACCCCACCGCGGGACTCGGGGGGCCGGGAGGACCTGGTGTATAACATCATCTGCAAGAGCTGCGGCGCCGGCCGCGGGGCGTGCACGCGCTGCGGGGACAACGTGCAGTTCGCCCCGCGCCAGCTGGGCTTGACGGAGCCTCGCATCTACATCAGTGACCTGCTGGCCCACACGCAGTACACCTTCGAGATCCAGGCGGTGAACGGCGTCACCGACCAGAGCCCCTTCTCCCCGCAGTTTGCGTCAGTGAACATCACCACCAACCAGGCTGGTAAGAAGCAAACCCCTGTCACCCACCGGGCCCCTCCAGGCTGAGACCCTGGGGAAGGGATGTGGGAGGCAGAGGCTGATCCCCTGGGTAAGAGGTGCTGGGTGAAAGCCTGTGTGGTGAGCAGGACTTGACGGGGAGGGAAGATGGAGTGAGATGTGGCGTGGTGTCTCTTGCTCTTTAAAAAATGGTGATGAAAGTACACGGGCAGATGCAGTGGCCTGGCAAATCCTGGATGAATCCCAAGTCTCAGATAAGAAAAATACCCCTTATTTCAGTGAAAAGCTGGAATGTGCTGCAAGGCGGAGCTGCCATCCCAGCTACCACAGCAGACCAGCTCGTGTCACAGTCCTCTGGTGTCTCAGCATTCCCCTCTGGCATCGGACACGTAACCGCTTCCGAAGTGGTTTCTTTGCTGCCAGCAGGTGCACACACCGTAGGTGCCTTTAATCCTGGCTGCTGGCAGCACTGCAGACACAGCGGCAGCTTTCACCGCTACTGGCAGCCCCTGTTGGTGCTCCTGCTTCCCGAGGAGAGAAGGTAAGATCAGCTCCAGCGTTTCGACACCAGCTGCAATCTCTGCTCAGAGAAAGCACAGCCCACGGCCCAAATGCCAGCACAGGTCCTGAAAGCAGAGGAAGGCTGTAGAGATGAGGAGCCGGGAGCCAGGTATACGGGATAGCTGCCTGGGAAGCTTCTCCAGGTCCTGTGCTCCTGCAAGCCACCCGCCAGTGCTCACAGGCCCCTCTCCACTGCTCGTGGTAAAGAAGACCAAGTGGCAGAGCTGGAGGGGTTTCACTCAGGGCCACCAGCTTCTGTGCTGGCCCAGGAGGCTGCTCCCCCCAGGTTTTGCTTGGGAAGGGATGCATCTGGGTTGCTGGCAGTGCGGCATCCTAGGAGAGCCACAGGTGGCAGCTGTGCTGATGGCAGAGCGCCCCACAGGGCTGCTGGTCAGGGCCTGCTCTCCCTGTCCCTCCTGGAAGCCATCTGGAGCTGGAGCACCTCTTGGGGCTGGGTCCGTGCTAAATCCAATTGCACAGTGAACGTGCACCAATATGGTACGAGTGTGTGAGGGAACAAGCGAGTTTCTGCGGTCTGTCTGAATGCTGCAGTCTGCGTGCAGGGGTTGTGAACGTGCCCCAGGCTGCCCTGGGCACTGCATTACCTTCAAGACCGTTTGGGCTGATGTACAGCAGCGGTGGTGTAGGTGGGCATCTCTTGGTTGGGCATACGGAGTGCTGAGCCGGAGAAACCTGCAGAAATATTTTGGTCATCCACGAACCGTCAGAGTGACTGCTGATTAGCTCAGAGTCATGTAGTCACGATATTTCCAATATGGCATCAGAATACCTGAAAGCAGAATTAGCGTGGCACCTGACCATGGTTTGGCTGCGAGCAGGAACACAAACGCTCGTGACGCAGAGAGAGGAACCGGTCTGGGACAGTGACTTACTGCAGCGTCCTTCGCAGAGCGGGCTGTGCCTGGGGGAGATGGGATGGTGTGCGGTGCGAAGTGGCTAGGAGGGGTCTCTGCATTCCCCAGCACAGACCCACCCCACCGAGGAGTTATTTAGCACTTGCGTTTCACACTTTGCAATTACGTGGTGTACTTGTTACCTCGATGTATGTATGGCCTGTGACTTCTTCCAAATTGGCAAAACTGAGAGTTGAGTTGAAGGCAAATCCTCTTGCAATCCCCTGATCCTTGATCCTCCTCCTCGTGTTTTTCTTGTTTGATTCTCCTTTATTATCGAGACTCACACTTCTCAGCCTGCGTGATGTCTCTTTTAATATATCTATTCATTAGCGCTAAACAGTAACTGCTTGCTAATTCCTCTGTAATTAGAGGCTCTGAATCCTTCAGCTTACTCTGCCTGGCAGCCTCCATGTAGATCATTAGCAGTTGGTAACATAACCTGCAGACACAAAGGCAGAGCTGGGACAGGAGAATGGAGGGTGTTGTACCCGTGAGAGGAGGGTACGGAGAGGGAGGGGAGGGATGAGCCTGGGAATTGTGGCTATAGCTGGCCTCTTTGCACGGGGAGGCTCTGGCTTGGGCAGCCAGCTGGGGCTCTGTCTCAAGCAGAGCAGGGGACTGAGCAGGTGACAGGGTTTTGCTCTTGCGGCAGCCAGGTGATGCCCACCCCCATCACAAGAAGTGCTGTTCCCACCTGGACTCACTGGTGGACACAAGGCTTGAGGACACGAGAAGCTGTAAAAGATGGATTTGGGGTGGGGTGGCTGTGCATGGACAACACATGTCAAGCCGGCAACTGCACGTGAATGAGAAGGTTGTATATTGAAAGCTGGCCTTAGAAAATATCAATAATCATGGTTTTATATTGAAAGCTAGCCTTAGAAAGCAAAGCAAAATCACCCTGGTTCACCCAGGGATAAATGGGTGACTGCTGGGGGACAGGTGCAGTACCTGCGTTTGGTGCTTTTGAGAGTGAGCAGAGATGGCGTAGCAGCAGCGGCATCTTTAACCTTCAGATATCGTAAATTCTTCAGCATCCCAGAGAAAGGCTGTTGTGTGAGAGTGGGAAAACAACCCCTGTAGAATGGCCAGAGCGCAAACACTGGGTGGGACTGGAGGAGTGAAGCTGGTGGATGTGGTGGCATGGTGAGAGCTGACCCTAAAGAGAAACTTGAGATCAAAGAAGGTGACACACCATTCACCTTCCTGTTCTCCCAGAGAAAGACAGCAGCAGTCATCGCTGTTATTTCGCTCTCCAATGATTAATTGCTGCCATCATTTAAAACATGCACTTTGTTTCTGGTCTGGATTTCACTGACATTTTATCTAGATCAACCGAACTTATTTTGCAGTTGTCTTGTGGCAGTAGGACATTTCTCTTCATGTAGACACAGACTGCAAGTAGCTTCTCCCAAGGAAAAATAAGCAATGATACCAAGATCAATCATCCTGTCTTACTATGAGGTGGCTTTCCAGAATGGGACTCTTCCTTTAGCTCTTTGCGGACACTTTCATATTCTCAATCATACATTTTTTAAAATTACATATTGTACCCAGTAGCAGCACTACTACAAATAATCTACTTCCCTTTCTCCAATCACTGTTTGCTTTCCACATTCAAGGACTGTGCTGTCTCACTCAGCTCTGCGATGAGCTCCTACCTCCCTGGTAGTCTCTCTGACAATGTCTTGGTCCCTTCAGATGCTGCTTCCCTGGATGAAATACCCCATTTTGCAAGCAGCATCTACATTTGGGTTTCCAGACCCAAGCATAACCTTATAATGGTTTTCATGGGCTCAGCCATCAAGTTATGACCATTGCTCTGTAGAGAAGTTGTCCCCAACACTGCCATTTTGAACACTTTATAAGTGGTTTGCCAGCAAAGTTTTCACATCGTCCCCTAGATCTCTGATAATTTGATGGAGAGTGCTGCCAGCGCTCTGCTGGACAGTGTGAGACCCCATAGAGTGACAGTCTTCCTACAATAACCTCGTTTGAATCTAATTTCATGTGTTGTAGGTGATGCTGATGCTGGGCCTAGTGTCTCACATGTTTTAATGTTACCTAATCTGCTGAACTCCTGAGTTCATGCAAAAAATCAGGACAGTCTGACAAGAGCTACTTCAACCGTCATGCTGCCGTTCTTGATTTGGTCCATAGCCCAGCAAGGCTTGTGGAAGGGACATCTGAGATCTTGTGGTTCACCATCCTGTCTGCAGCAGCATTATCACCAACAGCAGATTGGTTTTCTTGAGTTCTAGAGAACTCCACCTATCTGGTGAACTCCCCCAGGCCGACATCACCCTCCTGGAACAGATGCTTTTCATAATTTCTGCCCTGTCTCTGTGGCTCACGCCCCGTGTTACATCCTCTATCCCTGCTGAGAAGAGTTGATTCCACCCTTTTTTAGCTGCTCTCCAAGCAGTTGTAACTGAGATTAAATTCACCCTTACTGTCTTCATCAGTAGAAGGGTTCGTAAGGGGTTTGTAAGCCTTGTGCTCCAGGCTGCTGACTGCCTTGGTCGCACTTTGTTGGACCCTCTGCAGTTCCTCCTAGTCTGTGGCCTTGTGTCCCATGTTGGCTGGTGTTGATATTGTGTTAGCTGGCCTTAGATTACCCAGGTTTGCCCTTTACATAGCATTATTGTCTTTTCAGTCCCATCAGCAAAGGGACAGAGAAGAGAGGAGCCTTAAGGGTCAAGCCATCTCTTCTTAGGAGAAGGTTGGTCAATAGAGAGCGTGTGAGAAGGCCGACATCGGCCTGTGCTGGGAGGTGGTTTACTGCATCTTTCTCTTACATGAGTGGCTTAAAACGATCAAAGGTATTTAACCTGCAGAAAGGCAGCTTTTGTTAGAACAGAAAGTGTAATACTTCCCTTTTTAAAATATAAAAATTTTAAATTTTTAAATTTAATTTAAATGTAATTGATTAAATTTAATTAAATTTAAATTTTTAAAAAATTTTAAAAATTATGAAGGACCAAAATCAGCACAAGAGAAATAAAGAGGGCTTGGAAGAAATGTTCCCTTTCCCCCACCTCTTTGCTCCCTGGTCTGTGTTACCCAGCTCAGTGGATTTACCAATTCCAGCAAACTCTGCGTGATCCCCATTTCTGTCCCCTTTGAGGCGAGGTTGTGTTTTCTCTTTGCGCTTCTCAGCAAGCTTCTTCAGGACCCCTAAGCTCCACGCTGCATTTTTGCCACAGACTGCTCACCCTCCATTTCCCTGCCTGTTTCACCCTGCAGCCAGATGGTACCTCGCCCACAAAGCCCAGCAGCTCTCCAAGGAGGGAGGTCCAGGACTTTCCATCTGGCACATCCACTCCTGTCCTAAAGGACCACGATGTGCAAAAGAAAACAAACACACCCTGTTTCAGATACACGGTGCCACAAAAAAAAAAAAAACAACTTTTCTCAGTCATTCCAGAGCAAGAGATCTGTGCCAGGAGGGTGGCTGAGAGGAGAGCTGAGAGCCATGCCAGCATCCTAGTAGCGAAGGAGCAGGAGGGAAGCCAGGGGTCAAGGAGCTGAGCATGGCCCAGTGCTTGGGATAATGACACTTGACTAATTGAGGACCATGCTATGTGTCAGCCCTCTCACTTGTGGTGACACACAGCCCCTGCTTGCTAATTCGTGGCTATTCTTTGGGGAGGTCTAAGGAGGGGGAAAATCTTGGTGCTGGGAGGATTTTCAGGATCCATTCATGCTGTGGACAAGCTGAGTGCCCTGGGAAACTTGTGGAGGGAAAGGGCTCCTTGGGCAGGGATGTCTTAAAAAGCACATGGGAAGGGCTGCTCTCGGTATCAGGCTGTGGCTTCAGCTCGTTGAGAAGGGAGGAGAAAGCGCTGATCTCCAGATTCTACAGGCAAATTCAAGACCTCCCAGTGCTTGGGGGAACAAGAACATCCAGATTGTTGAGAATGCGTCCCTTTTGATAGGGACTCTTTTGTCGTGCAGGATAAGGGATGATTAATTCCAGTGTCAGAGGCTCTTGGCTGCAAACAGAACCCAAATGAGCTGCAATAAAGCTCTGGGACAAGTACCACACTGTGAGCACCAGCTAGCGTTTGACATCAGAAGCAGGTATTTGTTCCTAATAAACTGATCAGGAGAAGCATCCGCAGCAGGCAGCAGAGTTCAGTGGCCCATCCTCTCCTTTATCGTGTGGTACAGATAACTTGTTCTGTTTATTTGCATTATTATTATGGTTAGATCAGCATGTTGTGACGTGGGGCCTGTGGCTAGGGAGATGTACAGCTCATACCAGTGCACTAGATTCATGTCAGACATTGTTAGGGTTTAAATCTCTGCATCGTGGTAGATATCACTGCCCAAATGCTTGCATCCCAGCCAGGTATTGTCTATAGGACCAGGCTGTCCCGTGGTGCCTGTGAGCTCAAGGACACCTGACAGTTTCAATGGTTGAAAGCAAGTGCGTGGACCACGCCACTGCACTTCTGTCTGCCATGGATGTCTTGTGGCTGGACTGAACCCAGTATGGTCCTTATGCAAAGGGTGGGGAATTCAGACACGAACAATGAAGCACAGGTGGGACAGATCCTGGGAGCACCAGAAGGGAGGAATTTTCCCTTGCCTTCAACTAAGAAAAAAATCCCTCGTAGCTGAGGTCCATGAGCTTTACTGCTGAATTCACAACTTGAGGCCATACACGTGGGACACATGGACTCTTGTTTTTATCTTTTCACTTACATTTTGCATCAGTAGACCTGTCTGGCTTCCTCCCTCAGAGGGATACACAGCAGTGGCACATGCTCTTCCAGACACTAATCAGGAGCCGTGCATCTCCTGTTCTCTCTTGAGCTGCTCCTAGCCTTGTCCTGAGCTGGCTGCAGTTGGGAATTACTTGGAATGCAAGGCTGGACTGCATACAGCAAGGTGTGTACACCAGCTGTCGTGAAATCTCACTGCCATTTCAAAAATCAGAGTGAAACTTCAGATGGTCATTACATATACGCCTGGTTACCCATGTTCAAGAGAGCTGGACTGTGCTGGTAGCAGGTACAGAGAAAGGCCGATAAGGTGAGTGGGACCCAGGAGAACTCATGTTACAAGGAGACCAACAAGGCTTTGTGTCTTTAGTCTTGGTGAAGGAGATTTAATTGCTGCCTGTAAGGATACGGTAGGCTGGAGGGACACCAAAAAGGCAGAAGAGTTATTAAAGCAGAAGGACAAGCAGATGGTACAGATTGCCTGGTGATACTGTTAGAAAGGTAGAAAAGCAGAAATTTCCTGAGCTGTGGAGCCATCTCCCATGTAGAGGAGCCAGGGTAGAAGCCTGTTTGCCTGTGTGATAGGGCAAGCAGGAGTGTTTAGGGTTATTCCTGAGGTCCCTTTCTTCTTTGGGAGGCTTCACTGTATGTGCTTCTCCGACAGCTTGGCCTGCTCCCCAAACCCAAAACCACCTGAAAGCTTGGCATCCCCATGGCTACTTCCCTTATCTGACATAAACAGCCAGATCTTATGCTCTGTATGGAACCAAGTAGCCATCTATGCTAGCCAGGCCTACACCCTTAGCAAGAACAGGTCCTCGCAATGCTCTACATGGAAAGGAGTGAGTTGGCCTGTTTACAAATACCTCGTCCTCCATTTCTCTTTGTCTTTCCCCTCTTTCCTTGGCACAGACAGCAATTGAACCTTCTTGTCTGTGGACACTGCCTACACAGGAATGTCTCAGTGAAAGCAGAGTTCATCCACAGCTTGTGTTGTGGCAGCAGGACCACACCGCAGCCCTGCAGCCTGCTGTCTTGGCTCTCCAGTCCTTCTTCTCCCACTGCCCATTACTACGGGAGGGTATGTCCCATACCCTCCTCTTCATCCCCAACTCCCACCCTCACCCTGGCTGCCTCAGACACGGGGCCATTGCCACTAAAATCTGATGTAGCTTGACATTTGCTGCCCACCTCTGCCACTGGAGACTGCCTGGAGCCAGGGCTCCCAGATGGTAGGAAATTTGCCAGCTACTGGCTCTTCAGGACTCCTCTTTCTGCCTCTGTGGTGGACAGTTGGAGGGATGCTGGCAAAGCAGGGTATAAGCTGCATGGCTAGTGCTGTCCTAGCAGATGCTCTCCTCCTCCCACTAGCAGCTCTGTGGGCTCCTCTACTTGCTGACTCCCAGGCTTCCCTGTTGCATAAATTACTTTGTGAGTTTGAGGATCTTTTTTTTTTTTTTTTTTTTTTTTGCACACCTACCTGGGGCTTCAGAAACGTGTTCCGTAGCATCTGGATCTGACTTTGTGTAGGAAACAAAAGCTCATCCATGATGGATGGGGGTGGAAAGTCCTCTCTGATGAATCATTGCTTCCCTCTCCCTGCAACGTGCTGCCATCCCTGCTGTGTGTGAGTGCTGGGAGCCAACAGAGAGTGGCTCAGGTGCTCACCTTTTGCTTATGTGTTCAAGAGGGGTGATTTATCTTTACTGCTCCACTTGGCAGACAATCTTGAGTGCTAATTGCTTGCTTGTGCACAAGGCACTGAGTGCCAGCACTTGCGCAGGTGAAGATACCAGAGGCAGGTATGTGAGGCCGCAGACACAGGCCAGACCCAGGGAGAGGTGCCACTAGCAAATATTTCGGGGTCACAGTGTTTGAACAGCTGAGCATACGCTTGGGGGCAATACTGAGCAGTGGTGCATTTATGTTGACCATAATAGATGGTTGTATCAAATTGGGTTAACGTAGCTACCTGGCTGTTTGTTCCTTGGCCCATCTCTGAGTCCCTGTGATTTAGGAGTCCCCTCTGTCTGTGTGCAAGATGATAAGTCACTGCCTGGCTCAGTTCAGGCAGGAATGTCCTCACTGTGCCTGTCCTACCACTGCCTGGTCCACGCTCATCACTGCCACTGGCAAGTGTGGAGGAGGCTGCTGCGTTGGTAGGGCTGGGCAGGAAATGCTCGTTCCAGAAAAAAAGCGACCTGGCATTTCCAGAATTTCCCAGCACACAGAGGGAGCCCAACCTGGCAGAGTCTGCTGTAGAAGTGAGCAATGGAACAAGTTCAGTCTCAAATTAGCAAGACTCAGTGTGTCCAAAGGGATGCACTGCGGCAGGCATCATTCTTTCAAGCTTTTATCAGGAAGTATTTCTCTGGTCTGTTTTCTAGGTTTGAAATTTCAAAATTAGTATGTTCCTAAGAACAGTTTAGGCTGCATTTAGGCACTTTCTAAGAAAATGCCATTTCATTGAAGGTTGGAGGGGCGGCTTCTGCCAGCTTTCTTGCTTTCTGCCAGCCTTGTGCCGATGCCATTGCCTTGACCTGGAACAGATGATGTTTCCCTGCGAGGAGTGGGCCAGGAGGTGGGGACGACCTTGGCACTGAGTGACCCCAAACCCACTCGCTCAGGCTGCCTGACTGGATGCTGGGTCCCCTGGAGTGCCGGTGGAGTATCTCCTCCCGGTGCTAAGAGTGAAGCCCAGCCCTCCTCCACGGGCAGGTTGGCAGCATGCAAATGAAGGCTACGAACTCGGTTAAACAAAGACCATAAAGACAGCCAAAAGCCTTCTTCTGTCTGAGCCAAGTTACTGGGCTTGCGGTATTAGGAACTCCTTTAAAGGCTATAATTCACACCAAAGGCTTTGTTGATCCAGATGGGGCCTGAGCCAGGACCCAGCTTTGCCCTGCCTTGCTGTGTTTTTAAGATTTTCCAGCGTTCACAGTTACAAACTTGAGAGGCTGAGAATTGGGCTTGCTGGGACATTTTCCAGGCACTCCACACACAGACAACGTAGGTATCAGCCTGGTGGGGCTACCTTGCCAGCAACAGGCGAGAAACCTCCGAAATAAGAATCTAACAAGCTGTGAAATAGTGGTCTTTTACATCTCTTGTAAGTCTCATGCATATCCCAGTCCTGGGGCTTTTGGTGGTTTGAGGGTGAATGTTGTTTATTAAAGAGCCTTACTGCTGTTGTCCCTGAGACATTGCATCCCTTTCCCTAACTTTTGCTGGAGATAATTGATTGCAAAAGTATGAACGTTTAATAGTTCGAGCAGTAATGAACGCTTCTGGCAGGAAAGAGTCACAAACACAGTGGTGCTGGTGCAGGGACTTCTGGAGTTCTCCAGCCCGACCTGCCATGCAGAGCAGGGTCACCAGGGCTGCCACTGATACCAGATCAGGAAAATCTTCCTTTCCACCCTTCCTCATCAAGGTGTTACTTACCACGTTGCTTTCAGCGCTCATGTCAGAGGAAGGCATCTCAAACTCAGATCTGTTCTTCAGGAGGTCTCATGGGGCCCTGTTTTGGTACTCAGAACAGGCAATGTGAAAGCTTGTGGTGTTTAAATGTCAGGAGAGAGCAGTGAAAAATGGAGCAGGTTTTAAGTTTTAGGTTTAAGAAGGCAGTCACCTGCTGGGAACCACGTAGGCCTGGGACATCTCGGAGCAAGGAGGGAGAGCCGATTTGGATTATATTCCCCTTGGGTGATACTGATGCAAGACACTGAGGTCTGTGGGGAAGCACCAAGTGAGTCGTCCCGGCTTTTCTCTCTGTCCCATTTAAGAAGTATGGGTCCCCAAAACTCTCAGAAGGGAACTAAGTTAGAATGAGTGGGAATCAGCCCTAGGTCTGCTCGGCCTCCTGCATGCTTCCATCGCAATCCCAGGACAGCTGTCTTTTACAGTAATTGCAGGAAGATCATCCTTCAGACTTCACCTAAGCCCTACGGGGAGGCAGGCATGCATACATATTTTACCTGCCTGCATCCTTGCATGGGAGCATTATGTCTTCCTGTCATTTCAAACCTTTTTGAGTGCCGCTGGAGCCTGGATCCCAGCCTAGATGTCACCAGGCCCTGTGGCTTCACGGTTGGAGCAACCCGTGCTCCATGACTGATCACAGCAACGTCCTTGATGCTGCGTGGCATCGCCCTTTAGTCTCACCAGAGTGAGCTGCTCAAGTTGTGCAGGGCACGGAGCGAAGAAACAGAAGAGAGTTCTGGGCATCCCAAGAGCCCTGTACTGGGGAATGTGCTGCTGCGATACTACGGGGGATCCCACTCCCCACGTCAGAGGGTCTGTCAGCTGTGCTGGAGCAACCTGGGTCACCCAGTAAAGTTGAAGCCCTGGGTAAATGCACTAAAAGAGAAGCTATCCCACTTTTCCCAGTAGGTTTCCCAAGTTCTGCTTTTGTCACATTTGCAGGGCAGTTGCAGTAGTTCAGGCATCTGCTGCCAGATGCTCTGTCAGCAGCCTTCTCCCCGTCTCCCCGTTTACGGCTCTGTCCCTTGGCCTCTGGACTAGCTGGTGCCTTGCAGCATCATGGTGCATTTCCCTGCCACTCTGTCTTCAGCTGAAGGTCATGCAGTTAATCCTGACCCCAGATCACAGCCGCTTCTGCAGGCGGGTAATTGAAAATGCCAGAATTCCCTGCTGACCCTCTAATAATAAAAGCAGTTCCCTGTCCAGTAACCTGACACTTCAGGGACCAAGATCTGTCAGAAGGGCTCCAAAGAGATGCTGGAAAACTCCCAGCTGTTCACCTCTTCTTTCCCCTGGGTAATTTCAAAGTGTTGCTGGGGAGAGGCCATGGGCTGGATGGGCTTTGCTCTCTCTCTGTCATGAGTGTTTTCCAGAGCAAATGTTGACTCTGTCTGACATAACATGGGTTAGTGGTATTAAAGTGATCAGAGATAGCGGTTTTGCTGCCTGTAACCTGACTCTTCCAGCTAATCCAGAAGAGGAATGGAGACACTTTGATTACACCGTGGTCTCAACAGCGCTGACCCACAAACAGGCAACGAGTGGAAGGCTGAGCCTGCGGGCCTGGCAAGTGGAAGAGGTGGGGGGCTAGCTGCAAAATGGGTGGCAGATCGCAACTGGCAGCATTTTAAATAGATATACAGATCACGAAAGAGAAAATGTGGAAAGATCCTGATGTTCCCTGGAATTCCAGAGGCTGGAGCCACACAGTCGTACCAAACTCCCCCATCAAAAAGCCAAAAAATGCTGCCTGAGGAGTCCGAGCCTGCAGGCAGCTGCCTGTAGCCTTGCTGTGGCTGGTGGTAGAGTCCTGTTCAGTTTTATTCCCTTTACAGCAGCAATCTCCCAGTCTGCACAGTGTGACTTCCTGTGGCTTTACAGCAGTACTGAGGCTCTGCAGGCTCCGAAGTGGTGCTGATTTGCTGTGGACTTTATCTACTCTGTAGCTGGCTTTTTACACAGTGTCACATCACTGGGAGTCAGGCCTACTAAAAACCAGTGGCAACTAGGGGAAACCGTGGGCCCTCTCCGGAAGGAAACGGGAGACCAGGTCACCTGGGGTATGGAGGAGGCTGAGGTACTCGATGACTTTTTTGCCTCAGTCTTCACCGACAAGAGCTCCAGCCACATGGCCCAGGCCCCAGAAGGCAAAGGCAGGGACTGGAGGAATGATGAACTGCCCCGTGTAGGAGAAGATCAGGTTTGAGACCATCTCAGGAGCCTGAAGGTGCACAAGTCCATGGGACCCGAGTAGATACATCTGCGGGTCCTGACAGAACTGGTGGATGTAGCTGCTAAGCCACCGTCCATCGTATTTGAGAAGTCATGGCAGTCTGGTGAAGTTCCTACTGACTGGGAGAGGGGAAACAACTCCCATTTTAAAAAGGAAAAAAAGGAAGGCCTGGGAAACTACAGGCCAGTCAGTCTCACCTCTGTGCCTGGCAAGATGATGGAGCAAATCCTCCTGGAAACCATGTGAAGGCACATGGGAAATAAAGAGAAGATTGGTGACAGCCAGCATGGCTTCACTAAGGGCAGATCGTGCCTGACAAACCTGGTGGCCTTCTATGATGGGGTTACAGCACTGGTGGTAGGGGAAGAGCAACTGATATCATCTACCTGGACTTGTGCAAGGCATTTGGCACTGTCCCTCACGATATCCTATCCACCTGATCTGGTGGATGGTGTTGGAATTCGATGATCGTTAATGTCCTCCCAACCCAAACCATTCTATGCTTCTTTGCTGTCTGTAGTTAAGAGGGACAATTAGTGGCTACTGAGATCAGTTTTGAGGTTTAGATTTGAAAAGGAGTTTAACAAAATATTGGAAAAGTTTCAGAAAAGAGTTATCAGATTGATAAGTAAGCAGATAAATCTGTGAAGCACTCAGCAAACTCTATCTACTTAGGTAATAGAAAAGAAGATGAAAAGAAAATGTTTTAATGATCTTTCAGTTCAATTTCATGGTGACAAAGCTAGCACAAGAAGAAAAGATCCAGCAGTTGGAAGCTGAAGTCCATAAATTTCAACCTGAAAATAAAATATGCATTTTAGAACATGGCAAGTAACAATGAGGAAAACCTCCCAAGAGGCACGGTGGACTTATCATTTTCAGCAACAAGCAAATGTCTCACCCTTCAGCCTTCACAGCTCCACTCTGCGAGGTGAGGAGGCACCTGGTTCCTCTGTGTCCCCAGTAAGGTCCCTTGAGCTTCAGCTATACACAAGTAAGGCACCTGAGCTGATAACGTAGGCTAGAAACACTGCCCTGGGAGGTACCAAGCACCATGATGCCAGGTTTCTTTCTCATTGGCAAACTTAGTCCACAGCACGTCTATGGTACAAAACACAGACAGAGGAGGAAAGGAGGCCTTTCCTTGCCCATTTCCCTTTTTCTAAGTTTGAGTGCTTATGCAGGATGTCTTTCAGACCCACCTTGACACTGGTGGGTCTAAGTCACAAAGACTAACCTTTGCATGTGCGTGAAGCATTGCCTTCTGTGCTATTGAAGCTGCTCCACTGCTTATGTAAATGTTAAATACTCAGTGGACTGAACGGCCTTGTGGCTCTGGTGCTTCTGTTGCCAAATCAAGTTATGACTTTATGTTTCCGCCCCAGCAGGCGTTTGACTTTTCTTTGAAGATGGTCAGTCAAGCAGGACGTATGATCCCAATCTTTCCATGAAGGCTCCTGAAGTATGCCAGTGCAGTTGTCCTGATATGCTGTGCGGTGAGAGCTCTTTGCTTTGGGCTACAGTCCAGCCTGCTGGTGGCGAGGAATCCAGTTCAGATCCTCCATCCACACTTTGACTCCAGTCTCAGGTGTCTCCAGCCAGGAAGGTAGGAAGTGAGAGGGGCAGAGCACTGAGGGAAGGATGTCCCGGCTCCAAGAGACGCTTCACCATAGGACTGCAAGGGGCATTGCTCAAGGCAGGAGGAGCTCTGTGGTCCAGGCATGCTCTTGGAGCATTAGACTGGGGTGGCTGGTGAGGACACTGCTGGTTTAGCTGTCATTACAGTATTGGCAAAACTCAGTGGTTATACCTCTCCTTCGGGGAGGTTACAGGTACGTGGCTCTACTGTCAAGACCTGAGAGAGAAGTATGTCTTGAACCCTGTCCTTCTCATGTGTTTCCAGTTAGTGAACTCAGGCAGCTGCTTGCACTGTGTGTGGGCCATAAAAACAAACAAACAAACAACAACAAAACACCACCAAAAAACACCTCTGTAGATTTATGCAGACTCTTTTACAGGCAGAGCTGCCCCTGAGCCAGGGAAGCCAGTTCATCCATATTATCCAGCCTATTGGATTAATTGCAAAAGCTCCAAGCCCCGGCCAAGATGAGGATCTGGCTGTGCTCGGTGTTGTGTGGCAGTACAGATGCTTAGGGTGAAGTCTGTAGAAGTATCCCTAACATTCCTCCATGCTTCTGCACCAGGGAGGTCATAACACGAGAGGTGTTTGCTGCCACCCCTCACGACGCACTGCAGGTTTTGTTACAGCAGGGGACAGGTCATCTGCCTTTTTACATCAGCAGATTTTCATTAAGCATATTTTACACTCCAGCAGCGGTTTTGGCACGGTTTATTTCTCCAGCCACAGGGCTCTGCTAAGAGGCATCCAAAGAATCTGAGGCCATACCAGATAACGATGATGTAGAAAAGTGCCTTTCAGGGACTTGAATTATTCATTTTGCCTCACAGTGATGTGGGGTCCAAGGGTTTCAATCAAGCAAAGAAAGGTTCCCCCTGTGGAAATGCAGCTGTTTATATTTTGGATTGTTGCTGTATGCATACACCTGGAGGCACCTGCAGGACAAACCTGCCCCTGCTTACACATCCGAAATGATGGTGGCTCTGAGACCTGGGGTGCTCCAAATTTGATCTGCTTTATGTGTCACAGGGCAGGTCCCTTCTCCAGCATCCGCATGAAATCAAACCCCTCCCATGAGTAAGGGAGAACCTTACAATGGTTAAGGGAGTGTCTGGCACTGGGCAAAGCTTGCACCTGGAAGTGGTCACTCTGTTGTCACAAGGCAACAAAAGAGAAGTCACTGTTCATGGAATAAGGTGATGGATCCGTCAGTGCCAGGTTAAGTGCTGCCATTGAATCTTTGGCATTAGCAGCCCAGCTGTTCTCTGGGTAGTACTTTGGCACAAAGCAGGCTGAAAGAACAAAAACTTTTTTTCTTTTTGTCCTTCTCCTTTTTGCAGTTTGTTATATCTTTCCTTTGAAACACTCAGAAACCCAATGGAAGTAACCTCTGTGTAGCTTATTCAGAAACAACAGTTCAGGAAAGTCAGCTTAGATATTTTGAGTCTTTTGCTATCTTTGCTCAGCCTTATAAAAAAGATGGAGAGGGACTTTTTACTCAGTCAGATAATGACAGGACAAGGGGGAATGGTTTTAAACTATACAAGGGGAGATTTAGATTAGAGGTTAGGAGGAAATTCTTCACTCAGAGGGTGGTGAGGCACTGTCACAGGTTGCCCAGAGAGGATGTGGATGCCCCATACCTGGGTTGCCCCATACCTGGAGGTGTTCAAGACGAAGCTGGATGAGGCCCTGGACAACCAGATCTAGTGGGTGGCGTCCCTGCCCATGGCAGGGGGGTTGGAGCTGGGTGATCTTTGGGGTGCCCTCCAACCCAAGCTGTTCTGTGATTCTATGATACTCATCATGGAGCAGCCATTTGGACTAGAAACCTCCAGAGGTCACTCCTGACCTGATTATTTCTGTGATTTTATTATCGGACATTTTCCTGATGTCTCTGATAACAAGAACAGTTACTGAGAAGATGCGATGGTGGAGGTTCCTGCTTATCCTGAGATACCTTCACCCCAGGTGTAGGAAGAGAGCTGAAGTTGCTGTAGTCATTCATCTCACCTGCCTCCACCCTAAGATGTTGTGTATTTGCCTCATTAAGGCTTATTTCATGGCATCCTGCTGTTGGGTACAGTTTTTCTGGTCTTGGGTGTACTCCCATATATGCAGGAGGCCAGCACAGGGACTATACATTGCTGTTCCCAAAACAGAGCAGAGGTAAATTTCAGGGGTGCTTTTGAGACTGTATTTAAGTTTTGATTCCCCATTTGCAGCACCATCTCTCACAAGCTCCCGGGGCATTGTGTGAAGCATCTCAAGGTATGACAGCATTTGTGGTGCCCTTTTAGAAGTGGCTTTAAATGTCTCTCAACTGGACTAGGCAAGCACTGAGCCCCACCATTTAACTCTGTGAGCCAGGCTAGGTGTCCTGGTTGCAGCTGGGACAGAGTTAATTGTCTTCCTAGTAGCTGGCGTAGATTTGGGATGAGAACAATGTTGATAACACGCTGATGTTTTAGTTGTTGCTGAGCAGTGCTTACTCTAAGTGAAAGACTTCTGGTTTCCCATACCACCCTGCCGGCGGGGATGCTGGGGGTGCACAAGGAGCTGGGAGGGAACACAGCCAGGACAGCTGACCCAAACTGGCCAAAGGGATGTCCCACACACCATCCGGCATCATGCTGAGCAATAAAACTGGGGGAAGTTGGCTGGGAGAGTGCTGCTGCTGCTCGCGGTCTGGCTGGGCGTTAATCAGCAGGTGGTGAGCAATTGCCTTGTGCATCATTTGTTTTGTATATTCTATTATTATTTTTTGTTATTATTATTATTATCCCATCATTTTCTGTCCTATTAAACTGTCTTTATCTCAACCCATTAGTTTAACATTTTTTCCTCCAGTTCTGTCCCCCATCCCACTACAGGGGGAGTGAGCAAACAGCGGTGTGATGCTGAGCTGCCTGCCGGGTTAAACCACAGCACTAGCACATGTTCACCAAGTACTCAGGCATCTGGGCCACGGGGGGGTCACAAGTGATCTACACACATGCTGCTCTAGCTGTTATCTTTTTTAGCGTCCTCAGCATTGCCTGGAGAAGCAGGAGCAGCCTTGCAAAAGCCATGCCCCTCCAGGTTGGCAGGTAATGCATGGAAGTAGAAGAGCATGCCTTCTCCGGTTGCAAGGTCAACCGTTGAACCTGTGTCTGATTCCCGGGGCATGATCACCTCCCAGTTTTGTGGTGGGACAGCTCTGGGTACACATGGCTTCTGTCCTGGGAAAGCGTGTACGACTGTGGGATCAGTTCGCAGACCACGTGCAGTTCAGATGTACGAGAGAGCCCACAGGCTGTGTACTCATCCCCATCAAAACCCAATCTCTGCTGCAGGGCAATCCGTAGCTTGGTCACATCTTCTTTCCAAAGTCTTTCTCCACCAGGAGAAGTGCTTTCTTGGAGATTGCAGATATCCTCTGAAATCTGTGTTGATGTGAAAAACAAGTTCTGGCACCAGCTGACAGGCCCCAGAAACATTACCTGTGTTTTATCTGAGCACCAGCCTGAGAAACTAATCCCAGGAGTTTGTAAATTTGGGCCTTGAAGAAGTAGTGGGACTGGGGCAATAAGGAGGGAAGGAAGATGCACTGTATATCAGGAAGAAAGAGAAGGTGTAAGGTGATACAGAGAGTATCATCTCTGAGATGCATCACCAGGGACTGGTGAGCAATGAGTTTGTGTCTCAAAAGCCTAGGTTTGACCAGAAAAGGATTGAGGAATTGGAGTTTGGGAGGAGGTGATGCTTTGGCCTCGGCATCTGTTCTCTGCCCTCATTCAGTTTTAATAATTGCTGGACAAAACCAGAGATCACCAATACTTTGCTGAGGCTGACCCACCATTATACCTTTCTTCAAAACTGGGGCAACCAGGGCAGATGAAGGGAAGTGGTGCAGCGGCATGGTGGCAGATTTTGCTTTACCCACTCCTGCCCCCCTGTTCCCCTCGACAGACGCACTTTGATCAGACTGGTAGATGCAGTGTTCTAAATCCAGCGAACCAGCAGTGAAGTGGCAAAGGTGGTGGATCAGAAAAAATGGCTTTTGTTGGTGTTTTTTGAGAGGAGCATCTCAGCTGTAGTTTGGTATAGCAAAGTGCAAGAACTGGGCTGTAGCCACGCTGGTTGAGTCAGTGCAGTCCTACTATTGTTGTGAATGCACATCCTCAGCTGGCATGGTTTCAGTCACTGCTCATGATGCCAAGGAAAACCAGGCTGGAGGTGGGTGAGCTTTACTTTCTGCGCCTCTCCTCCAAGCTGTTTCTCGGAGTGGGTGTCAAGTGGGTCGTTCTTCCGTGAAATATTGAAAGGTTTGGACCTGGTAAAAGCACTTCTGAGTGCAAGCCTCTCTGCACCCATTTGTAACAGGCCTGGAACGTGAGTGATGGGGAAGCTTTCTCACTACCACTTTCTAGTCCTCTCCCACCCCTGAGGCTTCCCCTCTGCCCTGAAGCTGCTGATGCATTGAGCCTGCTGTGTCAGGCTTGCCAGGGCTGACACTGTGCTGGAGTTATCACTCTCCAAGTCTGGGTTTGCTGCTTTTTGAGGTGTGGAGTAGCCTCCAGTCTAACATCAGCGGAGGCTGTGTTGGAAGTGCCACCAGCAGTCTGGGTGCAGGGTGGGCAAGGACGCTCAGCTCACCGGTATCAGCCACAGGAGAGGAGTCAGCACAAGCATCAGCGTGTGTCAGCTCCTTTAGCACAGGCAGAGAGCTGTAGGATGGTACCTGCAGTGCTGCGGCATCTCTGCAATCAACACCCAAGCTAAACAGATCCGAAGCAGTCCGGGCTGCTTGTTCACCTGCCCTGGTCC
The DNA here is from genome assembly GCF_040182565.1 of Anser cygnoides. Classification (NCBI taxonomy): domain Eukaryota; kingdom Metazoa; phylum Chordata; class Aves; order Anseriformes; family Anatidae; genus Anser; species Anser cygnoides. Next base: position 1,808,521 of record NC_089895.1, on the reverse strand, counting down.
ACAGCAAACAGGATCAGAATGGCTCAAATGTTCCAGCCATGTGTCAAGCCTCATGGGCAGCGCAGGGCAGTGCCAGGGGTGGACAGCTGGCTGGGTTGTCTGAGGAGCTGCTGGAAGGTCCCGTTGTACTTGGTGGGAAAAGTCTGTGGGTGTACTATTTCCAGGGCATTCTGACGAGGAAGAGAACTCACCATTGTCAGCATGTCAGGTCAGGTTTATGTTGCATGCTCAGGCTGCTGTGTGCACCTCCCTTGATGGGCATGTTCAACTTGCAGACCCAGCATACCGAAGAGGAGAGAAGCTGCTTGCTTCCTGCATCTGTCTGTGCCTTATAAACCTTCTCTGTGCAAATTTAAAAGTACAAAACCTCCTACTTCTCTGTGGCAAGCAGGGGGGATTGCATATTACTGGGCTTGTAGAACTTTTCCAGGGGAATAAGGCTCTGTTTGCTCCAAACCTAGGCTCGTTTTGCCTGGGAATGGTCTCTTTCCAGTTTTGCTGTTAGAGATGCTCCCCTACATGGTTTCTAATTATGAACTCTTATTGATCAGTGGAAACCCTAACTGCTCCCTTTAAACAGCAGAATCCGGGAACTCCTGACACTTGGAGAGCCCTGCCACTGCTGGAAGAAAATTCAGTAGCTCCAAATGGCAATAACACGCCTGCCTGCATCCAGTGAGGGGATATGGGTCGCGTCCACACCAGCATCTGACTGAGGTCTTTCTCTCTCTCTCTCTTCCAGCTCCTTCAGCTGTGTCTATCATGCACCAGGTGAGCCGCACTGTGGACAGCATCACCCTCTCATGGTCTCAGCCTGACCAACCCAATGGAGTCATCCTGGATTACGAGCTACAATATTATGAGAAGGTACTGCAGGACCTTGGCAGGGTTCAGCTGCAGGGTTTTGGGAGAGGAGGTGGCGCAAAGGGCATACGCTGGCTACTGCATTTGTCTAACCACTACTGAGGAGGTTATTTCTCTCGCTGCAGCTGGCCATGTGGGTGGCACTGGCTGTCAACCTTTTGGAGCCCAGTGTGGTTCCAGGTGACCCTGCCTGATGCTTAGGCACTGCATGTAAGGAACATATTGCACTACTGATGCGACTCGGGGGGAGGCTGATGTGTAGGGATCGCACAGCTGTGACTCTTCCATCCCTGAGGAGCATGTCCCTTCCACCTCCTCCCTATGGAGGAGTGCTGTCCTGCGGGTCTGGAGCTGTGTGGCTGCTGAGGGACCTGAAGACCATGCTGATGTTGGTCCCAGGACCTGCCAAGCTCTGCATGGCTGGTGAACTTCATCTGTGATACCCAGGGGAGGTGGGGACTGGTAAGCAGGAGATTTCTCCTTCCAAGAGTCTGCCCCCTTACACAAGAGCTTATAAACTATATGTTAAAAATGAAAACTAACTAATTAAAAAGCTTTATGATTAAATGGAACTGATTTTTTTTTTCCCAGCAGTTGCTGGAAGAAATGATTAATCCCCCCCACTGCCTGCCTGTGACCTATTTTCTCATCACCAAGAGCCAGAGGGAAAATGGGGAGGTGGGGGAGCTTCTTTGTAGGCTGTTAAATAGGTCCTGACCTATATTGCATAAATCACAGCCTTTTATTTGACCCTTGGAAATGATCCCAGAATATGTGGCAAGATGGATGAGAAAGTAACAAGACAGATCTGGAAAGCAAGAGGGGTCCTTTCCCTGGGGACACACAGAATGATCTCAAGGAGTTCTTTCTCCCAATCTTTCTCTTAATCTCATCCTCTTTCTTTCTCCCCCTTCCCCTTGGTTTTCTGGGGGAAGCTGTAAATAGAGGGAGTTTTTGACTAAAGGGGAAGCTGCTGTTCGTAGCCTCTCTTGGCAGCCAACCACAAGGTGATCATGTATAAGGTAATCCCCCTGTTGTCAGAGATTTGGACACAGTTTGTCCCTGATCACAAGGACAAGCAGCCCAAGCCACATTTGTGCAATGGTTTTCTTGGCACTCGATTCCTGGGAGGGTGCTGGCACTGGCGGAGAGGACAGCACCAGCTGCCCCAAGTACTGTTGCTGCAGCTCTCTCTGTCCTGGTATTTGAACATCTTGGTATAACTTTTTTTTTTTTTTGCCAGTGCTTTGGTTGAAGAAGAAAAGTGTGTCTTTATCTCCACAAAGTTGTATGTCATTCTCAGAAGGCATGTCCGTAAACCACTCTGTTAGCCTTTACTCTGAAGTCCCAGTTGCACACGCAAGATTTGATCTGGTAGCAGTCAGCAGCAGCCAATGTATTCAAATGCTTCAGCTGATCACTGCTTTGGATGCAGGATATTTTACTGTGGATCAGTTCTGGATTCACTAACTCTCCTCCTCCTTTGCCATCGCATAGTGTCTTGAGTGTTGAAGAGGCAGCTTCATTAGAGCCACAACCTCTCTGCTAACACCCAGACTGCTGCTATCCATACAGACACTCATTTCTCACCCCAGAAGATTCTGGGAGCTGCGGGCCCTGTGGATCCATCCCCAGAGTGGCCAGCAGGGCCCTCCTACCACCTCTGAGCATCCTTCCTAATGGGGCTGAACTTCAGACGTGTTATTAGTTGGTATCCAGCTATGGGCTAGCTTTGTATGTGTGGCACTGTTTGCTTCAGGAACCACAGCAGATTGCTGCTGTTGACACGCACAGAGCAGCTGTCTGCCAGATTAAGCTGGTTGACATTTTTCTTTGCCTTTTTTTTTTTCTTGGCTGATAAAACATGACTTATTAGAAGCCACTTCTGCAAATCCTTTGGGCATTTCACAGACTGTGTGTGTTTCAAGAAACTCTTTGTAGATCAGCCTTGGATTTCTGCTTAGATTTGGCGTAGAGGAAGGCGAATCAGATGAGGACTCAAGATCAAATCTATCAGGAAGTTAGAAGTATGTTATTTTGAATTAGGATTTCCAAACTCCAACTAAAATCAGCAGGAAAAGCCCTGGAAAAGCAAGGTAGGATAAACAGCAAAGGGCCATAGACTTTAAACCGCTTGGGATGCCCTGGACATGCCAGAGAAGCTCAGAAAGGTAAAAGAGCAGTGTCTGAAGTGAACAAGGTTGCTGAAGCAATGATGTCTGAGCAATATGCCAAAGGGAAAGAGTGGGTTTGATAAGAGATTTGGCAAGCCATTCGAAAGTTTTATCCAGCTAGGCTTCATGGAAGGTGCTAGCGAGGTTTGAGGAGAGTGATTATACTGGAGTTGCACTCACCCTGGTTCCAGCTATGGGACTGTGGAGACATGTAAATGCTCTTTCCTTGCAAGAGGGGATTAAAAGAGAGCACAGGCATGAACACAGCTTCGTGAGACAGACAGATGTCATTTTCCTAGCCTATAAATCATTGTAAGCGTACCTATGGCATTCAATTTAAAGTCCTCCTGGATGAGGGTCTATGGGGATGAGGGTCCCTCGAACAGTTGGACAAATGATTTTAAAACAACCACGTTAATGCCATCCAAAGGCCTGGGAGGTTTCATCCAAGCCCTTGGGCACTAAAACTGTAAACACTTGCTGACCTGTTTCTCTCCTCGGCTCCCTGGGAAAAGGTCCAAGGGAGTGTTGAGGCCTGCTCAGGCAAACAAGACAGTAAGTTTTGTGTGAGAAAATCTTTTCTTGATCTTTTAATCTAAGTACCTGTACTGGAGCTTTTCATTGTCATTAGCCTAAGTACTAATCACCCCAATGATACCCAAGCACCTTCAGTGCCAGGCCTACATGGATAAAACTGTTCCTGAACACTGTAAATAGTGGAATCTCAGGCATTTGCAGAGCTGCTGTGCATTATGCTGCAGAGTGATATGCCATCAGCAGTTCCAAGCCTCCAAGTCTGACTGCACACTTGGAGAAATACATTCCTGCCAGACCACTCTCTTACCAGCTACCCACACCAGAACACTGCTGAATCAAAAACTTAATACAAGAAGAAATAAACTCCCTGAATGTTCTCTTTTGTCTGCTTTCCAGCTATAGTCTGCACAAACCAAGGTCATGAGCATAATCTATCTTGCAAATGCCAGTGCACTTGCAATTCTACTCCAGCATGAGCCACGAGACTCTCCCATGAATGTGAAGAAGATACTGGTGCAGCAGACTGCTGTATGCAGCACCACAGAGAATGACTGTTCTTTGTGGGCCTCTAATGCTGCTTATACCCCAGCATCTGGCTGCAGAGCATCCTCTGGAACAGCTTGTGAGTGAGGGCACCAGATCCGTTCTCAGAAGTGGCTGAACGTGAAAACAAAGTCAACAGATGGGCAGCAGTGTGCAGAGAGGAAAAGAATGGAGATCAGCTGCCCTAAAGGCAAGCTCCATCATTCAGTGGTGGCTGAGACAATCTCTAACTCATCCTGTGCTCCAGCAGCTGAGAGGGCTGAGACAAGAGCATGACACAGCCCCTTCCAGGCAAGGAGCATACAAAGCTGAGTGGCTCTACATTGACTTTTGCTTCATCAAAAACAAGGGCAGCCAAAGCAGTATGAGAGCAACAGAGTGCACAACTTGCACCACAGTGTGAGGAAATCTCACTTCAACACAAGAAGAGGACGGCTTGTGCCTGATTGCCTATTTAATACCTTCTGTCCTTCGGGAGTCCATTGCTGAAGACATTGGTGAGGAGGAACGGATGTGTTTCTCACCGTCCTTGCTGGGAGTCTCACTTTGATCTCATGGTAGCATGAAGAAATTCCTCCCTGCCACCCCAGTGGAGTTTCACAGCTGACAGAAGTCCCTCAATCACAGGTCCCACTTGATGGGGTTGTGCAGACCCTGTCTGCATGACTTCTTTGTCGGTCCCTGCCTACTTGCTCATGAGAAGTGAGGTTATCTCACCTCGCTGGCAAGTCTGTGCTGGGTGGGATTTCTTGGGCTTGCCGAGCCCTTTGCAGTGACTTGAAGTTAGTAGTTCTCAGTAACTCCCTTGCAAACTTGCCAGCGCAGATTTTGAGCTGTCAGCTACTGATCTGTTGCAACCAGTGATCCTGCTAAGGCAACCTGACCTGCCAGATTGGTGGTGTTACAGGAAAGGATAAGCACTTTCAACATAGCTACAGAAATGTCATTTAGAAATCAGTGCCTCCGTGTGTGTGTCCTTTTATGGGGGAATCACGCTCGCAGCTCGTCTTCAGTTCCTTAGGTTTGAAGTCTTAACCATGGTTACTGGTGAAGCAGGCCTTGTGTGGAGGGTTGGTCGCAGTACTTCTCCTGAGAACCAAAACCCTTTGTTCAGGTGGGCTTTACCTCCGGCATATGCCAAGGAAGGTGGTGAAGATCAAATGGACAGGGTGCTGGGGCTGGATCAGACACAGGACAGAGTGAGGAATGGTGCTAACAGAAAGTAGGTGCAGAAGAGGGGAGCAATTCTTATTCCCATTGAGCTCAAGACTTGGAGACCTGATGTTTGAGGCTAACACCTTCATCAGAGCATTTCCTGAGATGTGGCATTTAGCCAAGTGATATCATTACTCACATTCCTTCTTCTGTAGTTCCCTGCTGGCAGACAGACTTGGAGAAATGAACATTTTGTTCAGGTCTGTGGTTTCCCCAGCCACTGAACCTGTGCAACCCATTCAGTCTCTTTCTGTGTTTCCTTCTAGAAATGCCATACCTGATTCTGGAGCAGGGTCCAGTGCCTGGGCTCTCTCTTCTGATGACATATGTGTATTTTCTTGGCAGGATCTTAGTGAGTTAAATTCAACAACTGTGAAGAGCCCCACCAACACTGTGACAGTGCAAAACCTCAAAGCTGGCACCATCTACGTCTTCCAAGTGCGGGCACGTACTGTGGCTGGGTATGGCCGGTATAGTGGCAAGATGTATTTCCAGACCATGACTGAAGGTAAGTCTTCAGCTGTCACTGCATAAACGTGAAATAAGGTCTACAGAGACTTGAACAAGATGGAGATACACGGGTAGTGGTGCTGGTCCCCTTCCTGGTAGTCCCATCAAGGGTGCATTGACAAGTCACATGCATTTATTCAATCTGGCAAGAACTGGTGAGGGTCATGAGTGCTTGGTGGTCCACGCAGGGAATCGTACAGTCTAGGCCAATTTCTGCCATGCTTTTCTGGCGTGAGGACCTGTCCATTCAGTTGGATTTACAGGGAACAAAATTTATGACGTTCATCTGCAGAGATGTTTATGACAAATACAGCTTTGGATCTCTACTTGCCAAATTTGTGCAGCTAAATAAGACAAGTCAAGCCAGTTTTCTGGCCCTGAGGCCAAGTAGCAAGGCACAGCATGCTTCCATGGGACTGACTTTCCCACCCAAAAAGGATAGCTCCATCCTGCCTTCCTGCTGGGGAGCATCCCCGTCACAGCCAACTTGAGTCATGCTTGGGACAGGGCTAGCTAGCACAGAAAAAATCCATGCCGAGAAACATGTTAGCAATAGCCATGCAAATACAGGCCATTGCTCAGACCTAGGCTCTGGCCCCGATGAATATATTAGTGTCTACCCACCCTGTAACCAGTGCAGTAACGCATTCTTTCTTCCTTGCATGTCAGCTGAGTACCAGACCAGTGTCCAGGAGAAGCTGCCGCTCATCATCGGCTCCTCTGCAGCAGGACTGGTGTTTCTCATTGCTGTAGTCATCATCATTATTGTGTGCAATAGGTAGGTCAGTCTGAGTGCACTACCTGAGCTCGCATGAGCCTCAGGGCTGGGTAGCAAGAGGCCCGCTGTGCTTGGGCTGTGCGAGGGGACGGCAATTAGAAAGGAAGGGTGGCAGGGGTAGAAGTGGGGATGATGGAAACAGGAAGGGAAAAGATGCCCCCACAGCGCATTTCTCAGCCTCGATCAATCTGTGCACGGTGCTTAGGAATCCCTTTCTTTCCAGAAGACGGGGCTTTGAACGTGCCGACTCCGAGTACACTGACAAGCTGCAGCACTATACCAGTGGCCACAGTACGTACCGTGGTCCCCCACCAGGCCTGGGGGTCCGCTCTCTCTTGGGTTTGTGTTCCTGTTCACTCATTCCTTGCGTTGTGCGGGAAGGGCTCAGGGTCTCTAGCCAGGCACATGTGTGCATGTGAAGAAAAGAGGACCTCTGTGCTGGCCAGGGCTCCAACAAACACGGCCAGATCCTTTGATCTTTGCCCTAAGAAAGCTTCTGCCCTTGGGGTCTAACAAGGTGGAGCTTCTTCAGGAAGCCACTGGACAGATCTGGACTGCATTATGTGTCTTTGGCTTATGTCCGCTTGCCCTCCCTTCTTCTCCTCATCTCAGTATGCATCTGCTGAATACTGCCTCTGGTTCCCTATGCCCTTCCTAGACATGTTCTGTAGCATGCTGTGTGCATCTCTGAACCAGCATATTGCATCCCCCAGAAGCAAAGCTCAGACTGACATTCATAGCTTGGATCCCCACTTGCATCATCTAGATCTCCTCACCTGTTCCCTGCGGTCTAGGTCTCTGCCCTGCTTAGTAAAGTTCATGTTCTCCAGACCTGTGTGCTTTTGGGTGCTTACCATGAAGTGGGCACCCATGCATGCTCTACAGACCCCTGCAACATCAAACACAAACCCTCCTGTGTGCCCCCGAAACCTCACACTCTTCTGCTGTGCAGCCCCTCCCAACACACCCTATCTTGCTGCTCAGATTCCTGAGCTTTTCCCAGTTTGTGGGCAGCAGAGAGGCCCCTTCCCCAGCTTGCCTACATGCTGTGGAGCACTGTCCTTCATGGTGCCTTTGCCATAGCCCATCCCAGTGCTTCCAGAATCCTAGTAGATACGATTTATCTATCTATATTTTTACATATATATATATATGCGCCATGTTATGCATTGTATCTAACTATACAATAGGTATTTTTATATCTGTAATGTTATATATCTATATCTATAATAGATGCAATACAAAACATGCCCTTTCTTGCAGCCTGCCACTTCTGATATACCCATGCACTGCAAGACACTCCCTCACACCCAGCATTCCTGCTTTCAACCTCACTATGCAGCCTGCCTCACCCTCATTCTCCTTATCAACCCCTGGCTGCATGCCCTCTCCAATGTCTTTTTTCTCCCTCACTAGAGATCACTGAAATTCTGCTTTGTTCATATCTCTGTTATCATTTACATTATATTATACTTGCAGCTTCAGGATTTCTGTCCTTTTTATACCTTGTTCCTGTACAGACCCGGACCTTATTCAGAAAATGGTTTTGCATGTAGAAAATCAGTAATGTTTCTGCACAGGGCTCACTGGTGTTTCTGCATTTACCTTGGAAATATATTCCGAAAGGCAGGGTACTGAACTGCAACTCTGTGCCTGAACAGCAGTGCTCTGGCTGCATTGCTATAACTTACCAGTAAAAATGACAGTCTTCAAGAAAGATTATGTAAATGCAACTCTCAGTTGTTTGTCAGTCCTTGCTGCATGTGTAAACATACATTCACACTTTCTCCCAGGGTCTGGTGTGTAACATGACAGCTTCAGGCTGGGATGGCATTAATAGCTGTGCCTTCACAACTGTTGGAATAGGCTAGATGCCACCAGATGAACTGTTAACAGGCCTGGGGTGCATTTTAGCCATATCGTCATTCAAGACACCAATCCAAGGCATAGTCCCTCCTCAGATTCCCAGCAGTGACTGCTGCAGGAAGGCTACAGCTTATGGTTAGCAGATTGCCAAGGCACGGGGAGTCTGTAAGCCTTTATACTGCAGCAGCTCGCCTGAATGGGTCTGACCAGCATCCTACACGTGGACCTGGGAGCTGTGCCTCTGGTTCTGTGCTGGGCTCCTTATTTAGTGAGTTGTGGTCTCTTCTCTACAGGACTCCCAATCTGGGGGCTGGCCAGAGCCCAGCAAAGTGAGTATAGAAAGGCCAATAGCTCCCTGTTGGGTGCCAACTGTGGGCCCAATGTTTATTAGAAGCCAGGCCTGTGCAAACCTGGCTCTGCATGTTCTTTCTCAAACTTCTTTGCTGTGTCTGCTTCACACCCTTGATTGTGCAACTTCCTGAGGTTAAAAAAAAAAGACCCTCATCATCAACAGCATTTTGGTCCACCTCATGGACGTGCGTCTTTGTGCACAGAAGCACACACACGCATGCACACACACACAAACTTGCCCACACGTGCCTGTCCATGCATTCATGTGCCTACAGTTGTGTGCACACAACCCCATGTGCACAAACAAATAGGTTTCTCTTGTCCTTGATGCCAGCCGTTTGTCCATTTGTGCCTGTCTGTCTGACTCTCTCCCTCACCTTTACGCAGTGACTCCAGGGATGAAGATTTATATTGATCCATTTACCTACGAAGATCCCAATGAGGCTGTCAGGGAATTTGCAAAAGAAATCGATATCTCGTGTGTGAAAATTGAGCAAGTGATTGGGGCAGGTAGGTAAACTGTGAATGGCTGGCTGGCCCTCAGCTGCACAGTCTCCTTTGTGCTCTCAGACTTTGGTGAGGATTTAGCCTTACGTTTAGTGGGAAAGCTACTCTAAGTGAGGTCTTATACTTAGCCCCAGCCTGCCTGGACTAGCACCACATGGCGGTCTCTGGAGGACACCCAGTGCTGGAGACTAGGAATTCCTGTGTGTGCACAGTGTCCGCCACTCCTCACCAAAGGATGGGTTCACCTGAAGGAAGGAGGCCTTTGCTGTGGCGCGAGGGAGGAAATCCAAAGCAGTGGTCAGTTCAGGGGTGTGCCTCGCGGGGTCCCTCAGGAACGGGGTCCCTCAGGGAGGAAGGCAGAGGTCTGAAAGGCCAGCAAGCCCTACCTGTTTCTCTCTGTTCACAGGGGAGTTTGGTGAGGTGTGCAGTGGGCATCTCAAGCTTCCCGGCAAAAGAGAGATCTTCGTGGCCATCAAGACGCTGAAGTCCGGCTACACAGAGAAGCAGAGACGGGATTTTCTGAGCGAGGCCAGCATCATGGGGCAGTTTGACCACCCCAACGTCATCCACCTGGAGGGGGTAGTAACCAAGAGTTCACCAGTCATGATCATTACTGAGTTCATGGAGAATGGCTCACTGGACTCCTTCTTGAGGGTATGAGATTCCAGGAGCACACAGGCCCAGAGAAGGGCCAGAGGAGGCCTGGAGTGGGGGGGTCCTTTCCCTGTGCCACTATAACTATGCCCAGCAACCCCTGGCACTGGGGCAGCTGCTGCATGCTGCAGAGGTCTGTGGTCTCAGGAGAAGAAGTGGCACAAGAGCTGTCACGTTACACGTGTTTGTTCACTTGTACTAGAGAAGTGCCACTCAGTTTCAGAGGGCTGTTACATAAAGGCACATGCAAAAGGCACGTGGAGCATGTTTTAGCCTGGTGGCCCTTCCGCAGGCAATCTAGCCTTTCAGACCCTTCTGTGCATCTTACACAGCATCGCCCTGAGGAAACAGCTGAGCTGTTTTGTGATTTGTGAGGGGTGAGGTGTACCCAAACAAAAATGCATGCCCAAAGGCCTTTGTAACCAGGCCACAAAACAAGAATTACGCCGATTATTAATAAAAATGCATATTGTTCCCAGGGTGTGAATGTGGGTGGATCAGGTTATGTGTTATACAGTATGACAAAATGCAGCACACTGGTAGATGTACGGCTGGGGACAGAACACATGCAGCTGTGCCTACGTGTATGCATGCCCACAGATACATTTACAAACTCTGCCTCTGTGGACATGGAGGTGAGTTCTGCCAGATCTTTTACACAGCAGGGCTTCAACTCCAGCTGCTTTGTCTAAATATTTACACGTTTGAGTCTGAAATGAATAAATCACTGTGTTGACTGGATGTTGAATTCACCTGATAGGAATAGATTGCCTCTTCTGAACCCTCCTGTGCAAGGTGTGGCAGAGATCAGACAACTGCCATTGGCAGTGATGCTTGTAGGACATGTGAGGGTGACTTCCAGCCCCCGTGAGCTCTTGACTCTCCACACTCTTACTCTGAGAAGGGACTTAACTGTGTTTGTGGTATAGGTGTGTCGTAATGTGGTGTAAACGAAGGCTACTGTCTGTTTTCCTGGCAGGCTGTGAATTGCTCCTCTCATGCAGACTCTTTTCTTTTCCCCTAAGCAAAACGATGGGCAGTTCACAGTGATCCAGCTGGTGGGCATGCTGCGGGGTATCGCAGCAGGCATGAAGTACCTGGCCGATATGAACTACGTGCACCGGGACCTGGCTGCCCGCAACATCCTGGTGAACAGCAACCTGGTCTGCAAGGTGTCTGACTTCGGCCTCTCCCGTTTTCTGGAGGATGACACTTCTGATCCCACCTACACCAGTGCACTGGTAAGGCTGCTTTTAGAGCGGGAGGGATGGGTGGGGAAGGAAAGAGTTAGGGAAAGAGAGGAAGGGGAGATCTCCTGCTGACACTGAGAAGACTTTTCTCAGGGTGCCAACAATAGGCATAACGTGCCAGATGGCAAAGATAAATTAAATTAACCAAGGAAGATTTTCTCTTGCCAGTTGTCATTCCAGTGGCTGTTGATGGGCCCTGTAGTCATGTCTATGGATAACTGAACCTTCTTCCAAACATGTCTGCAAACACATGCATGTCTCTGATAAAGTCTTTAGATGTGGATAATGAAATTTCCCATTCCAGTGTGGACCAGCTTGGGGTCCTGCAAGATGCCACCCTGACAGATTTGTTGCTAGGGCAGCAAGTCTCTTTATTTTTACCATTACTGTCCAACTGTGCTGACCTGCTGTCTGGAAAGCCATGATCGTTTTTCATGTCATGTCATGGGCTCAGCCCCAGAAATGACAGACTGAAGTGTGAATGCTTGCTGGGCAAAGCCGAGCAGTATTAGACACTGATCTCACAGAAAATCTTTCAAACTTATAGGGAGAAATAATTTTAAAAACGGCTTCATGATCACATAACAGCTTCCCAGGAACACCACAATACCAGTGACACAAGTGCCACTGAGGACTCATGGCCTGTCTTGGAATACAAAATGTGTACCAGGACCAAGGACTTATTTGAAGACTTTCATGTTCAGTAAGACTGCAGCCAGTAGTTTTCCCACGTACCATATGTTTTTTTGCAAAGGCATAGAGCATCACTCCAATGCAATGCCTATGATAGGACTTCTTGGAAATGAGTGTTGATATAGCTGGGGCATGATCTGTAGGAAATCATCTCTCACCAGTCTTTTGAAGCTGCTAGTGATGAGATGTCTGCCATAGCTCTTTTGAATTTTAACAGTGCTTGAATACCTGAAAGCTAAAGTTTTAATTCCTTTTATTCTGCTCCTGAGGTAGCTAGGTGACAGCAAAACGATGGAGGGAGATTCAAAGGGAAACAGTTTGAATTTTTCTAATTTCATAGTCATTCATTTTTCTACAAAAGACTCTACCAGCACAATGGGCATTTTGGCATGATGAAGATAGCTGTACAGCAGTAGGCAGATGGAAGGAGCAGGGCTTATTTAATATGATGAAAAGGAGGAGGAACGGATGCCTAAAGGTGACCTGCAGTACTTGAAGAGCAGTTATGAAGAAGACAGAGTCAAACTCTCTGCAGTGCTACCAGATGACATCATATGGGGCAATAGACAAAAATGTAGCTTGGGATGTTCAAGTTGAATAATAGGAAAAGCTTCTTCCCTGAGAGGGTGGTACAGCACTGCAACAGATCACCAGACAAACTGGGGGGGATCATCATCCTTGAAGGTTGCCAGGACCTGGTTAGACAAAGGCATGGCCATCCTGATTTAGTGTTAGGCATAGTCCTGAGGTCCCTTCCTTCTAGGATTTCACCAGTTGGATGAAAATGGACAAATCTTTTTCAATTGTTCTTTCTTTTTCTGCTACCGTCCTCTCTTTCTCTTTTTTCTTTTTTTCCTGCAGGGTGGGAAGATCCCAATACGGTGGACAGCACCTGAGGCAATTCAATACCGAAAATTCACATCAGCTAGTGATGTGTGGAGCTATGGAATAGTCATGTGGGAGGTGATGTCGTATGGCGAGCGGCCTTATTGGGATATGACCAACCAAGATGTGAGTTCTTAAGAAACGAGGAGCAGGAATACTGAAATCAGGAGCAGATTGCAAGGCCAAAGCATGGTTATATCTGGACTCAGCTGATGGCACGTCCAGAGCCTTCCCTGTTATGGGAGATGTGTCCAAGGTCAACACCTTTGGAAGAAATAGTGGGATTTACTTTGACCTTTGTTCTGGTCCCATTGTGCTGCTGTCGCAGAGGTTAGAGACTGTATAAAACCTACTGCAGTAGGATCAGATTAATGTGAACAACCTCAGTTATGGCAGACAGATACCTGAGAGGAAAGGGAGGAGGCAATTAAAAAAATAAAAGTTTCCACTGACATGAAAGCTCCTGAAGCACCTCCAAGTCCATCCATCTGTGGACTCTTCAATCTGTAGGCTTCCCTGCCTTACAGGAAAAGAGAGTAAGACCCAAGCTCCCACCTGGTTTCACAACTCCTCCCACCTGAATGGCAAATCAGACATTTTTCAGGTCAATACAACTCCATTCAGACCATGTCAGGTTTCTTCAGAGACGGGCAAATTCCTCAATTTCATGGTGCACTATTTGCTCAAGTGTGAGTCCCTAATGCCTGAAGCAGATGACATTTTAGCACCTTTGGCTGTACATGGCCTTGTCCCAGCCCCTGGCATACCTGAAAAGTTTTTTGTATCAATTCTCTGACCACAAAGAAGGGTGTTAGAAGTTATGCCCTTCTCAGAAATGCCAATTTCCTTCCCATTCACCTTAGGGTTTCAATATCACTTGCAGTTTCAAGCATTTACTGCAGACAAATGTTACTGCTCTTCTCCCTACCCTGGTATCCCTCTGTATTCTCAGCACTCTGCTGTCCCCTCCTGGAGGCCTCCCCAGCCTCTTCTCCCCCGGCTTGTGCCACAGAGCATCGTGCCCCAGAGGCTGTCACCACTTAATTGCTGCTGGTGCGCCCTGCGCGTTAGCACATGGCACATACTCACTGTAGTTTAGCCTCCTGACCCTAGGGTGTGAGTGCCTGGGGAGGCAGGAGAGAGAATAGAGAGTGCAGCCTGTGCCCCCTTGCGGGATGTGTCTTCTGGCTGCAAGGCAGGAGGTTTCTTGGGAAATTATTCAGTCAATGCCAGAGCCAAGTGCTTGATGTCTGCATCTCCCCAGAGCTCCTCTCCCCTGCTCTCCCTCCCCTCCTGTCTCGGATGGATCCACCATCCAGAGAGAGAGCTGGGAGAGGGGACAGCTTGCACCTCTCAGGAGAGTCCCTGAATGGGAGCCAAGAGCTTCACAAACCACAGCAGTGATTTCTCAGGTTAGGCCTTCACAGGCCCAGTGGGCCACCTTCTTATCCAGCCAGCGCTGCCTCTTGGAGGAAGGAGAAGCAGAAGGGTTCATTCCATCTGGCACATGTGGACAGCAGCAGTGCCAGCCCCAAGCTGTCTTGGATCAGCCTGCCCAGCATCCTGGCTAAGCACAATGTTTGGAGCACTCTACTACTCTATCCTCTTCCTGAAGCCACAATCGATCTTCGGCCCTTCAATATACCCCACTTCTCACCCCAGACTGCCTGCCATGGATCTTCCACTTACCCTCCCTTGGAGTGGCAGCTTTCTACTGCCACAGCACTCTCAGTATCACCCCTTCCCTGCTCCCATCTGCAGTATCCTCCACTTTCTCTATGCAGCCTTCCTGCTCAACAACGTATTCATGCTGCTGTATGGATCTGACTGTCCTTTCCTGTATGAATATAACTGTCCATCCACAGGAAGGCATTACAGCCTTGGGGTAGCTCACCAGGCAAGTAAGGAGATTTCTGTCCTTAGTAGTGTGCAAGACATATCTGAACAAAGCTGTGGCAGCCCTGATCAAGTAGTGAGACTAGATAGAGACGTCAAGGTCATTCTACCAGCCCTGTTGGGGTTCTTTCAGTTCTTTCCCCTTTTTTATCATCCCCATGGAGAGTTTGTCGTTTCAAAGTGTTGTCCCTGATTTCAGTCACTGCAATATCCTCATTTCTGGTTTTTAATCCTCGCTTCTGTTTTTTGTTGCCATGAAAAAGCCTGTTTCTAATGTACAAGGTTTCTGCTCTGCTTTCAATGCCTGTTCTGTGTATATAACCATATGATGCATAAAGCCAGGAGGGAAGAGAATTGCAGGCCTGTCACATTCCTCTGTCAAGAGAACATATGCCCCTGGAAGAAACCATGAACCTCTGTCTTCCTTGATCACCCAGGGGAGGTTTTGGGCTATGCGTGCAGAATAGGGAGCTGGGGTTCCTCTTGAAGAAGATCCTCTAATCTTGTGCATGTGCTATTTCCATTGAACATGGCAAGACCATGTATTTTCCCAGGTCCTGTAGGAAAGATCAGACAAGCAGCAGGCAAAACCTTCTTGTGTTAGCCCACAGAGCTGTAGCTTGGCTTAGGCAAGATGTGCTCCAACCCTTCCCTGCATGCCATAGCAAAGTTCTTCTGCATGTGGCTCTGCTGACCCACGTGTCTGTCCTACTCACCTGTGTGAATGAAGCTGCGCTCCAGTCTGTTGCACAAAGGTCTGTAGAGAGATCCAGCTCTCATTGCTGGTTCAGTGCACTCAGCCCAGTGATATGACACTTCTGCATGGAAGGGTTGGAGTGTATGCAGGAGTAGAAAGCAGCAGTGGAGGAAGGAAAATAGGGATGGCTTCCCTGGTCCGTAACTCACTTAAGAGCAGCCCCTTCCCTAGATTGGGTTGTTCTCCCTGTGAGTTACTACGGTGTGCTGTGGTGTATCCTGATGTAAACGTGGTGCTTGGCCACAGAGTGTCCACCCAGACAAGAACATGAACTCTTCTCTCTGACTGGCCTTTCTCATGCCTGCAGCCAGAGGCTCACAAATCTTTGCCAAGGTAATGGCAAACGGCTATCTTTTCTGAGATTACGAAATCAATGGGCATGGTGTATTACAAACACTGATCAAGGACCTTTATCAGTGTTGGCTGATCAATGCTGGCATCACCTTAGAGGATGAGATGACATGAGGAGGGCTGGGAGTTAGAGGGTATTGTGTTGCTACAAGAGTAGTTTGCTGAAATAGGCTACAGTAAGTGTGGGCAGAACAGCCCTGTTGCACTATGGTTGGCCATGACAGTCACCCTCAGGAGCTGAGAAAAGGAACATTATGAATTAAATAAGTGCCTCTTTGGCCACCTCCTCCATTCAGGGATGAAGACGTTATTGCCACTGTATTGATCTCTTTTTCTCTTGTCACAGGTAATAAATGCTATTGAGCAGGACTACCGGCTGCCACCCCCTATGGATTGTCCAAATGCCCTGCATCAGCTAATGCTTGACTGTTGGCAGAAGGACCGAAACCACAGACCCAAATTTGGGCAAATTGTCAACACTTTAGATAAAATGATCCGAAATCCTAATAGCCTGAAAGCCATGGCACCTCTCTCCTCTGGGTATGTATCTTATCTTGTCTTTTGGCTTCTATTTGCAGATCTACCGTCCTTTGTGGCCTGGTGGGCACTATCCCTGCATCTCTCTGAGCTAGCTGTTGTAGAGGCTGCTTGACCTGTGTAGTTTGGTCCTTTACGGGAGGATGTCAAAGTCACTCTTGTCTCTCTCTGGCCAGCTTAGATTTCTGGGAACACAGAGAGCTCATTGAATTGGACAAGGTCCTCTGCACAGTTAGAGGAGCATCATGGTTTCATGTACATGTGATTGATGGATGGGTATGGATGCTCTGGTAGCCCAGTCTTGCATGCAGTGGAGGCAAGTAAGGCCTCATCAAACAGTATGATGTTTCCCAAGAATGGAGGTGAGGACTGCAGCAATTTATGGGAAGCACTGGTGCAGTTCTGGGAGTGCATTTCCCCCCCTCGTGCAGCCACGATTTGAGAGTTGTATCCCATGGTCTTTGATAGCTCCATCCTTTTCTTTACAAACTGATCCAGAAACAGACTTCGCTGGTGTTCTGCAGTCGTTGCTTCAGCTGGATAGCGTGGGTGGTACTGCTTAATGCAGTGCAGGCACTATGAATGATGCTGGTCAACATCCTTCTAGCTGGTGGAGGGTACAGAAATACACATGCTTATCATTGCTTGTTTTGATCGTTCTCTATTTCTGTGTTTCAGGATTAATCTCCCTCTACTTGACCGCACAATCCCAGATTATACCAGCTTCAACACTGTGGATGAGTGGCTGGATGCCATCAAGATGAGCCAGTACAAAGAGAGCTTTGCCAGTGCTGGCTTCACCACCTTTGACATAGTATCGCAGATGAGTGTAGAGTAAGTGCCCAGGCTTCAAGTCCCAAAGCACAAGGAAAAGTCTCAGTAGTTTAACAACAATTGGCCATTAATAGATTTTTTTATTATTATTTTTATGTGATGTAGTTTTACTTTTATAGAATTTGTTACCTTGTGGACCCACTTTTCGTCTATTCTGTTTCTGCAGAAATGTCTGTGTTCTACACACTGTCTTGTGTCCAGACTGTGTGTGTTGCTCTGTATCTGCAGAATTCATTTCCACACTGCATGTCACCATCGTGAAAATGAAAACAATGATGAGGGTCTCCAAAGCCCCCACATGGAACAAATGGAGATTTTAGGCTGGCATCAGGCAGTTCTGCAGCTACTGGAGAGCATTTTAAGACTCCACTATCCTCTTGCATGTTTGGCTTATTGGCAATGAAAACACACTGCAAACAAATTTCTACTTAGGAAAGGCCTCTGAAATTTCATATGGTTTCACTTTGGTCTAAATTGTCTTGTATCCACTCAAACTTTCCTCAGTGGCAAAATTTTAGCAGGCAGTTGAAATCCAGTTGTGGTGGTTTCTGAAATCTCTTGGGATTAAGTGGGGCTTTGGTGCCTCTGGGGAAGATTTGTAGTCGGTTGCAGTTAGGTTTAGAAATCCTTCCTGAGAAAGCGCCAAGCATTAAAGGCATCTGTAAGCGCTACGATGTCTCTGTGCATAGTAACTTGGAATGTTTATTGGATTTGGTGCCTATTTTCACACGTTAAAACTACCACTCAATCAGAATCCATTCACAGAAACAGCCAAACTGATCTTTTTTTGGCTTTCTGTTCTTATTTCCTGCCAGGAAATTCACATGGCAATTCTGACTGTTTCAGTGTATCCATGGTACAGCCCCAAGGCCCTGGGGATGGTTTTGGCACAGTATAGGCTATGTTCATACAAGAGGAAGAGGGCCCATAAAATCTGAAGAAGAACTTTGATCAAACTAGGACATCACACACACACCACAGCCCAACTCTGCTGAATCTTGTGGGTTCTATTTGTGATATATCTAATAGATATATTGCAGGCAGCCCAGCTAATGAAGTCTGCATCCTTCATGGACACGATCAGTGTCCATTAATGCTATTTCTCCCAGTACCTAGCCATGTCCTTCACAATATCTTCCAAGTCCCTACCATGTGCATTCAACACAATCAAAAGGGGACCCTCAGCTCCTTCCCGTGTCTCTTCCACATTTCTCACCTGCTTGGCTGGACATAATAATAGAGATGATTAGAGTTCAAGCTGTTCCACCTGGACTGTCACAAGTCCATGGGGCCAGAGGGGATCCAGCTGAGGGTGCAGAGGGAGCTTGCAGATGTGATTGTTGGGCTGCTTTCCATCATCTATCAGCGGTTATGGTCATCCAGAGAGGTCCCTGATGACTGGAGACTTGCTAACGTGACGCCCATCTGTAAGTAGGGTCGTAAGGAGGATCCAGGGAACTACAGGCCTGTCAGCCTGACCTCAGTGCCAGGAGAGGTGATGGAACAGGTCATCTTGAATGTAATCATGCAATGTATGTGGTACAATCGGGGGATCAGGCCCAGCCAGCACCGGTTCAGGAAAGGCAAGTCCTGCCTGACCAACCTCATCTCCTCCTGTGACCGGGTGACCCGCCTGGTGGATGAGGGAAAGGCTGTTGACGTAGTCTGCCTAGGCTTCAGCAAAACCTTTTGACATAGTTTCCCACAGCATTCTCCTGGAGAAGCTGGCAGCCCATGGCTGGGACAGGCACAATGCTGGGTTAAAAGCTGGCTGGATGGCTTGGCCCAGAGAGTGGTGGTGAACGGGGTGAAATCCAGCTGGTCACCAGTGGTGTTCCCCAGGGGTCAGTGTTGGGGCCCATCCTCGTTAATATCTTCATTGATGACTTGGATGAGGGAATTGAGTGCACCCTCAGTAAGTGTGCAGATGACACCAAGCTGGGGGGGAAGTGTCGATGTGCCGGGGGGCAGGAAGGCCCTGCAGAGGGACCTGGGCAGGATGGGTCGATGGGCAGAGGCCGTGGGATGAGGTTCAACATGGCCAAGTGCCGGGTCCTGCACTTGGACCACAACAACCCCACGCAGTGCTACAGGCTTGGGGCAGAGTGGCTGGAAAGCTGTGCAGAGGAAAAGGCTCTGGGGGTGTTGGTCAATGCTCACCTGAACACGAGCCAGCAGTGTGCCCAGGTGGCCAAGAAGGCCGGCGGCATCCTGGCTGTGTCAGGAGCAGTGCAGCCAGCAGGAGCAGGGAGGTGATCGTCCCCCTGAGCTCAGCTCTGGTCTTTGCAGAAGTAGCTCATCAGGTAAATGGAGCTGCATTGCCATGAGACACTGTTTTCTTGAAATTTGGATAGCCAGCGAAGTTTAAATAGGTTTTAACTTCCTATCTCACAAAACAATAGAGAAAATCCAAGCATGCAAAGAAAGAAACAAAACGATACAAGAGTGGGAAAGCCTAAGGCTTTTCAAAGGCAAAAACACTTAAATAGTGCGCAGAGCATGCACTGTTTGCTTCTACACTCTATATTGAGGCTTCCAGTACTCTGGGGTTGCTGCACTTATATAGAAAACGCAAAGACTGGGAGATTCACCCAGCAAGACTAAAGACAAAAGAGCAGAGGTTTTGACAGGTTTGCCATACGTTCATTACATTTGTAGTGTTACAGATATAGGCTGGAGACTTCAGCTCCCAACACTCCACACTCCAAGGGGGTGCTATATGGACTTGTTCTCATGTACTTTCTAGTTTCTTCTGATATTGATGCTGTGTTTGTTTCTTTCCTCCCAAAGGGACATTCTGCGAGTTGGGGTCACTTTAGCAGGACACCAGAAGAAAATTCTGAACAGTATCCAGGTGATGAGAGCACAGATGAACCAAATTCAGTCTGTGGAGGTTTGATATCAACGTGTCCTCATGCTCCACTTCCTTGAGGCCCTGCTCCCCTTTGCCCCTGTATGTCTGAGCTCTAGTTCTTGAGTGTTCTGCATGGATCAGAGACAGGCAGCTGCTCTGAGGATCATGGCAACAGGAAGAAATGCCCTATCATCAACAGTGAATAGTCTCCAAGAGCTTCTAGAATTTAAACAATGGAAAAAGGGAACAACAAAAAAAAAGACAACTATTTTGAAAACAAACAAACAGACAGACAATTATTTTTAAATAATAATAAAGCAATTGCATTCTTGAAAAGGGCTCCAAGACCAGGAGTCTCCAAAGGAAGAGAATAGAGCAGCTTCATCTATTTCCTCTTGCACAAAGTTGCTGCAGCTGGGCCTAGACACCTCTGGAGCAATGAGACTTTTTCAAGAAGATGAATGCGAGGATAGATCCCGAGAAGCACTTCTCTTTCTCACATGGAGTGGCAGCTCTGGGAATGTCCTGCAGCCGGCAGTACTTTCTGAAAGCCCCTGTTAGCAAATCAAAGAGGAAAGAGAGCAGAGCTGAAGCTCTCTGGTGCTGTGGAACCAAGTGCATCTCAGAAATTGTTGGACTTCAAAAGCTGAAGACATTCTTTTTTTTTTTTTTTTTTTTTTAAACAAGTAAACTGAGACTAGAAGAGGCTGTTTCCGACAAATGAGAAGGAATCTGTAACACTTGGGTGGGGGGTGGGGGATGGGGAAAACCGGTCCTTTTTACATCTCTTATTTTCTCTTGTCATGGAACAGTTTTGTGAGTGACAGTTTCCTAAGGGTCCGTCCATCCACCCTCCAATGGCATCATTGTTTCATACATATCATATGCACAAGACTTTTAGTGATGTCCTCACTCGATGCCAATGATCTTTTCCCAGAAGACTTCCCAAGTACAGTATGTAGTAGATTTTGATTACAAATGCTGACGTGTACCTTTATTTTTGGTTGTCATTGTTGGGAGAATTGTCCTTTTACCTTGCTTTGTTAACACCAATTTGTGAGTTTGGGGTTGGATTTTTTTTTTTTTTTAATGAGAAGGAAATGACATTTCCAAGCATCATATCATTCAAGAACTTAAATCCTTTCCTTGTGGAAGGAAAAAATGCAGCTTATTGACAATATGCCAGGAGAATAAGTTTTTTATATGCACATTTCCTCATGTTTGCTTGTTTGTTATTTTGCAATTTGTCGTGGCCTGACAGATGTTTCTAACTGTTGGGTTTCCAGTTGTTCACCGAGATGAAGTGACCACCTGCTCAATGCAAGGTTGCTGGTGCAATGATGAGCAGCATCACAGAAGGTTTTTTGTTGTTGTTTTGTTTTGTTTTTGTTTTGCAGGGGGGAGGGAAAGACGGGGGAGGATAGATGTGTCGTGGGAGGGAATGGTGACTCCACAGCTGGCTGCCAGAGCCCCTTGGAGATGTCTGACTGCTTAGAAAAGTGTCAGAAGTGGGTCGGTGCATGTACCACAGAAAGGCAGGGTAAGCCTGGTCCTCTAAGAGGAGCTTAGCACACAGTTTCTCAGAGCCTGAATTGTGTTAGCTGCTAGGTTGTGGATGCTTCACTACAGTAACCAAACTCTGTGGATGTGCTCTGTGCACTTTGGACACGCAGTCCCTTCGCTGGACAATGCACTGGGGGCTCTGAGCCGTCTTCAGTCTCAGCCAGTTGCCTCTTGGAGAACCTGGGCGAGCAAAGGAAAAAAACTCATCTAGTAGCCCAGGTCTCTGGAGGAAAATGCCATGGCTGAAGCTGAAAGGTCAGTCAGTGGATTTATAAATAACTGAAATAAATACTTTAGTTACTCAACAGGTCTTTGGTATGTGTAAATACCACCAACCAAGTGCAGGGGAAATACATACGAGAATAATTGGACTAGTTATCCCTGTTCAGCACCATCTCATTCTGAAACATGCCTACCACCACCCAACTTCCCCTGGCCATTTGTGGCATATCTCCACACATTTCCTTGCCATATAACATGCATTTACAAACTCTTGTCTGCCATTGCCATGTCATTCGTAGGGTTCTTCACTCATTTTCAGCAGCACGGAGTGTTTGAAGGCATGTTTGCTGGGAGCTGGTTTGCTGTATTTTCCAGGCGCTGAATCCAAGAGGAAGTCTGTAGATGAAACTCCCAAGCTGTCTAGACCTCTGTGGTCAGATATCATCTCCCTAGACTGCTTGCAATATATGATGCTATTTATAAAGTACTTATCATTTTCTTCTTTCAGACTAGATCAGATGATGAAGCACATATGAGTGGCAGGAGACTATTCCCTGCAAGTGAGAGTTACTTCTCTGCTTAGCTTTTTCACTGGCCAAATGTTTGGTGCACAGCTTCATCAGCAGGGGCCTTAACTGAAGGAATTTTCCACCTAGCTCCTATTCATTTTAGATCCCTACTGGTGGATTGCATTTTCTTTTGTATATTTTATTTCCCTGCTCTTGCACCCAAAAGCACATCTGTAGTCATCAGATGCACATGAGCCGCAGATGTGTGCTGGGGGCTTTGGGATGTGTTCTGTTCCCAGCAACTACGGTGCATGCCCTCTGACAGCAATGTTATACCCTCTTATCTGTTTTAGGGCAGAATCTGATGTGGAGAGAGTTCAGGGTGAGTGGGCAATAGGTGTGTTGTATGCAGGTGGTGCCTGGACATTTGGGCTGCCTGTCCTATAGCCAGTCTGTTTTAACGTGTGTTATCTAGCTGAAGGGATGCTTCGAATGCCCTTGCGTTCAAAAATCGTGTCTTCAAAAATCGCTGCTCCTGACCATGAAACAAACTCAGTTTTAAAGCGCAGCATGCAAAAAATTGATGGTGCCAACTAAACTACAGTGTTGTCAGAGGGCACACAGAGAAAAAAAACAAACAACTCTTCTCCACACACCCTGTCCCACAGAACTGTGGAGCAGCAGTGAGACCTGCTCTCGTGGTGTGCCTCTTCCACGGCATAGCTGCTCTGTTTTAACAATTAACAGCTGTCAGTTCCCTAAGGCATGTCTTTCCCCAAGGCACGTCTGAAGCTGTTTGGTGGCAGGCCAGGCTGAGGGAAGCGCGGTGCTGTGCCAAGCTGCCTGCCCGCAGCCAGACAGCTACTTTTTGTACGAGGGGGCTCTGCAGTACAAGGAGAGCTGTCTGTCCAGAAAACTCACCAGCGAATTCCTGTGGGGCAGCCATGTGGAAGGAGTGCACAATCCCCTTCAGTTTTCTTTCCCAGACAGTTCTTGACTGCTCTGTACCCTCTGTTACATGCCTGCATACACCAGGGATAAGCAATGGCCAGGCAGGATCCCCCTTCAGAGCCAGCCACTATCAGACAGGGCTTGGAAGGACACTTCAGGTCATTTGAAGACGTTTTTTTCTTAATGCACTGAATCTCCTCACTGGCTAGCATCATACACATCTACCTACCAGACCCAAGCCACTGTGAAGGATGGGACCACACAGCTCAGTGCCACAACGCACCAAAGCCATGGCAGCTGTCTGCAGGACAGAGAGAGCACATCGTTTATCTCTTCCTCTGACCTAAATCACATGTAACGAGTAACACATTCCATCTGATTACCAGACATTGCTGGCATCATATCAGTCTGTATCTGATTGTGAAGGACTAATGGTGAATTGGACCTAAAATAGAAATGATCCATAAAACACTGCAGTTTTCTGCATCCTTCCAGCTTTCCAGAGAGGATGAGGAACCAAGCTCCTGTAAAGTGCTCTGGTGGTAAATGCTTCTGGTGGATGCTGCAGTTGGTGGCAGTCACCAAAGTGACATAATGCTTTTATTTCATGAGTGTCAAATGTGCTGCTGGGAAATATGAGTCTAATTGCAGAATTCAACTTCATGTGGAGAACAAGTAACAAGGGGAAGACACATGACATTTACACTGTGAAAAACTATGGTGCATGTGCATGTGTGAATACTTAACAAAAATCATCACAATGAGATTTTTTTCAGGCACCTTGTTGCAATTTTCACATTTTCCCTCCACCTTTCAAGCTAGCACCAAGACCTACTCTTCTCCGCTGTTTTCCACTGCCATCTGTTGCTGAAGGTCACCCATGTCTTGTGATGGCATCCAGCAGAAGAGCTGAGCAGGCCATTAAGTTGAAAATACTATATTAGTTGGCCAGTGATAAAAATCAAATCATATGGAGCATCAGGGAGCAGAGTGAAGAAAGCAAAGCATATATGGATAATAGAAAGGTAAAAGAATCACCACAATGCTATATTTTATGGGTCATTTTCAACAGTTGCCACCAGCCCTTTACCTGGAATTAGCAGCAAAGTTGTAAGGCGGGCAAAATGAAAAATGAATTTGCAAGATAGAGCACTGGCAGAAGTCATGAGCTGTGGGGACACAGACACAAGGCACTACGTACTGCACTGCCCCTCCACAAATTATCTTCTACCGCCACCACCCCTAAAATCCCAGGACTACCCTTCACAAACTCGATGGCGATTTGTGTCTTGCAGCAGCTGAGGATCTGCTTGTGACAGTCTGGCTTCTCCTCTCCGTAGCATTCTCTTTCCCAAGCTTTCACTGGCGGTAACCTTCCGCGTAACCTGGGTAAATGCTGCTGTCACTGGGTTTAGCAATTATCCAGTTATTACTTCAGTATTATGATTCAAATGTAAAGAGTTTTATCCCACAACTCCGTGGCAGCCGTAGTACAGCAGAGCCACCTTGTTTGTGCTGGCAGCGCGCTCCCGTGTTTCCACGTGCAGGGAGACACGCGACACCACATCCTGGGTAGGGCTGGGGAGAAAGCAGGGCCACACCTTCGTGTGACTCCGGCTTGAAAAACCTGCCATAAAATGGCTGTTGTCCAGTGCGGAGGTGCCTCCTGATCTGCCATTTCATGAGCTAAGGAGAGAGGTTCTGTGGTAGGTGCTGGCTGTGCTAATACTGTTTTTTTTTCCCCCCACACCCCCTTGAAGTCATTCTTTGTGTTGGTGTCCAAGGAAAGATTCTTTCCCAGTAATCGTCGTGCTGCAGATTAGCAGAGGTCTGTAGAGAAAACCTCTTGGTGCATTTGAGCAGCTGAGAAAACTTCTTGGTAAATTTTCTAGGCTGATTTGTATGAAACCTGCAATCAGGGCTTGAATTCTGCTGCATCATTAACGGTTGTATCCTCTAACAATATAATAAATCTGTGGCTGTCTTGGATTTATGAATCCAAAGTGCCTGGAAGTAACAGTGTTGTCCAGTTTGTTTTAGTTGAGTCTATTTCTTTACTGCATTTCATCTTCCTTTCTGTGTGTCTAACTTGAGACTGATTTAATGTAGGTCTTTTCCATCTTGAAAAATTTTACAAGTTCTTCACATACAGTATTCATCATTTCCCCCTTCAAAGTTTTAAGAACAGCTAACATTGCACCAACTTCATTGTTATAGTCTGCTGGCAGTTATCCAATGTCATAAAAGACATCCTAAAATTTAACTTATTTGCTTTGTTCCCCTCTTTCTATGCTGCGATCTCTTAGTGAAGCTAGTGCTTGACATGCTTTCAGCTCTAGGATCAACAGTCTTTTATATCAGACAATTGAACTAAATTACATGTCCTCAAAATTTCAGTCCGCTTTCTTTCCATGATTCTGTCCTGGATCTTTAGTCTGTGATTTGAGCGCCAGTCCCATCTGCTTAGGATGTTGGTTCCACCATGTTCACAATTCAATGCACTGATTTCATCTTGTCATTGCTGAGAACTACTGGAGTTCTCCTACTATGCAAAATATTTATATATTTTTTTCTCTCTTCAGACTCATTTTGGCCTCATTTTTAGAATTCTCCAGGATGATTTTTCTTATTGCAGCTATTGAACCCTTCCCAAAGACAGGACACCACTTCTGTGTGTGTTTACTTTCAAATGTGATGCATTCCGTAGTCCTAGAAAGCTCCCTGCATTTTGCAATTATTTTCTGAAATTTACTTCACTGTTCTCCCTCTCTTAGTCCTACCCATTCTACTGCCTAATGTTAGTTGCAGAAATTTAGGAATAGAATCAAGAGGTCTTCTCTCCCCTCAAATCTGTGTTTGTCTTAATTTTCATTCCTCACTGTCCTACAAATAATTCAGCAGTTTCTCTTGTTCTCAGTTCTGTAAGAAATTTGCACTTCTGTGCACTCCTGTGCTTTGTAGGAGAGCAGCAGCAGTCCCACTTAAGTAACATGGTTTGATCACTGACTCATTTTTCGTCTAGCCATGGACTGCCATTCAACAAGCCACAGGACTTAACCTCGTGTGCCTCATATTTTTCAGAAGCTCAATTTAGCCTTCTTGAAAAAAAAAAAAAAAAAAAAAGGTTTGCTTGATCCTTTTCCCATTGTTTCATTCCAGAAAATTTCAGGAATTTTTCAGTTGTCTTAACTGTAGCTTCTGCTTCTACCTCTAGGGTCAGTCTTGAGTTCCTGCACAGGTAGCATACTGTGTCCTTTGATAACTCTACTAAGTCTAAGAGGTAAAGAAATAATCTTTTATGAATCTTTAATAGCCAAACAGCTATGTTAGCAAAACTAATGGAAGGAGTTCAAGGAAGCATGTTATTCTAGCCTGAGGTTTAAACAGACAGTCAAATCCCACTTTTCCCCCAAACTGTAATTCTTCTGCACTGCCCCCTTGTTGGCTCCAATCTGTGGTCTACAAGCTGGTTTAGGAGTTTGGAAGACAGAGGATGCCAAAAGCACCATACCCAACTGAAGTTGGGTATACCCAACCCTCATGTATTGTGGACACCACCCTGGGACAGGTAGTGTGGCAAATCCACACCCTTGCTTGGTCTTTTCTGAGAATGAGTGCAAAGTCTCTGCTAACAGATATTAGCACCCAATGGTCTTCACATAAGGATGATGTTACGAGCCAGTACTGAATGTACTGATGGACTTAATTCCCAAAGGGATACACAGAAACTAAGAAATATGCAAAGAAGGGCCACAGGAACAGCCAGAAGACTTTGGAAGTATGAGAGGGGACTAAATAGATTTTGATTCTAGGTGTGACAGAGGCAAATGATGATATGAAATTTCATGCCATTAAATCAGGAAAGATGTGAGAAAGGTGAGTAAAGAAGTAGTCACTATTTCTCACAATAAAAGAAGGGCCACAGGTGAAGTGAAATATGCTGTGACAAAGCACAAGGATTGAATGCTGGAACTCACTGCTGCAGGATGTTGATGATGCTAAGCGTTAGATACTTTCAAAAGAGGATTGGACAAATTTGTGAAAGTAAGATCTGTAGTAGCATCCTCAATGCAAAAATACCTCTTCTGTTTTTGTCTGGGTCATGGGTGCCTGGGGGCATGGAGTGTATGACACAACTCCTACTAGCACTTCTGTTATACCATCTTGCAACTGACACGTTATGGCTTTTTCTGGTGAAGGATTTCCACATGGAGCCAGAGGGGTACTCCCCTGTCAGGGGAAAACACTCAATTCCTCCTCCCCGTTCCCTGTGTAACACGAGGCATCTCTGGGATTCACAGCTGCAGCGTATCGTCAGTGCTTCAAACAGCAGTAATGGCACAAAAGGGAAGGCTTCTTGGTGGTCCACCATGCTGAATGTGGAAGCTCTCTGTGGAAGCATCCTTGTCTCAACTTTCTTTTCTGGTTCAGAGAACCTGAGGCATGGAGACAGCTGCTGGAGGAAGAAGTGTTCCCTTTCCTTCTTCTAACATGGTTTGTTGTCTGACAGTGAGACTGTTGCACCTGCATTGGAGATTAGCTCAGCCTGCATGAGCAGTCTCTGCTGGTTGCATGGATATGAGTCCAAATAAATACATGAGAGCTGCCTTAAGGATGAAAATTCAGGAAAGAAGCCTGGGACAAGCTTCTAAAATGATCAAACGTCTCAATGCAATTCAGAGCTGGGCTCGGTGCCTGCAGTGAAAGCCAAGAGGCATCCCAGAGCACAGGCCAAGCGGTGGGGCCTCCAGGACCAGATACAGTCGGGTATTAAGTACAATGTTCAGTTGTGAGTGCTGGCCCAGTTCTGAATTTGTTCTCTATGTCCTGGGGACAACTTAGATCCAGACAAAACTTATGTTTCTTAGGATACCTTGATAGCATAAATAAAAAGCTATCTGATACAGGCAATGATTCATTTCCCTCTTCCAAGTAGCTCAGGAATGTGGCAGAAGATCCTGTCCAAGGCAGAAGGGATGCTGGCTGTGTAGTCCTAACACCCTGCCGACCTCTCTAAGCTATGGAAGATGAGGAAAGGGACACACTGTTTGGCGTATTTGTATTTTCCCTTGCTCTATCTTGTCTGGCCCCCTCTAAGTCTGATCTCCAGTATGACTGTTCTTTCCTCTGCTCTGGAAGGGAAAGAACCAGGGTACTTCTAGCTGATGGTTTTATAAGCTTCTTTTTCTTCTCTGAAAATCCCAGCTCCTGTGTTTATGATCCTGGGAGCACTGGGGTCGTATGAAAATCACAGCCTTTATTGTAAATGGGGACAGCCCAAACCTCATATAAGGAAGCAAAGTTGCATGGCTGCAGCTTCCATGCTGGCAAGCCCTGCTTCTACTGAGCACTGTGTCTGTCCTACCTTACCTGAATACGTCACAGTCTGTAAAACACACATCCTAGAGACAAGCTAAGGCTTACCACAGGACTGAGGTACAGAGAAATAAAGACTGACAGCCACTGAGGAAGTAAAGGATTTGTAGAGAGACATCAGCATGGACTCTCAGACAATTTAAGTGTCTTGGTTCCCAAACATGTGCCCCTCTTGCAAAGAGAGCAGTCCATGGTACACACAACTCTAGTATGCCAGTCTGTGCTCCTTCTAGAACCTCCAGATCCTCCAGATGCTGAGGTCATTGCTTCATTTCTCCCCTTTTTAATCATGGCCTTCCTCAAACAAGACCACACATCACATCACACCCCTAGTCCTAATGCTGGAGCAGGAGTGGGACAAATCAGGGACTGGGGAGGTTGCATCTGCTCCTTCACTTGTGATCCAAAAGAGAGACCTGCAAGGATATGCTCTACTGGATCCCCTCCTTTTGTGACTTCATCCATTTTTCACACCGTGAACCTTAAATCCTTTTTCTTTCTTATTGCTTGTCCCCTATCAGTGACTGTCTCTTCTCTACATTGCTTTGTATATTCATCATGTAGAATCATAACACCTGCTTGGGTTGGAAGGGACTTAATCCAACCCCCTGCCATGGACAGGGACACCTCCCACTAGACCAGATTGCCCAAAACCCCATCCAGTCTGGTCTTGGAACACTTCCAGGGATGAGGCATCCACAACTTCTCTGGACAACCTGTTCCAGTACCTCACAACCCTCACAGTGAGGAGTTTCTTCCAAATATCTACTCTAAATCTACCCTCCTTCAGTTTAAAGCCATTGCCTCTTGTCCTATCACTATATGCCCTTGTAAAAAGTCTCTATCTAGCTTTCTTGTTTCTTTGTCTTCTGTCCCTCTCCCAGTATAGAATAGCAGGATGGATTTGTCAGGTTTGGGCCACCTCCAGGTATTCTTTTCCTTGGAGCTGGCTCAGCACATCTCTGCAGCAAACCTGTATTCAGTTACATTTCTTTAAAAGAAACATCCCTCTCTGCCTGTCCTCCTCAAAACATCAGCCACTTCACATTCCAGGTCTTTCTGAAGAAGGGTGTAGAAATTTATATGGAACTGGGGCAGGAGTGCCAGGATCCTTGGTCAATGTTCCCATGGAATAGTTCAAGGCGAAGGGTCCAACCCTACCTCTTACCAACAGGCAAATGAGCACAACCATCAGTCTTAGCTTGAGAGTTCTCTACCAGTCTTTCATAAAACACCCGTGCCCTCAACTTGTAATCCTGTAGGACTAAGACATCCATAAGGTCTCTGACAACATAGTTATGTCATGCCTCATCCCAGGGCAAAGGAAACCTTCAGATTGGTACTGGGCTGTGCAGCTGTAGGTTTGTTTTTCTTCTGTTTCCTTGTGAAGAGTTGGCTCAGCACAGAAACCGTGTTAAGTTTTGTGGGAGCGTTCAGTTGACTGAAGCCAGAGCCAAGCAGTAACAGGTCCTGCTGGAGAAACGATCTTGGTGTTTCAAATTGCTGTCCTGAGTAATTTTGTGATGGTTGGACTTGATAATCTTTAAGGGTCTTTTCCAGCCTAAATGTTTTCATTCTACTCTGTGATCACCACTCACTTGGCCAAGCTATACTCTGAGATGTGGTGGGTAGCAGGACACAGATGAGTTGTAATTAGGACCTCAAAGACCTCCATGCAAGCTGAGCTGGGCACAGATAGTCAAACTACCCTCTGCAGCCTCAGATATTGTATATCAATAGGCTTCTGAGGAACTGAAGAGCCAACATAGGTGCCCATGTTTCTGTTTTAGAAGACTTGCAGGGACAACCTGTCCCAGCTCAACAACTAGACCCCAGGTTAGCAAGGCAAGGAAGAAAGAAAGAGAGTCCTGTAGGGAAGGCTTATGCTGAAGGCTGAAAGGTGATTTGGGGAGGTGGCAGTAACTGTAGCAGGAAAGAGAGGTTGAGCGTTGTGGCAAGAAGCCCCCCTGCTTGTCAGGACCTTAGATTACTGTGGTGTGCTTGCATAGCTCCTCCAACACGACAAGGTGGGAAGCAATCGGCCTCGAATGGAAGAGTTGTGGAGAAATCGACTATATTGTAGGGAAGTTTATAGGGAAATTTTGCTAGGCTCTGAATTCCTCACAGCTTTGGGCAGTGTAGGACGGGGGAATTTTGCGGAACTTCAACTACCCCAAAACAAGCATGTCTAGTGAACACTACTTTTTATCACCATTGGTCCAAGGATCCATCAGCTGGGCTCCAGGAGTATCCCCAACCTTAGTTTCCTACTATTCATCATCCTGTGTGTTGGTCATGGCTCTGTGGACAATGTAACATTTTTCATGACAACATTTGTATTTTTTTTAATTGTGAATGGGGAGATAGTGTGCAGGTCCTTGTTACACAGGGATGTGTCTTCCATTCAGATCAGGGCTTCCCCTGGCTTTGTCAGATGTCTTTCAATGTTACTGAGAAAAATAAATAAAGAAAGAAATCAGATGTATTTATAAAGGAAACAGAAACCCGCTGCTCCAATGCCTTTGTAGGAGTATTTTTAACAAAACATTTTTTCAAAATAAATGTGAATTGTAAAGTTTAAAGCATTTGCTTGTGGCTTTCTTTTCTAGGTGCTTTGTCTATCTTTTACCCTTCCCAAGAATCCTGCCTGAGTGTAAATATTGTGTTAGACAAACATATGGGTTATTGATCTCTTACAGGGAGGAAAACATGCCCAGAACCTGCTTAATGGGAAATGACTTCAAAATAAACAGACATCACTCTTAGCTGGCTTACAGCATTTAGTCTGAATAATTAATTGGCAAATATAGTCATTTGCTCCACTTGTAAATTATCCAAAAGAACACTTTGTTTGCATTAACTTGTGTTTTAGTTAAAAAGATGCCACAAATTCATATGTGCACGTGTTAAGCATTTATGTAACTACTTTGAACTTACAACTTGGGTGATGACTTTGCTTGGTATTCATTTGTCAAGGAACAAGAGGTATGTTAGTCCAACAACATTTCAGCTGCCCAATACAATGACATGCATTTTTAAAGAGGATAAGGAAAGAAGGCAATTCATTATCTAAGCAATCACATTCCTGCTTAAACCCAACACTGAAGGTAAATCATAGCTGTTTTCATGAGACTCCTGCTCCCATCACAGTCCTGCATGTTAAAATAAAATAAATAAATAAAATCACCTACATAAATGATCACTGCAATTCAGGTTCTGTGGAAATGAACTTGATGCTCTTAATATAATTAGTATCCCTAAATTCTTCTCTGCAATAATACTTCAACCCTTAAATTCACACACAATGGGAGAATTAGGTGTAGTTTAGATGACCAATATGAATAATATAGCAAATAGACTCTATAGAACATTAAATGTTATAATCTGACATTCAGCAGCGATAAAGAGTTTGACTTGCAATAAGAACGTCACTAATTTAGTTCACAATCACGGATCTGTGATGTCTGTTTCTGTCACCCTCCTACTTCCTTTCCTAAGGAAAAAGATATTTTTGCATTTATGTCTCAGGAGAACCGTAGGTTTGTTTATAACTTCGAGGTAAATATTTCAGTAGTCATAAAACACTTCTGCACAGATACATTTAGAAAGCAGGAGCTGGATGTGCATCTAAATTTTTGGATCTGGACCTGAACCTGCCAACTCCAGTCTCTGCACATGATCAATACATGACAGTTCTGAAATGACTTGTCAACCAGAAATACAAATGGAAAGCAACAGAACAAAACCAATGAACTAGGCAAGTCTTTCATTTAGGTATTATTCAGCATCATCACTTCTGGCAGGACAATTCTTGAAGTAGCCAAACAAGATGTAAGTTTGCTTCTTTTCATAGGGTCTTGGAAAGGCCCTAAGGGTGCTTGGGTCCAAACCATTTTTCCTGTGGCGACAATTCTTCTCAAGGCCCTGGAATTTATGAGCAGCTAGGGACAGAAGCCACTGGTTCAATGTGTGTGTGGAGAAGGATGACTGTAAAAATTGGGAACCAGGTAGTTCTGAGCCATCTGGAAGTGAGTGCGTCTGATGCTTGTCCACCCAGACACCAGCCCTCAGTCCACATGCAGAACAATCACAGAGGAGGGTCTTGGCTAGACAGCAAAGGCATCGCTTGTCTTTCCATGAAACCTCATATCCCATCTCACTGGCCACTTCAGTTCACCAGGGAAGAATGCTGTCTCCACCTAGGGCAAGACTTGATCTCTGTTGGAAACCGATTGAATAAATGATAGGGTCAGCATTAGCTACCAAGGTCTTCTCGGGACAAACCTGAGGTTCTTCCCAAGTAAGCCACATTTTCAGCAATATTGGTGTCAGGTTGGTGCATTAGTCTGGGCCAGTCTGCTCCCGACTTGCCCGTGACCAAGTCTTTTTCCATGAACCCTCTCAGCACCCCATTTCTCCTCCAAGCGTTACTTTCTGCATCAGGTCTCCCACTCTCCCAAAGTATCCTTGTAATGTTGAGTGTTACAAGACCCCAGTCACCTGGGTTCTTCTACGCGGACTGCATCTACAAAGCACATGCAGAAAATTAGTGGAAGGTCCTCAGCACACTTGACAAACATGAAATTGGTCTTACCTGGGCTGCTTCCAGTCTGCTTCCTTGCTTTCATGGCAATCCATTAAGAAGGAATCTCAGTTGGATAGGTCTCATGTATAAACTTGATATACCCACCCTATAAGCTTTTCCTTTCCTGACCCAAGAAGGGAACTTTATAGGATAATGCTGTTCCTGTCCTCTGTCATCCATTCCCCAAGTAACTGATTGTTGCCTGGAAAGCCAGCTGGTAAGAAATTATCAGTGAAATATATAGCTCATGTTCCCCTCTCCTTTCAACAAACAGCAGCCCAAAATCTCCCTCAGAGCTTCTCTGCTACACTCCATGGAGACACCCTACTGCTTTCTGGGTGGTTTATATTTCTCTCCCATCACATTGATACAAGTCATGCATAACTCAGTGAGTTTGAGTGGAAAAACACTTGATGAAAAACTGCTGCATAACCAGAATCTACCAAGGGTGCCTAGGGTTCCAAAAATGATATTTACCTAAAGAACGACATTAGAGGGAGATCTGTCATTACATCTCAGCTCTCCCTGCAGATGCCACCTGGTTCAGACCCACATGTGAGGTCAGGCTCCAAAGGGCTAAATCATGATGTCTAAAACTGCAGGATTATTTAAGCACTTATATTTCTGCCCCAGGAGACATAGATAGCTCCACGATTTTCTGGATTGCACAGGAACTTCTGTGCAGCTCTAAACCTGTTTAATTGCGTCTCCTGCCTACATGTGTGTACTTCTGGGGGTAGAATGGCAGCTCACTTATTCATATGCTAAGTGTTTTTATACTCTTGTGATAGAGCAGAATTACAGGAGGCACAGCTGTAAATTCTTTCTTGTGTCAGCTAGAGGGAAGGCCTGACTTCAGCTTGTCAACCAAGTATGAAGCATGAAGGCCAGGGACCCATTTATGGAATTGGATTTACACTTCATAGTCAAGTTCGACTTGAAGGAAACCTTTAAATCCAGAATGGTTTCCCTGTCCTCTCAAGAGAGTCTCTGTTCCCAGACATCAGGATTGAGGGATCTGTCTGCTTTCAACTACAGGACTAGCAATGAACTCTCGACATACCTTAATATTTGTGATAGTCTTAGGCATGGTTCCTTGAAAAGACCACAAATATGGCTTATTAAATACTTACAGGATTTCTTAAGGACCTTCTTACATCTGCACAAAAACCAATGTGGTTAATGCTCTTCACAATATCAATTTGTCAGGTTCAAGGTCTTAACAGCCTCATTCAGGATTGTGCCATCATTGTGCAAAAGAAAGTGCATAGGAGGTTGGCGGCCTCTGAAGCTTAGCATACATTGAAACTGCTAGCTCCAAAACCACAACAATATCTGCAGCAGGAATCCACAGACTGGGTTATCATAAAGGATTTCTCTTTAGCTCTCAGATGCATCACACTGTCTGCTCTGAATATTTTATGTTTGTTTGCCCATTTCTCTCCTATGAATTTTTTATGGATTATTTCTTTCTGATTTCATGTCATGATTCTTGTAATTTACTGCTGAAAGCAATGATTCCTGTGTTGTTGAGCTGATGAATAGCCTTTCTGGTATAATGTTTGTTTCTGACACTGCCTTACAGCCTTCATGAAATTTTTATTTCTCTTTGCTTAGCTCTAGGTTTGCTTTCTCCCTTGGTACAATGCAGTGGAAGTCTTTGTAGTTCTGCTTATTCACAGATGTCTTCATGTCTCTTTCCCATTGAGCTTCCTGTTTGTTTGTGTGCTTCTGCCCTTATCTGGAGCTAGTCAGCGCTAAAAAAAATAAAAAATACTTCTACCATTTTGGAATATGCTAGTACCATAAATGTGTAATACATGATATTTTAAGACCCTGCTTGTATCCCAGGTGTGATGTTTTGTTTCCTTGGCTTTTTCTGGTCAAACTTTCTTATAATGGTTGGTTTTACTATGATTACTAGATACAACACTATTGTGAGTTTTTTTTGAAAGGCATTATATTAATTGTCTGCACATCTATTTTGCGTATTTATCTCCCCTCTTCTGTATTTCTTTATTTGCTTTTCACAGTTTTGAGACATTTTTTGCTTCATAGTTTTATGTTTTCTTTGCTTACCCCCAGGTATGCTTCACTTTGCTTATTTGTGCTTACCAGCTTTGTTCATACCTCTGCCACCAAGACAAGTAAGTGTGTGGGCCTTGGTTGTTCTCATCAAGACTTTTTTTAACCCTTTATCTTGTATGTGACTATTGTCAGGACATTTAGTAGCCAAGCCAAATATAGTATATGCCCTAACTTGTTCTTGGGCCAATTCCACTGAGAGCTCACCATTTCTCACTGCTACATCTCTGCACTCATTTACTCAGGGACGGGAGCTACCACACAGTTGTATTTTTTTTTATTATTATTTTTTTATGCACTGCAATAGCTTTAGGATTTGCAACTCCTTTCTAACACACTTAGTAGCAGAACATGATAAAAACTTTGACATTTCAGATCTTTTCAGAGACATCTGCAGTGCAGATTCCCATATGTTCCCAGGTATGATAGCATGATGAAAGTGAGGAACAGGATGTGGGGAACAAAGATTGAGCTGACACTGGGCTCAGAGGAGTGGCAGGACATCAAGTACACTGCCAAGCAGTGCGGTTTCCCTGGAGTGTGCTGCTAGGTGACTCTGGAAGGTTTAAAGGACCCTGGAAAGTGAATTGGATCTCTGCTCTGCTGTCCCCTCTTCTTCCACATCATCCTGTTATTTAGAGACAGTGTCTCGGAGGAAGGAACCTCTGGTGTCTCTGGTCCAACCTCACTCTCACAGCAGAGCTGTCCCCAACATGAGATCACAGCAACAGCAGCTTTGTCTAGATGAGTCTCAGAAACCTCAAATGGAAATCCCCCACCTGCCTGGTGGCCTGTCCCGGTGCTGCGCCACTCTTCTGGGAAAGGAGCTTTCTCTGGCGGCCAACAAAGAGCCTTCAACTTGCAGCTTTTGCCACAGGTCTTCAAAAGATGCATATATAAAGAGACATCATCTTTTCTTCTCAGCTGTTATCTGAATAGACAGAATGATCTCTTTTAACCCTCTTCTGTCCAAACCTTCACAGAAAATTAGTGCTGAATTCGGGGTTTTCTTTCTTTCTTTCTTCCTTCCTTTCTTTCTTTCTTTCTTTCTTTCTTTCTTTCTTTCTTTCTCTTTCTTTCTTTCTTTCTTTCTTTCTTTCTTTCTTTCTTTCTTTCTTTTCGTTCTTTTGGGGGAGGATTGGTGGGTGTGGTGTTTATTTTTTTTAATATATATATTATAAATTATATATTATTATGTTATTAATTATTCTTGAATCCTTATCTGAGCTGTTTCCCAGTTCTGAGTACTGTTTTTTTCTTTTTTTTTTTCTTTTCCTGGTGTCTCAAATCTATCTTTGTCATTGTTGATTTACATATGTTTTAATAAGATTTAAGCAGTGTGGTTTTGCATTTCACAATCTTATTCTTTTATGCCATATTTTGTTAAAAATTGGAATGTATACAGAAGATGCTTTGTTGTGATCGTGATGGAGAAATTCATCAAAACAGAAAATACAGCACTACTTGAACGAAGATCCAGGCTGACTACAAGCACAGTAAAAAATAAAACTCCAGATATTTGGATTTCTTGATAAAAATCAATTACAGAGAGATTTCCGGTCAATCATATATATAAATGGCCAGGATGATAATAACATCTCAGCTAACCTGATCAGGACACATATACAAAGATGACACATTTATGCTAGTTAGGACATTATTCACCAGAAGTTATGGAGCTCTGAATGCTAGGGGGAAGATTTGCAGAGAAAGAATTAAATGCAGTGTCATTATTCTTACAGTGGAAACCACAGGATCAGTCACTAATTTACCAAACCAAGGAAAGGGGAGCGGGGGGGGGGGGGGGGGGGAGGGCGGGCAGTATGTTCAAATCAAAATAGAATTATTCTTATTCTTTTGATGTTTTGTCGTTTTCATTAGGTAAAATGAAACATATATACGTGCAAATTCCCTGAAGAATTTCATGATAGTGAAAACAACACTTTCTGCTTTCTCTTTGGTTCCACAAATTCTACAAGTGCCTTTCTTTTTGTTTTATGAATACAAATGTTTACAAGTGTCATTGTGAACCAATGGTAGGACTATTTTATTTTAAATATGTCACAAGGAAACATCCTAACTGTTCAATAAATACGCAAGGGTCTATGGGTAAATGTTTGGTATTCAAAAAAACAAACCAAACCAAACAAACAAACAAACAAACAAAAAAAAATCCACCCCATTCTTTGTTCTTGAAAAAAATTTGCCAAACATAACACAATTTTTGACTCTTTTCCATCTTTCCTGAACTCTCCCTTCTTCGCAAATTTAGTGTTATTAATAACACACATACACATATATGTGTGTGTGTATTCTTGTGTAAGTGTGTATATAATTTTTCAGCTCCACTGGCAATTAGACCTCAGTGAATGTAAACCCAAATGGCAGCAATCCTGATCCTATTGGAGAAGAATAAAATTCTGATTTTATTGGAGGATAAAGCTACAATTTGGGGAAAAAAAAAAGCAGTGTGAATTTATATAAAGAATAAATAACAGCATAAATCCACGTGTTTGAGGAAATCACAATGGAATGTTACAGATGAAACATTCTCTGAACCCTGGTAACAACCAGCAAATCTCAGTGTACCATGACAACAAATACATATGGACAGCACAGCCTAGTGGAATGAAAAAGTGAAGATGAACCAAGACATTAAAAACATTTTGTGCAGGTCAAAATCTCTCTTTTTTTTTTTTTCAATGTTTATTGGATGGGAAGGAAGATTAATAAATAATTTCTATCACTGGAAAGGTGTAAACTTTATTCATTTTTTTCATTGTTACATGAAAAGAAAGTGCATTTGCACTTTTTTTTCTCAGTCAACACAAGTTATCTAGATGGAAAATAGTCATTTATGTACATTTTCTAGTGTTCTGTCCTACTGACTTGGGGGCTGGAGGATGTACTGCTCTGACTTGATTTCCTCCCTGACTTTGACTTTCACTCTGCACCTTTCAAAAACTTTGAAAAAAGCTGTCTCATTTTATGTTGGGCAGAAAGAAACTGGTTTTCTCTCCTGGAGGTCTGTTCAATTGTTTTTCTACCTTCCATCAGGCATAATCCATTAAGGTATTTTTCTCTCCCGTGCTTTGTGTATGATAAACCAATATTAAACTAATTCCATGAGGTCTGTCCCTGCCCTGTCCTGTGTCGTGTGCTTCATTTGGTTCCTCTGCTTGCTGAATGTCTTTCAAATTATTCTCAAATAATTCCATAGTAGTTACAGTTTTCTACACTGAGCCTCTTTCTCCTGTATTTGCATTTTCTTATGATTATCTCTTTTTCAGTAGCTTTTTTATGATGCTCTGAATGTTACCTGGGTAGCACACACCAGTTTCACAGACATGCCATTTGTCCCTCTCCCATAGCATTATTGCAGATCATTGAAATGGATGTTAGCTGCCTGGTCCATCAGTAGTGGCACAATGCTCAGGCTAATGACGGTCTCCTGATGACCCAACATTATTTCTGATCACACGCCTCTTCAAATTAACACGTTGATAATCCTGCAGGCAACAGTGCTGGTAGTTATTCCCCGGCATCCTTTACAGTTACTGTCCCACTGAAAGCCGTTAAAATACTTGATGACTCACTAAGAAACATCCAGAAATTGAAGACTTATAGCTTATAAGCAAGATTTTGTTGTGTTTTCTATTCCCCTGCCAACTAGTTAGATTTTGCCTAAACTTAAAGTTGAGTCTGACAACAAGGAGTATGCTAACATCAATAGGACAGTAAAGTGCTTTCACCAGCTGTGAAAGATTCCTTACTTTCTACCTCTGTTTTCATACAGGTTAACGTGAAGAAATTTAATGCACAAAGAAGAAATGGCTGTCTTCACTCACAAGAGTGTGGCAATACTGTTCAGAGAGCAGAGTTAGTGAAATGATCCCACGACAAGCTATCACAGTAGTGTACAGAAAGAAGGGAATACAGTAGTTTTAGCTTTCTTTGAGTTTCGTGTGACAGTGTATTATTCTGATTAACTGATGGACATACATTAGAAAGGAATAAAGGACCATGTCCAGGAATTATGGAGTAGAAAATATTTATTCTGCACCCACAATCCATTTTCAGCTTCAGGCTGTAAAAATCATCTCCTCCTTGGTGCAAGACCAGTCCATGGTCTACATCCCCCTGTACTTTTTTCACTATCACTGTCATTACCTCTGGTAACTAGGATCTCTGCCTGTCCAGGGTGTCTGTAGGCCATATTTTTGCAGCATTTTCCTCTGTGAGTCTTCAGAGACTCTCCCACCAGAAGGCATCTTTATGACTTTGTAGCCTGATTTTCTTCATAGCACACGCCACAGGTTATTCCTGATTAAATTTCTACTTATAGAAACAAAGATGCTCCAGATAAATTTATTTCCACAACCATTGGTAATGGCAATTACTTGGCAGCCCTGGGTTCCCATTAGATGAAATACTTGAGCAATTAGTATATCTGCTTTTTTGTCTGCCTGTCCTATCAGAAGACTTTCTTTAACCAGCTTTTGCCTTACATACAGTGCACACACCTGCTACTCTGGTTAAAGGAAAAACTAATGCTTGGCAATTTCAGTGGGGATTTTTCCATCCAACTTCTACTGGCAAAAACATTTCAGGGAAAAAAAAAAATCAAGGTCACAGGAAAGCTTGCCAATTCAAACTGCTCAGTGGCCTGGATTTATGATTTTTTTTTTTCCCAATTAAATTCACGTTCCCTAAGTGGGGATTTCACACCCCTTGTGTTAAGTAAATTGGTGTCTGGATTTTTATGAGCTTTGGCAGGAAAAAGTAGCCAGTGAACCAAGAAAAATACAGAGCTTTTGGATGGAAGCACCCAGGATTTCAGGCTTACATCTGAACCAAAGGAATGATTGTGAGAAGTCCTTTGATGAGTGAAGGCAATCATTTTGATGCAATTTATAATTAAATATTGTTGTGTATCTCTGTTCTTCCAGAACATCCTCCTGTCACTGGAGTTTCATTTGGTTTATTTATGCATCGGTGATGTATTTTGAATGCCTCTCTAACATTGATGGATATTACACTTGATGTTTTTCCTTATGTCCCTTTGGTGGTGCAAATGTGAGAAAGGGCAATGAACTTTCGGTGACTCTCTTGTATAACTAAAAAAAAGATTTCTTCATCGGGTTCAAAAGTTCAGCGCGTCAAGAGAAATCATCTTCTTGGTGCCATTGCACACAGGGTGGGAGAATTCTGGGGGAGGCTTTATCTTACAGTAAAAGATAATTATTCTGGGATGCAAATTTGGTAATTCTCACCAATGGTGGTTTTCAAATTACCATGTTGATAAATTGTTTGTTGTGTTTTTATTAACCTCTGTGACCTAAGAGAGTGGGTTTGCATACTGCAAGCCGCTTACACTGAAGGACAAAAAGCTCTTGGCACACCATTCGTTGTGGTAATAGCGCCTCAGGGTCCCTTCAGTATCTGCTTCGCTGAGGTTGGTAAAGTCAAAAAAACAAGGTCTTTCAATTGACAGCAGAGGGAATGATGGCAAGGAAACACGGAGAAAGAGCAAATTAAAAAATCCCACCAATTTCATCCCTCTTCACAAATGCTCACTGAACTTGGGACTTGGGCCTATCCAAACACAACCTTTCTTCAGTGCACACTCATCTGCAGGACTTTGAAAGCCAATTAAGTCCAAAACCAAATGTGTTGGCAACAAAAGTCCATTCTGGAAAGGGGCCACCACAGAAAAACCTGGTAAACTTCTGTGCATGGGAAACATAAATGAAAAATAAACGAGACCCACCCCAAAAGAAACCAAACCAAACCAAAACCAAACCACCCACCAAAAACAAAACAAAACAAAACAAAATAACAAAACCCAAACCCAGCAACCTTGATGTAGTTAGTGAGAACAGCTTTTTATAGTAAATAGCTTCTCTAGGTGAGAGGTTATAGACCTAAATGGAGCATCAAATCACTGAACTACTGGGCAAAAACCACTGATGGACACCTTGATTGTCGCACAGTTTTTCTTTAGGACGTTTATGTGCTCTGAGGCAGACAAGTGAAAAAACTCAGCAGGATCCTCAACAGAGAATGGCATTTTCTCCACGAAGCAGGCTGTTTTCAGGGTGTAGCACTGTGTTTTTGACCAATAACATCTTTCAGTGAAACATCTCTTCCCTGTGGAGTATAGAATCATAGAATCATTAAGGTTGGAAAAGACTTTCAGGATCATCTGGTCCAACCATCACCCTACTACCAATGTCAACCATGTCCCTAAGCACCACGTCCCACTTTTCCTTAAACACCGCCAGCGATGGTGACTCCACCACCTCCCTGGGCAACCCGTCCCAATGCCTGACTGCTCTTTCTGAGAAGAAATGTCTCCTCATTTCCAACCTGAACCTCCCCTGGCACAACTTGAGGCCGTTCCCTCCAGTCAATGGCGGGGCAGAAGTGCTCTTCTCAAACCATCCTGATGTCCGTGTGGCTGATCATCGCTTTGAGGGCCCTGCCACTGACTTTTTGTGAATCCCGACTCAAATGGCTGCCGGTAGGATTGTGTACACAACAGGAGAATCCTGGAAAGCTCCCAGAAACAATTATATCGTGCTGTATGCACATCTCCAAAGTTGCATCTTCCTGGTTAAATAAAACATGTGGCTAACATATCCTTCTGTCCTGGTTGCAGCTAAGATAGAGTTAATTTTCCTCCTAGTAGTTGGCATGATGCTGTGCTTTGGATTTAGGATCAGAATAATGTTGATAACATGCTGATGTTTTAGTTGTTGCAGAGCAGTGCTTACCCTAAGCCAAGGACTTTTCAGCTGGTCATACCACCCTGCCAGTGGGGATGCTGGGGTTGCAGCAGGAGCTGGGAGCGGACAGGACCAGCACAGCTGACCCAAACTGGCCAAAGGGATGTCCCATACCATCTGATGTCATGCTGAGCAATTAATATGGGGTGGCTGTCTGGGGTGGGGGGGACTGCTGCTTGGGGATATGCTGGGCATCAGTCAGAGGGTGGTGAGCAATTGCGCTGTGCATCACTTGTTTTGTACACATTATTAGTAGTAGTACTATTATTATTATTTTCTCTTTTCTGTCCTAATAAACTGTCTTTATCTCAACCCACAAGCTTTTACTTTTTTCTTATTCTCTCTCCCATCCCACTGGGGTAGGAGGGTGAGTGAACAGCTCTGTGGTGCTGAGCTGCCAGCTGGGTTAAACCACAACACCTTCTGAAGAGTCTCAAAGCCTTAAACTAACTTTTAGAGACAACCATCTGCCTCTGCAGCAAGTGGCTGGGAGTGAGACACATCACCACACACATACTCGCGTGTGTGCAGAAATGCACGTGTCCGTATCTACATACATGTGTTTTAAAGAGAAGGGTTTAGCAAGATGCACTTGACTAGTTCTCCATTCTGT
The DNA here is from genome assembly GCF_040182565.1 of Anser cygnoides. Classification (NCBI taxonomy): domain Eukaryota; kingdom Metazoa; phylum Chordata; class Aves; order Anseriformes; family Anatidae; genus Anser; species Anser cygnoides. The sequence continues at coordinate 1,765,773 of NC_089895.1, read as the reverse complement.
TCAGGCCAATTCAGGCATCGCAACATCCCAGAGTCATTCCAAATCAGCTCAAGTCCCTTGTCTGACAGCAGTGGATATTGTCAGCTTTCCTGAAAATTCACAAGTCCTCCTGGAGGAAATTATGGATGCAAGTCTGAACATTTGCCAAGAGGTTGCCCTCCTTGCAGATATGGAAAACCACATCCTAAGCAACATTAGGAAGATTGTGGCAAGGCAAATAAAGGAAAGTAATTTCCTTTCCAGTCAGTACCAGTGAAAACAAATAGGATTTCTTGTGGCTGTTTTGGGTCTTGTGAATAGGTTTGTGGCCATTTCAAGAGGGATATGGATAAAATAGAGAAAGGCCAGCTGATGCCAATGAAGGCAGTCAGACCTGGGTCACAGGGCCCACAAGGAGAGGTGAAGAGTTGGGTTGGGTTAACCAGGTGGAGAGGGACTTGAAGGAAGATCTAATTGCAGCTGCATCTATTTGAAAGCTGTTACAAAGAAGATTGAGCTAAAATTCTGCAGGTATTTGCTGATGCTCACATCACTGGAGGTAGCAAGGTATTTGCCACACTGTTTTTCTGTCTTTAATGTAAGGCACATTCCAGACATCTTTTTTTTTTTTTTGAGTGTTTTTTCCTATACTGTCTATTATGGTGCTTTATGAAGACTGTTGAGCTGCTGCAAACACACAGGAGAGGATACCAGAAGAGTCCTGTCTCTGGGTGGAGCTCCACTAGGGTAATTTACCTTGCTCCTTTTCTGGGGTTCACTAAGTAACCTCAAACCATTGCAAAACCTTGTTACTTAGGTTGGCATTTAACTAAGCTACCTTTAATTGGGTAAAAGTTTGTCAACTGGTTTGAGTGCTTCCCTTTCAGTAGAAAGTGACAGACACCTCCCCAGAATGACTCTCCCTACCTCAGATGGTGTGATGCCCTCCTTGATGCTCTCCATTTAGAGAAGAAGCATGCCAAGAGAGAGTTCAGAAAAACTCAGACACATGGAGCTAGCAGAATTGTCCTTACCACTGCTGGCCACCAAAACTCAGATTGAATGTGTACTTGTTAGTGTCTCTGGGACGCATGCACCACACTGGACTGTTCCACCTGGTTTGATTGGGCAGAGGAATCACTTCCAGTTGGGTACAATATCTTGTTTCTTCTATAATGAGATCCATCCCACTTGCACCCTTCCAAGTGAGACAGCTCCTGTCCACAAACCCTCCCGCACACTTCTGAGATAACCACTTCTACCAGCTCTTTACCACGTAGGAAAAAAATCATCTTCTCTGCGATACTACCAGCCAAAAACATTTGTTTCTTCATCTAAATTTACATGATCTACCTGGAAATATTAGATAGGAAGGGATAAAACTTTGAATTTCAGGAGGCTGTTTCTCTGGGATGGTCTCTGTTAAGGCTGAGAGAGGTACTTCATGAGCAGTTGTGCATCAAATACGTGGTATGTGGAGACAATTCTTTGCTTGGGTCCTTGGCACATTGGGAAAAGTTTTTCTTAGAAAATAGCTTGAGCTGCTGACAGTAATGCATTGGTTCAGCAGAGCAGCAGATTGCCTCTGTTTGGAAAGTGGGAAAGTCACTCCCAGTGTTTGCTGAGACGTTCGCAAAATGAGCATGCTCATCTTTACAAACTGAGCTTAGAAGAGTGTTTTGGCTAGAATATAAATGAGATGTATGGGATGTTCATGCCAGTGAAGGAGATGAAGCTTAAATTTTCAAAAGGGTGACTGTGGCAACTGACTTATAGTGGAAAAAGAAAAACAAAACAAAAAGATTATGTGAATTGTTTTTGCAGTCTCCAGTATGGAAGGTCAGCAGGCAGTTTCAGACCACCCTTTGTTACTTGTTTGGGGGCCAGCTCTGTCTCTGGTCATTTTTTCTTCTTGGTTAGTGCTCCGTGGCTGATGAGGATCTCAGTAAAACACAAATCGATTTGCTTGGTTTTCGTGGTCACCTCTGGACTGTAATTACTCAGGCAGGAAAACTTAATTAGTCCAGTGTGGGCCGACTGCTGCTCTCCAAGCACTGCTGAATCTTAATTGGAGAGCTCCAGAGAAAGGTGCTGATTTACAGCGTTGCACGATGGGGTGGGGATTTTAGTGAAGACAGAAGGTGGAGGAGTGAAGGGAGCTGAAGGTCAAGACGAGGTATGTTTCCTGCTCCACCTTTAAGTGTGGTACCTTCTTCCCTCTGTTTAGCTGTGATAATGAGAACATTAAAGCCTGCTTAAAACAGTAGTGCCTCTACTAGTGCCACTGTATATCAGCAAATGATACAGCAACAGGGTAAACAATGGAGCCAGCTGTAGAGCCCATCACAGGGGTTGCAGGGGCTGTAGGGTGGGTCGTAGGTTTGAATCAGATCAAGACACGTTTTCCTAGAAGCATACATTTCCTCCTGAAGGTGCTGAATAGTATTGAATGATCTTCAAAATACATAGAGCAGACCCCAGCAAACATGCAGCTGGTGCTAGGAACTAGTTAATTTTTTTTTTTTATTTTTGCTAACTTAGCTTCTCCATCATCAGACATAGGCCAGCCCCTAGAGAGGAAAAAGAACAAGAAACAGATTAAGAAGAAAAATGTAAAAAAACACAGAAAACAAAAATGGAAATGAAAAAATCAACATTGTGACCAGCAACTAGCAAACTCAGAGAAAGCTGCTAAGAAATCTTCTTTGAACACGCTCTGGTGAGAGGTGAGGCAAGATAAACACTTTGTGCCCCAGGCTGGCTGCCAAAAACACTATTGTGGTTTAACCCAGCAGGCAGCACAGCACCACACAGCCATTCGCTCATGTCCCCCCCCAGCCTGAGTGAATCAAGAAAGACTCAGAAGGCAAAAAAAGTACAAACCAGTGCACTGTGATAGAGATAAATAGGGTAGAAAATGAAGAGAAACTAAAAAAATGCAATACTGTACAACACAGTCAATACAGTAAATTTGATGAAATAAAAGAAAATTTTTCCCGTCCTAAAGAGTTTCTATCTCTACCATGACTTCCCATCCCACTGATTGTTTCCTATGCCAACAACATCCCACATCTGATCCCAAGGCCCAATTCCCAACTCCCATCCATCCATCCATCCACCCAGCCGTCCACCCATTTTCTCCCGTCCGTGCTGGCCATGCCCACATCCATGCACGGACTGAGCATGGGCAACGGGAGCGGGCTGCATGAAATCCCCTCGGCATCCCAGTGCCAGAACAGCTGCAGGCAGAGGCCTTGCTGAGAGAGCACTAGAGTAATCTGCCCAACCCCAGCACCTCTAAGCAGCAGCACCTTCAAGTCTCCTCCTGCGCCAGCAGCACATCAGCGTCTCTTGTTCCAGCAGCAGGACATCGGCGTCTCCCATTGCACCATGCAGACCTCCACGCCTCGAGTGCCACCAGCAGTACTCAATGCGAGCTGGACGCTCAGGGCACTTATGGCCACCCACCTTTGTGAGGTCAGAGGCTGACAGTGACTCTCTGCTGACCTCACACGGCTCTCGGGCGCCCCGATGGCAGAGGTTACGGCGCTAAACTGACTGCCAGGAGAAAAGGCTGACATGAAATGGCTGCTCCACAATGCCAGGAGCAAGGTCTGCTGGAATGGGGGTTCGGAGGGGAGCTCGGCCTTGGGCCTGGGAACTGTGCCTGGGAGCCAGGGACGTCCTTGGTGTGCAGCTGGACACCTGGGCCTGAGAAAGCAAGGTTTCTTTAGAGAGAATTGGAAGCATCGTCACCTAGTGGCTGTGTCAGGGGGACGAGAGAAATGCACAGCATCTCTTGGTTCCCTGAAGTGCTGGCGTCCTACGCCCTTGGATGTCTCCATGATAGAAAAAGGGACTGATTTTTACCCAAAACAGAGCTCCTTTCTCTCGGGAGCTTCTCATGCTGCGTGTCCTCCTCTCTTTCTTGTATTTGGCTATGACTTTAGGCTTGTTCTTGCTACTCCTTAAGCAGACTGAAGCTTCCCCGGAACATCACATTAACTGCTTTTCACTACCTCTAAGTGCCTTTCCTCCACTTCTCAGCTAATTAATTAGTGCTATCCTCTTCACGCCTGCTACAGAGGTATCTTTCCTACCTGGTACAATCTAGAAGAGCTTAGCAGCATCCATACGTCTCTTTCCTTTAGTCGTCAAAGTAGACTTGCTCGAGGTAATTTGTGTTGAGCAGTAATCAAGAGAAAGTGTCACCAAGCCAAGGCTGCGTTTGCTTGTGTCTTATGGAATCCCTGCGGCTGTGTCCCCTCCCAGCTTCCTGTGTGCCCCAAGCATCCTCGCTTGCAGGGCAGTAGAAGATGCAGAAAAGTCCTGGCCTTAGTGGAAGCGCTGCCCTGCAGGAGCTAAGACATCCCTCTTAGCAGCACACTGTAGCCCCGAAATCCCAAAAAACGGCACATGCCAGCTACTGGGAAGGAAATGAACTCTGTCATCGTGATATACCCGCTCAAGGCCCTGCTCTTTGGCCCAGGTGTCTATGAGGCGGTTTTGGAAAGGAATGCTGTTGTGTGACTCCGTTCTTTCTGGGTGCTACGTCCCCATAAAGCTTGCTTTTCAAGGCCCAGGAGGGTCTGCCGGGCACTGGCCTGGGTTCCCAGCCTGACCCACCTGCTGGCAATGAGGGAGGCTCGGTCGGTGTCTTGTGTTGGGTTTACGAGGACAGGTTCTGGTAGCGGGGGGCTGCAGGGGTGTCCTCTGTGAGGAGAATGCAGCAGCTGCCCCATGTTAGATAAGGGCCGGTTCCAGGAGGCTCCAGAGGGACCCGCTGCTGCCCAGAACTGAGACAAAACGGATGATGTTTGCGCCTGTGTGAGAGCCCATCTAAGAAAGGGAAAGAAACCTGCTGCACAGCAGCGATGGGTCAGGGAGGAGTGAGAAACCTCTCTGCAGCCCCCAAGGTGAGTGCAGCAGGAGGCAGGAGGTGCTCCAGGCTCACAGCAGCAGTTCCCCTGCGGCCTGGGGAGAGGCCCCTGGTGGAGCAGGCTGTCCCCCTGCAGCCCACGGGTCCCACACGGAGCAGATCTCCACGCTGCAGCCCGTGGAGGAGCCCCCGGTGGAGCAGGTGGCTGTGGCCTGGAGGAGGCCGCGGCCTGTGGAGAGCCCCCGCAGGAGCAGGCCCGGGCTGGACTGGAACAGGCTCTGCTGAGCCTCTTTTGCCCGTGACGATCATTGTGGAGTGATCTCCCTGTCCTTCTCTCAGCCCTTGAGCCCTTTCCATCCTATTTTCTCCCCTTTCCGTTTGAGGAGGGGCAGGGAGAGAGCGGTTGAGGTGGAGCTCAGCTGCCCAGCTGAGGAAAACCACCACGTCTCTCCCTTGCCGCTGCTGCAGCACGGTGGGAGCAGCCAACACCTGCTGTTCTTCGACCCTCAGCAACCCCACAGCATCTTCCTGGAAGGGATCCCTTTCCTTCACGCCTGACAGGCGCCGCCTCCAGAGGCTTGTGCCCCGTTTCCGATCGCTTTCTCAGTGCCCCCTTCCCCAGAGAAGGATCCCAGCTGCTCGGCTTCCCTGCCCTCCTTTTCCAGGCTCCCGGAGCTGTTATCCCAGCATGGCAGCAGCCAGGTGACAATGTGCTCGCCTGCATGACAGCTGAAATCTTGTCCCATGTCTCGCAGCTCGCCCAGGGATGGGGATCACCTGCTTCCTGCTGCTTTTCTCTCTTTTCTATTTTATAACAGCCTCCTGTTCCCTGGGATGGCCCTACATTGGGGTCGCCTGCCTCGTCTTCCTATTGCTCCTTCCCCTTCTCAGGAGGACTTTCTTCCCTGCCTAAACGAGATGACTTCTGCATCCATTCCTTCATCTTGTGTGTATTGGCGACTGACACGGCAACGGGGGAGTCCCCGCAGCCAGCTGTAGGGCCTGTCACAGGGTTGGAGTGGCTGCAGGGAACATCACAGGGGTTGCAGGGGCTGCAGGTAAAATCACAGGGGTTGCAGGGGCTGCAGGTAAAATCACAGCGGTTGCAGGGGCTGCAGGGTGCATCACAGGTTTGCATCAGATCAAGACGCATTTCCCTAGAACCACACGTTTCCTCCTGAAGGTGCTGAATAGTATTGAATGGTCTTCAAAATGCATAGAGCAGACCCAGCAAACGTACAGCTGGTGCTCGGAAGTAGTTAACTTTTATTTTGTTGTTGTTAATTTTGTTTCATGACAACAGATGCAAACATGTATCTTGAGTTGAGGGCAAAGGTGACCTTGGATCTGAAGCACGCAGGCGTTCACTAATGTCCCCCCCATCCTGAGTGAATCCAGAACGACTCGGAAGGAAAAATGAAGTACAAAGCAGTGCGTTGTGATAAAGAGAGTTTAATAGGGTAGAAAAGGAAGAGAAACTAAAAAAATGCCATCCTGTACAACACAGTCAATAAAGTAAATTTAATGAAATAAAAACAAAACCAGTTTTTCCCATTCTAATGAATTCCTATCCCCATCGTGACTTCCCATCCCACTGATCATTTCCTATCCCAACAACCTCCCGTGTCTGATCCCAAGGCTGAATTCCCAACTCCCTGCACCCTCCCATCCACCCAGCCGTCCACCCATTTTCTCCCGTCCGTGCTGGCCATGCCCACATCCATGCACGGACTGAGCATGGGCAGCGGGAGCGGGCTGCATGAAATCCCCTCGGCATCCCAGTGCCAGAACAGCTGCAGGCAGAGGCCTTGCTGAGTGAACACCTACACTAGAGGAATTTAATAAGGAAGGCACTAAAGAAGAGAAATGACCCGAAAGAAGAAATAAGTTTGGGATCTCAGCCGTTTGGTGTCCCAACAAGCAGTTCCCGTGCCCAACCTTTCCCACCCCAGCTATTGCCAACATCCCAACAGCTTCCCACTGCAACGTTCATTCGTGAGCCGCGCATTTCCCATTGCCCCAGTTGCCCATCCCTGACAGTGGCAAACACTGCCTAGCTCCAGCACTGGAGAAGGGAGAGGGCAAGCGAGAGGGGCAAGGGCTGAGGAGCGTGGCTGAAGCTGGAGCAGGCGCCTGCAGAGGTCTCTGTGCCTGCACGCTGAGCGGGCCCGGGTGCTGCGGGGGCCGTCGAGGAGCGCAGGGTCACGGGTAGCCGTAATACATGGCTATGGCGTGGTCCTTCCGCCGCTGCACGAAGAATTGCACGGGGCCGATCTTCATCTGGTGGGCCGCCCGCTGCCGCTCCTCCTGGGCCAGCTTCTTCAGGCGCTCCCGCTCCGGACGCTGCTGCGGCGTGATGGGCACCGACGCCTCCTGCTCCTCCAGCGGCGTGGGCGCTGCGTCGCCGCCCGCCCAGGGCCCCACGCAGGGCACGTAGTCCACGCGGGGCTGCGCCGGACGCTGCAGCGTGCGCTGCTGCGTGGGCAGAGGCTCCCGCTGCGCTTGGCCCCCCGCGGCTGGCAGGCACGGCGCTCTGGGCGCCTGCTGCAGGGGAGCTCTCCACGCTCGCACCGTGCCGCCTGGTGGTGCCGGCACCGCCTGGGCCTTGTCGCCAGCTGGGGGCCGGGGGGCAGCGGGCACAGCGCTGGAGCCTGGCACCGTCGGCGGGGCCCTGGGCATGCTGCTGGGGCCGCTGGAGGTGGGCTGCGGCTGCACACAGGGCGGCTGGCGCACTGGCCCCAGCGCCTTGGCCCTGGCCCCCAGCGGCTGCAAAGTCTCGCTGGGGGTCTTTGTCCCCGGGTGCTGGCGCTGCAGCGTCTTGTCCCCGATGGCTTGGGGACGGAGCCTGTCCTGGGCCCGCACGGCACGGGCACGGGCACGGGGCTTAATGGGGGGGGGCTCCAGCAGCAGCAGCGCTCTCCGGGGAGGCGGTGCCGCTGCTCCTTGCCCCCCAGCAGCCCCCGGGCTTCGGGCCCTCTTGCTGGGCGCCCTGGTGCTGTCGCTCGCCGGCTGCTGCCTGCCGCCGCCCGCTTGGCCGCTGCTGCCAGCCAGCGCGCTGTGGCCACCCGTCTTCCCCTGGCACAGCGTCTTGGGGCCTTGGCCACCCTGGCCCAGCAGCGTCGTCTTCTCCTTGCCGGGGGTTTTCTGCGTCGCCGGCCTCCTGTGCTGGGAGCTCTGCGCTGTGCTGGGGGTGCTGGTGGGCGCGGGGCGCTTGGCCCCCCACTTGGTGCCGGTGGGCGCAGGGGCAGGCGGGGGGCTCTTGAGGGGACTCAGAGGGGGATTGGGCAGGGGTCTCCTAAGGGCTCTAATAAATTGAGGGTCGGGGGGGCTCTTGAGGGGACCCAGAGGGGGATTGGGCAGGGGTCTCCTAAGGGCTCTAATAAATTGAGGGTCGGGGGGGCTCTTGAGGGGACTCAGGCGAGGCTTGGGCAGGGGTCTCCTAAGGGAATTAAGGAATTCAGGGTCGGGGGGTCTCTTGAGGGGACGCGAGGGAGGCTTGGGCAGGGGTCTGCTAAGGGCAGTGAGGAATTCAGGGTGGGGGGGCCTTTTGGGGAGAGTGAAGGGAGGGTTGGGCAGGGGTCTCCTGAGGGCACTGAGCTGGGGACTGGCTGCAGGCTTGAGGGGGGAGCTCGCTGCCGGCACAGCAGGGGGCTGCACCGCCCGCCCACCCTGCACCTTCTCGGGGTGCACCCCAGGGGTTGAGGGTACCTCACCCAGCGCTCTGGTGGCTGCCAGTCCCTGTGTGCTCAGCTCCTCGATGTCGTCGCAGAGGTCGGGCAGCTCAGACAGGAAGCGGCTGAGCACAGGACTGCTGGGGACACCGGGGAAGGCGTCCTGGGGCTCCACGGCATCGAGCCAGCTGAGCAGCTCCTCCAAGCCGGAGATGTCCAGGTCGGCCGGGAGCTGGTCCTGCAGGTGCTGCAGCTGCTGGCTGTCCCCTGCCGGGTGGGGAAAGGCCTCGGCGAAGGCATCGGGGCCCAGCTCAAGCAGCTCCAGGGGCTCCTCAGGCGCCTCTGCAACTGTCGCCGCTGAGGAAAAAGCAAGCAAATCCCCCAGGATGGGCGATGCCAGCTTTCGCATGGCTCCTGGGTGTGGGGCGCCCAGCGGCCGGCTGTGCCAGCCCCAAACTCACCGTCGGGCGTCAGCGTCTGGGTGCTGGCGGTCGTTGGAGCCTGGGCAGGCTCGGGGGGAGTGGGGCCGGGCAGCGGGGGCCCCTGGTCCTCGCTGAGCCCCACGGCGTGGTCGCAGGGCTCCAGCAGCTGCCCCCGGCTGCTGGTCAGGGTGCGGGGCGCGGGGAGCGCCTGCCCCCGCAGCGGAGGCCCCGGGACGAGGAGTGGTGGGGGGCCGGGGTGGGCAGGGGCCTGCAGCAGGCAGGTGCCTGCGGGGTGCAGGAGCTCCCCATGGAGCACGGCCCCGGGCCCCAGCCAGAGGGGATCCTGGGGCAGCACCGTCCCCGTCCCCACGGGCTGTCCCCACTGGTAGGCGGGGGCCCAGGGAGGAGCGGTGTGGGGGAGCTGCCCCACAGCAGGGAGCTGCCCCACGGCGGGGAGCTGCCCAAGCTGCAGGTGGTGCCCCTCGGGTGGGAGGTGCCCCCCAGGTGCCAGCTGCACCCCGGCGGGGAGCTGCAGCACCTGCCCCTGGACCCCCGGCACCACGTGCCAGACGGTGGCCTGGGGCAGCGCGTAGGGGAGGGTGGGTACCTGGGGGGGCTGCAAGGGCAGCGCCATCGCTCCGGGGAGGGAGGGCAGCAGCCAGGCAGCCACCGTTGGCGGCACGGCTGGGACGACGAAGGGGGAGTTTTGCATCTGCGGAAGCCGCGGAAGCCGTCTGGGGAAACCCTCTGTGGGAAAAAGGGCGCTGGGGTGAGATCTGGGGCGCTGGGCTCGCCAGCAGGGCCGCAGCCCCGGGAGGAGCGGGAGCCGGCTGCTGTACCTGCCATGGTGGCTGGAGAGTGGGGCGGTCGGTTGGGGAACGCGGGCAACGGCCGTTCCGTCCCAACGGCTGACCAGCCCCTCGCCGCCATCTTGGTGAGGACTGCAGCTTTTGGACCCAAGCAGGCTTCCCATCGCAAGACTTTTCCATCCCCATCAGGCTTTCCCTCCCACGCATCATTTGCCGTGCCGCTTTCACACCAACACTTCCCCGTCCCAAGCACTTCCCGTCCCAGTACCAGCTTTTCATCCCAACGGTCATTTCCCATCCTTACAATTTCACATGATAACAGACTCCCATACGAGATATTTCCCATCGACACAAAGCGTTTCTTAATCCAAAGAGATCTCATCCCAAAGAATTCCCATCTCTCTGATTACTTTTCCAAGTCCTTCCTTCCCCAGTGAATGTTACCCACCCCATTAAAGGCTTCCCATCCCAATACTTCCCCATCCCCGGAGTGATTTCCCATCCCAACGCTTTTGCTTCCCCAGGATTTCAAACCCAGGGAAGATTTCCCATCTCTTTGATTTCCTAGCCCAATGGCTTTCCACCCCAAGGAAGTCTTCCCATCCCAGCAATGATTTCTCGGCCCACTCATCATTTCCCATCCCAATCATTTCCCATTTTCACCATCCAACAGACAGCTTAGCCAGCCCACAGCTAGAGAGAGATCACAACAGGGGTTTGGACGATTCTGTTAGATGCAAGGTCACGGAGACTTGGTGTGCTACCGATTGCTCTTTATTACAGATCAATGCAGATCACCAGTACCAAGGGCGCTGGGATGAATCTGGTGAATATGCAGATACAAGGCTCTTCCATTTCTTACTTTCAGGAAATAAACAGATACGGGCATTTCTCTCTAGCCACATGCCAGCTACTGGGAAGGAAATGAACTCTGTCATCGTGGTATACCCGCTCAAGGCCCTGCTCTTTGGCCCAGGTGTCTATGAGGCGGTTTTGGAAAGGAATGCTGTTGTGTGACTCCGTTCTTTCTGGGTGCTACGTCCCCATAAAGCTTGCTTTTCAAGGCCCAGGAGGGTCTGCCGGGCACTGGCCTGGGTTCCCAGCCTGACCCGCCTGCTGGGAATGAGGGAGGCTCGGTCGGTGTCTTGTGTTGGGTTTACGAGGACAGGTTCTGGTAGCGGGGGGCTGCAGGGGTGTCCTCTGTGAGGAGAATGCAGCAGCTGCCCCATGTTAGATAAGGGCCGGTTCCAGGAGGCTCCAGAGGGACCCGCTGCTGCCCAGAAGTGAGACAAAACGGATGATGTTTGCGCCTGTGTGAGAGCCCATCTAAGAAAGGGAAAGAAACCTGCTGCACAGCAGCGATGGGTCAGGGAGGAGTGAGAAACCTCTCTGCAGCCCCCAAGGTGAGTGCAGCAGGAGGCAGGAGGTGCTCCAGGCTCACAGCAGCAGTTCCCCTGCGGCCTGGGGAGAGGCCCCTGGTGGAGCAGGCTGTCCCCCTGCAGCCCACGGGTCCCACACGGAGCAGATCTCCACGCTGCAGCCCGTGGAGGAGCCCCCGGTGGAGCAGGTGGATGTGGCCTGGAGGAGGCCGCGGCCTGTGGAGAGCCCCCGCAGGAGCAGGCCCGGGCTGGACTGGAACAGGCTCTGCTGAGCCTCTTTTGCCCGTGACGATCATTGTGGAGTGATCTCCCTGTCCTTCTCTCAGCCCTTGAGCCCTTTCCATCCTATTTTCTCCCCTTTCCCTTTGAGGAGGGGCAGGGAGAGAGCGGTTGAGGTGGAGCTCAGCTGCCCAGCTGAGGAAAACCACCACGTCTCTCCCTTGCCGCTGCTGCAGCACGGTGGGAGCAGCCAACACCTGCTGTTCTTCGACCCTCAGCAACCCCACAGCATCTTCCTGGAAGGGATCCCTTTCCTTCACGCCTGACAGGCGCCGCCTCCAGAGGCTTGTGCCCCGTTTCCGATCGCTTTCTCAGTGCCCCCTTCCCCAGAGAAGGATCCCAGCTGCTTGGCTTCCCTGCCCTCCGATTCCAGGCTCCCGGAGCTGTTATCCCAGCATGGCAGCAGCCAGGTGACAATGTGCTCGCCTGCATGACAGCTGAAATCTTGTCCCATGTCTCGCAGCTCGCCCAGGGATGGGGATCACCTGCTTCCTGCTGCTTTTCTCTCTTTTCTATTTTATAACAGCCTCCTGTTCCCTGGGATGGCCCTACATTGGGGTCGCCTGCCTCGCCTTCCTATTGCTCCTTCCCCTTCTCAGGAGGACTTTCTTCCCTGCCTAAACGAGATGACTTCTGCATCCATTCCTTCATCTTGTGTGTATTGGCGACTGATACGGCAACGGGGGAGTCCCCGCAGCCAGCTGTAGGGCCTGTCACAGGGTTGGAGTGGCTGCAGGGAACATCACAGGGGTTGCAGGGGCTGCAGGTAAAATCACAGGGGTTGCAGGGGCTGCAGGTAAAATCACAGCGGTTGCAGGGGCTGCAGGTAAAATCACAGCGGTTGCAGGGGCTGCAGGTAAAATCACAGGGGTTGCAGGGGCTGCAGGTAAAATCACAGCGGTTGCAGGGGCTGCAGGGTGCGTCACAGGTTTGCATCAGGTCAAGGCGCATTTCCCTAGAACCACACATTTCCTCCTGAAGGTGCTCAATAGTATTGAATGGTCTTCAAAATGCATAGAGCAGACCCCAGCAAACGTACAGCTGGTGCTCGGAAGTAGTTAACTTTTATTTTGTTGTTGTTAATTTTGTTTCATGACAACAGATGCAAACATGTATCTTGAGTTGAGGGCAAAGGTGACCTTGGATCTGAAGCACGCAGGCGTTCACTAATGTCCCCCCCATCCTGAGTGAATCCAGAACGACTCGGAAGGAAAAATGAAGTACAAAGCAGTGCGTTGTGATAAAGAGAGTTTAATAGGGTAGAAAAGGAAGAGAAACTAAAAAAATGCCATCCTGTACAACACAGTCAATAAAGTAAATTTAATGAAATAAAAACAAAACCAGTTTTTCCCATTCTAATGAATTCCTATCCCCATCGTGACTTCCCATCCCACTGATCATTTCCTATCCCAACAACCTCCCGTGTCTGATCCCAAGGCTGAATTCCCAACTCCCTGCACCCTCCCATCCACCCAGCCGTCCACCCATTTTCTCCCGTCCGTGCTGGCCATGCCCACATCCATGCACGGACTGAGCATGGGCAGCGGGAGCGGGCTGCATGAAATCCCCTCGGCATCCCAGTGCCAGAACAGCTGCAGGCAGAGGCCTTGCTGAGTGAACACCTACACTAGAGGAATTTAATAAGGAAGGCACTAAAGAAGAGAAATGACCCGAAAGAAGAAATAAGTTTGGGATCTCAGCCGTTTGGTGTCCCAACAAGCAGTTCCCGTGCCCAACCTTTCCCACCCCAGCTATTGCCAACATCCCAACAGCTTCCCACTGCAACGTTCATTCGTGAGCCGCGCATTTCCCATTGCCCCAGTTGCCCATCCCTGACAGTGGCAAACACTGCCTAGCTCCAGCACTGGAGAAGGGAGAGGGCAAGCGAGAGGGGCAAGGGCTGAGGAGCGTGGCTGAAGCTGGAGCAGGCGCCTGCAGAGGTCTCTGTGCCTGCACGCTGAGCGGGCCCGGGTGCTGCGGGGGCCGTCGAGGAGCGCAGGGTCACGGGTAGCCGTAATACATGGCTATGGCGTGGTCCTTCCGCCGCTGCACGAAGAATTGCACGGGGCCGATCTTCATCTGGTGGGCCGCCCGCTGCCGCTCCTCCTGGGCCAGCTTCTTCAGGCGCTCCCGCTCCGGACGCTGCTGCGGCGTGATGGGCACCGATGCCTCCTGCTCCTCCAGCGGCGTGGGCGCCGCGTCGCCGCCCGCCCAGGGCCCCACGCAGGGCACGTAGTCCACGCGGGGCTGCGCCGGACGCCGCAGCGTGCGCTGCTGCGTGGGCAGAGGCTCCCGCTGCGCTTGGCCCCCCGCGGCTGGCAGGCACGGCGCTCTGGGCGCCTGCTGCAGGGGAGCTCTCCACGCTCGCACCGTGCCGCCTGGTGGTGCCGGCACCGCCTGGGCCTTGTCGCCAGCTGGGGGCCGGGGGGCAGCGGGCACAGCGCTGGAGCCTGGCACCGTCGGCGGGGCCCTGGGCATGCTGCTGGGGCCGCTGGAGGTGGGCTGCGGCTGCACGCAGGGCGGCTGGCACACTGGCCCCAGCGCCTTGGCCCTGGCCCCCAGCGGCTGCAAAGTCTCGCTGGGGGTCTTTGTCCCCGGGTGCTGGCGCTGCAGCGTCTTGTCCCCGATGGCTTGGGGACGGAGCCTGTCCTGGGCCCGCACGGCACGGGCACGGGCACGGGGCTTAATGGGGGGGGGCTCCAGCAGCAGCAGCGCTCTCCGGGGAGGCGGTGCCGCTGCTCCTTGCCCCCCAGCAGCCCCCGGGCTTCGGGCCCTCTTGCTGGGCGCCCTGGTGCTGTCGCTCGCCGGCTGCTGCCTGCCGCCGCCCGCTTGGCTGCTGCTGCCAGCCAGCGCGCTGTGGCCACCCGTCTTCCCCTGGCACAGCGTCTTGGGGCCTTGGCCACCCTGGCCCAGCAGCGTCGTCTTCTCCTTGCCGGGGGTTTTCTGCGTCGCCGGCCTCCTGTGCTGGGAGCTCTGCGCTGTGCTGGGGGTGCTGGTGGGCGCGGGGCACTTGGCCCCCCACTTGGTGCCGGTGGGCGCAGGGGCAGGCGGGGGGCTCTTGAGGGGACTCAGAGGGGGATTGGGTAGGGGTCTCCTAAGGGCTCTAATAAATTGAGGGTCGGGGGGGCTCTTGAGGGGACCCAGAGGGGGATTGGGCAGGGGTCTCCTAAGGGCTCTAATAAATTGAGGGTCAAGGGGGCTCTTGAGGGGACTCAGGCGAGGCTTGGGCAGGGGTCTCCTAAGGGAATTAAGGAATTCAGGGCCGGGGGGTCTCTTGAGCGGACGCGAGGGAGGGTTGGGCAGGGGTCTGCTAAGGGCAGTGAGGAATTCAGGGTGGGGGGGCCTTTTGGGGAGAGTGAAGGGAGGGTTGGGCAGGGGTCTCCAGAGGGCACTGAGCTGGGGACTGGCTGCAGGCTTGAGGGGGGAGCTCGCTGCCGGCACAGCAGGGGGCTGCACCGCCCGCCCACCCTGCACCTTCTCGGGGTGCACCCCAGGGGTTGAGGGTACCTCACCCAGCGCTCTGGTGGCTGCCAGTCCCTGTGTGCTCGGCTCCTCGATGTCGTCGCAGAGGTCGGGCAGCTCAGACAGGAAGCGGCTGAGCACAGGACTGCTGGGGACACCGGGGAAGGCGTCCTGGGGCTCCACGGCATCGAGCCAGCTGAGCAGCTCCTCCAAGCCGGAGATGTCCAGGTCGGCCGGGAGCTGGTCCTGCAGGTGCTGCAGCTGCTGGCTGTCCCCTGCCAGGTGGGGAAAGGCCTCGGCGAAGGCATCGGGGCCCAGCTCAAGCAGCTCCAGGGGCTCCTCAGGCACCTCTGCAACTGTCGCCGCTGAGGAAAAAGCAAGCAAATCCCCCAGGATGGGCGATGCCAGCTTTCGCATGGCTCCTGGGTGTGGGGCGCCCAGCGGCCGGCTGTGCCAGCCCCAAACTCACCGTCGGGCGTCAGCGTCTGGGTGCTGGCGGTCGTTGGAGCCTGGGCAGGCTCGGGGGGAGTGGGGCCGGGCAGCGGGGGCCCCTGGTCCTCGCTGAGCCCCACGGCGTGGTCGCAGGGCTCCGGCAGCTGCCCCCGGCTGCTGGTCAGGGTGCGGGGCGCGGGGAGCGCCTGCCCCCGCAGCGGAGGCCCCGGGACGAGGAGTGGTGGGGGGCCGGGGTGGGCAGGGGCCTGCAGCAGGCAGGTGCCTGCGGGGTGCAGGAGCTCCCCATGGAGCACGGCCCCGGGCCCCAGCCAGAGGGGATCCTGGGGCAGCACCGTCCCCGTCCCCACGGGCTGTCCCCACTGGTAGGCGGGGGCCCAGGGAGGAGCGGTGTGGGGGAGCTGCCCCACAGCAGGGAGCTGCCCCACGGCGGGGAGCTGCCCAAGCTGCAGGTGGTGCCCCTCGGGTGGGAGGTGCCCCCCAGGTGTCAGCTGCACCCCGGCGGGGAGCTGCAGCACCTGCCCCTGGACCCCCGGCACCACGTGCCAGACGGTGGCCTGGGGCAGCGCGTAGGGGAGGGTGGGTACCTGGGGGGGCTGCAAGGGCAGCGCCATCGCTCCGGGGAGGGAGGGCAGCAGCCAGGCAGCCACCGTTGGCGGCACGGCTGGGACGACGAAGGGGGAGTTTTGCATCTGCGGAAGCCGCGGAAGCCGTCTGGGGAAACCCTCTGTGGGAAAAAGGGCGCTGGGGTGAGATCTGGGGCGCTGGGCTCGCCAGCAGGGCCGCAGCCCCGGGAGGAGCGGGAGCCGGCTGCTGTACCTGCCATGGTGGCTGGAGAGTGGGGCGGTCGGTTGGGGAACGCGGGCAACGGCCGTTCCGTCCCAACGGCTGACCAGCCCCTCGCCGCCATCTTGGTGAGGACTGCAGCTTTTGGACCCAAGCAGGCTTCCCATCGCAAGACTTTTCCATCCCCATCAGGCTTTCCCTCCCACGCATCATTTGCCGTGCCGCTTTCACACCAACACTTCCCCGTCCCAAGCACTTCCCGTCCCAGTACCAGCTTTTCATCCCAACGGTCATTTCCCATCCTTACAATTTCACATGATAACAGACTCCCATACGAGATATTTCCCATCGACACAAAGCGTTTCTTAATCCAAAGAGATCTCATCCCAAAGAATTCCCATCTCTCTGATTACTTTTCCAAGTCCTTCCTTCCCCAGTGAATGTTACCCACCCCATTAAAGGCTTCCCATCCCAATACTTCCCCATCCCCGGAGTGATTTCCCATCCCAACGCTTTTGCTTCCCCAGGATTTCAAACCCAGGGAAGATTTCCCATCTCTTTGATTTCCTAGCCCAATGGCTTTCCACCCCAAGGAAGTCTTCCCATCCCAGCAATGATTTCTCGGCCCACTCATCATTTCCCATCCCAATCATTTCCCATTTTCACCATCCAACAGACAGCTTAGCCAGCCCACAGCTAGAGAGAGATCACAACAGGGGTTTGGACGATTCTGTTAGATGCAAGATCACGCAGACTTGGTGTGCTACCGATTGCTCTTTATTACAGATCAATGCAGATCACCAGTACCAAGGGCGCTGGGATGAATCTGGTGAATATGCAGATACAAGGCTCTTCCATTTCTTACTTTCAGGAAATAAACAGATACGGGCATTTCTCTCTAGCCACATGCCAGCTACTGGGAAGGAAATGAACTCTGTCATCGTGATATACCTGCTCAAGGCCCTGCTCTTTGGCCCAGGTGTCTATGAGGCGGTTTTGGAAAGGAATGCTGTTGTGTGACTCCGTTCTTTCTGGGTGCTACGTCCCCATAAAGCTTGCTTTTCAAGGCCCAGGAGGGTCTGCCGGGCACTGGCCTGGGTTCCCAGCCTGACCCACCTGCTGGCAATGAGGGAGGCTCGGTCGGTGTCTTGTGTTGGGTTTACGAGGACAGGTTCTGGTAGCGGGGGGCTGCAGGGGTGTCCTCTGTGAGGAGAATGCAGCAGCTGCCCCATGTTAGATAAGGGCCGGTTCCAGGAGGCTCCAGAGGGACCCGCTGCTGCCCAGAACTGAGACAAAACGGATGATGTTTGCGCCTGTGTGAGAGCCCATCTAAGAAAGGGAAAGAAACCTGCTGCACAGCAGCAATGGGTCAGGGAGGAGTGAGAAACCTCTCTGCAGCCCCCAAGGTGAGTGCAGCAGGAGGCAGGAGGTGCTCCAGGCTCACAGCAGCAGTTCCCCTGCGGCCTGGGGAGAGGCCCCTGGTGGAGCAGGCTGTCCCCCTGCAGCCCACGGGTCCCACACGGAGCAGATCTCCACGCTGCAGCCCGTGGAGGAGCCCCCGCTGGAGCAGGTGGCTGTGGCCTGGAGGAGGCCGCGGCCTGTGGAGAGCCCCCGCAGGAGCAGGCCCGGGCTGGACTGGAACAGGCTCTGCTGAGCCTCTTTTGCCCGTGACGATCATTGTGGAGTGATCTCCCTGTCCTTCTCTCAGCCCTTGAGCCCTTTCCATCCTATTTTCTCCCCTTTCCGTTTGAGGAGGGGCAGGGAGAGAGCGGTTGAGGTGGAGCTCAGCTGCCCAGCTGAGGAAAACCACCACGTCTCTCCCTTGCCGCTGCTGCAGCACGGTGGGAGCAGCCAACACCTGCTGTTCTTCGACCCTCAGCAACCCCACAGCATCTTCCTGGAAGGGATCCCTTTCCTTCACGCCTGACAGGCGCCGCCTCCAGAGGCTTGTGCCCCATTTCCGATCGCTTTCTCAGTGCCCCCTTCCCCAGAGAAGGATCCCAGCTGCTTGGCTTCCCTGCCCTCCGATTCCAGGCTCCCGGAGCTGTTATCCCAGCATGGCAGCAGCCAGGTGACAATGTGCTCGCCTGCATGACAGCTGAAATCTTGTCCCATGTCTCGCAGCTCGCCCAGGGATGGGGATCACCTGCTTCCTGCTGCTTTTCTCTCTTTTCTATTTTATAACAGCCTCCTGTTCCCTGGGATGGCCCTACATTGGGGTCGCCTGCCTCGCCTTCCTATTGCTCCTTCCCCTTCTCAGGAGGACTTTCTTCCCTGCCTAAACGAGATGACTTCTGCATCCATTCCTTCATCTTGTGTGTATTGGCGACTGATACGGCAACGGGGGAGTCCCCGCAGCCAGCTGTAGGGCCTGTCACAGGGTTGGAGTGGCTGCAGGGAACATCACAGGGGTTGCAGGGGCTGCAGGTAAAATCACAGGGGTTGCAGGGGCTGCAGGTAAAATCACAGCGGTTGCAGGGGCTGCAGGTAAAATCACAGCGGTTGCAGGGGCTGCAGGTAAAATCACAGGGGTTGCAGGGGCTGCAGGTAAAATCACAGCGGTTGCAGGGGCTGCAGGGTGCGTCACAGGTTTGCATCAGGTCAAGGCGCATTTCCCTAGAACCACACATTTCCTCCTGAAGGTGCTCAATAGTATTGAATGGTCTTCAAAATGCATAGAGCAGACCCCAGCAAAGGTACAGCTGGTGCTCGGAAGTAGTTAACTTTTATTTTGTTGTTGTTAATTTTGTTTCATGACAACAGATGCAAACATGTATCTTGAGTTGAGGGCAAAGGTGACCTTGGATCTGAAGCACGCAGGCGTTCACTAATGTCCCCCCCATCCTGAGTGAATCCAGAACGACTCGGAAGGAAAAATGAAGTACAAAGCAGTGCGTTGTGATAAAGAGAGTTTAATAGGGTAGAAAAGGAAGAGAAACTAAAAAAATGCCATCCTGTACAACACAGTCAATAAAGTAAATTTAATGAAATAAAAACAAAACCAGTTTTTCCCATTCTAATGAATTCCTATCCCCATCGTGACTTCCCATCCCACTGATCATTTCCTATCCCAACAACCTCCCGTGTCTGATCCCAAGGCTGAATTCCCAACTCCCTGCACCCTCCCATCCACCCAGCCGTCCACCCATTTTCTCCCGTCCGTGCTGGCCGTGCCCACATCCATGCACGGACTGAGCATGGGCAGCGGGAGCGGGCTGCATGAAATCCCCTCGGCATCCCAGTGCCAGAACAGCTGCAGGCAGAGGCCTTGCTGAGTGAACACCTACACTAGAGGAATTTAATAAGGAAGGCACTAAAGAAGAGAAATGACCCGAAAGAAGAAATAAGTTTGGGATCTCAGCCGTTTGGTGTCCCAACAAGCAGTTCCCGTGCCCAACCTTTCCCACCCCAGCTATTGCCAACATCCCAACAGCTTCCCACTGCAACGTTCATTCGTGAGCCGCGCATTTCCCATTGCCCCAGTTGCCCATCCCTGACAGTGGCAAACACTGCCTAGCTCCAGCACTGGAGAAGGGAGAGGGCAAGCGAGAGGGGCAAGGGCTGAGGAGCGTGGCTGAAGCTGGAGCAGGCGCCTGCAGAGGTCTCTGTGCCTGCACGCTGAGCGGGCCCGGGTGCTGCGGGGGCCGTCGAGGAGCGCAGGGTCACGGGTAGCCGTAATACATGGCTATGGCGTGGTCCTTCCGCCGCTGCACGAAGAATTGCACGGGGCCGATCTTCATCTGGTGGGCCGCCCGCTGCCGCTCCTCCTGGGCCAGCTTCTTCAGGCGCTCCCGCTCCGGACGCTGCTGCGGCGTGATGGGCACCGACGCCTCCTGCTCCTCCAGCGGCGTGGGCGCCGCGTCGCCGCCCGCCCAGGGCCCCACGCAGGGCACGTAGTCCACGCGGGGCTGCGCCGGACGCCGCAGCGTGCGCTGCTGCGTGGGCAGAGGCTCCCGCTGCGCTTGGCCCCCCGCGGCTGGCAGGCACGGCGCTCTGGGCGCCTGCTGCAGGGGAGCTCTCCACGCTCGCACCGTGCCGCCTGGTGGTGCCGGCACCGCCTGGGCCTTGTCGCCAGCTGGGGGCCGGGGGGCAGCGGGCACAGCGCTGGAGCCTGGCACCGTCGGCGGGGCCCTGGGCATGCTGCTGGGGCCGCTGGAGGTGGGCTGCGGCTGCACGCAGGGCGGCTGGCACACTGGCCCCAGCGCCTTGGCCCTGGCCCCCAGCGGCTGCAAAGTCTCGCTGGGGGTCTTTGTCCCCGGGTGCTGGCGCTGCAGCGTCTTGTCCCCGATGGCTTGGGGACGGAGCCTGTCCTGGGCCCGCACGGCACGGGCACGGGCACGGGGCTTAATGGGGGGGGGCTCCAGCAGCAGCAGCGCTCTCCGGGGAGGCGGTGCCGCTGCTCCTTGCCCCCCAGCAGCCCCCGGGCTTCGGGCCCTCTTGCTGGGCGCCCTGGTGCTGTCGCTCGCCGGCTGCTGCCTGCCGCCGCCCGCTTGGCTGCTGCTGCCAGCCAGCGCGCTGTGGCCACCCGTCTTCCCCTGGCACAGCGTCTTGGGGCCTTGGCCACCCTGGCCCAGCAGCGTCGTCTTCTCCTTGCCGGGGGTTTTCTGCGTCGCCGGCCTCCTGTGCTGGGAGCTCTGCGCTGTGCTGGGGGTGCTGGTGGGCGCGGGGCACTTGGCCCCCCACTTGGTGCCGGTGGGCGCAGGGGCAGGCGGGGGGCTCTTGAGGGGACTCAGAGGGGGATTGGGTAGGGGTCTCCTAAGGGCTCTAATAAATTGAGGGTCGGGGGGGCTCTTGAGGGGACCCAGAGGGGGATTGGGCAGGGGTCTCCTAAGGGCTCTAATAAATTGAGGGTCAAGGGGGCTCTTGAGGGGACTCAGGCGAGGCTTGGGCAGGGGTCTCCTAAGGGAATTAAGGAATTCAGGGCCGGGGGGTCTCTTGAGCGGACGCGAGGGAGGGTTGGGCAGGGGTCTGCTAAGGGCAGTGAGGAATTCAGGGTGGGGGGGCCTTTTGGGGAGAGTGAAGGGAGGGTTGGGCAGGGGTCTCCTGAGGGCACTGAGCTGGGGACTGGCTGCAGGCTTGAGGGGGGAGCTCGCTGCCGGCACAGCAGGGGGCTGCACCGCCCGCCCACCCTGCACCTTCTCGGGGTGCACCCCAGGGGTTGAGGGTACCTCACCCAGCGCTCTGGTGGCTGCCAGTCCCTGTGTGCTCGGCTCCTCGATGTCGTCGCAGAGGTCGGGCAGCTCAGACAGGAAGCGGCTGAGCACAGGACTGCTGGGGACACCGGGGAAGGCGTCCTGGGGCTCCACGGCATCGAGCCAGCTGAGCAGCTCCTCCAAGCCGGAGATGTCCAGGTCGGCCGGGAGCTGGTCCTGCAGGTGCTGCAGCTGCTGGCTGTCCCCTGCCAGGTGGGGAAAGGCCTCGGCGAAGGCATCGGGGCCCAGCTCAAGCAGCTCCAGGGGCTCCTCAGGCACCTCTGCAACTGTCGCCGCTGAGGAAAAAGCAAGCAAATCCCCCAGGATGGGCGATGCCAGCTTTCGCATGGCTCCTGGGTGTGGGGCGCCCAGCGGCCGGCTGTGCCAGCCCCAAACTCACCGTCGGGCGTCAGCGTCTGGGTGCTGGCGGTCGTTGGAGCCTGGGCAGGCTCGGGGGGAGTGGGGCCGGGCAGCGGGGGCCCCTGGTCCTCGCTGAGCCCCACGGCGTGGTCGCAGGGCTCCGGCAGCTGCCCCCGGCTGCTGGTCAGGGTGCGGGGCGCGGGGAGCGCCTGCCCCCGCAGCGGAGGCCCCGGGACGAGGAGTGGTGGGGGGCCGGGGTGGGCAGGGGCCTGCAGCAGGCAGGTGCCTGCGGGGTGCAGGAGCTCCCCATGGAGCACGGCCCCGGGCCCCAGCCAGAGGGGATCCTGGGGCAGCACCGTCCCCGTCCCCACGGGCTGTCCCCACTGGTAGGCGGGGTCCCAGGGAGGAGCGGTGTGGGGGAGCTGCCCCACAGCAGGGAGCTGCCCCACGGCGGGGAGCTGCCCAAGCTGCAGGTGGTGCCCCTCGGGTGGGAGGTGCCCCCCAGGTGCCAGCTGCACCCCGGCGGGGAGCTGCAGCACCTGCCCCTGGACCCCCGGCACCACGTGCCAGACGGTGGCCTGGGGCAGCGCGTAGGGGAGGGTGGGTACCTGGGGGGGCTGCAAGGGCAGCGCCATCGCTCCGGGGAGGGAGGGCAGCAGCCAGGCAGCCACCGTTGGCGGCACGGCTGGGACGACGAAGGGGGAGTTTTGCATCTGCGGAAGCCGCGGAAGCCGTCTGGGGAAACCCTCTGTGGGAAAAAGGGCGCTGGGGTGAGATCTGGGGCGCTGGGCTCGCCAGCAGGGCCGCAGCCCCGGGAGGAGCGGGAGCCGGCTGCTGTACCTGCCATGGTGGCTGGAGAGTGGGGCGGTCGGTTGGGGAACGCGGGCAACGGCCGTTCCGTCCCAACGGCTGACCAGCCCCTCGCCGCCATCTTGGTGAGGACTGCAGCTTTTGGACCCAAGCAGGCTTCCCATCGCAAGACTTTTCCATCCCCATCAGGCTTTCCCTCCCACGCATCATTTGCCGTGCCGCTTTCACACCAACACTTCCCCGTCCCAAGCACTTCCCGTCCCAGTACCAGCTTTTCATCCCAACGGTCATTTCCCATCCTTACAATTTCACATGATAACAGACTCCCATACGAGATATTTCCCATCGACACAAAGCGTTTCTTAATCCAAAGAGATCTCATCCCAAAGAATTCCCATCTCTCTGATTACTTTTCCAAGTCCTTCCTTCCCCAGTGAATGTTACCCACCCCATTAAAGGCTTCCCATCCCAATACTTCCCCATCCCCGGAGTGATTTCCCATCCCAACGCTTTTGCTTCCCCAGGATTTCAAACCCAGGGAAGATTTCCCATCTCTTTGATTTCCTAGCCCAATGGCTTTCCACCCCAAGGAAGTCTTCCCATCCCAGCAATGATTTCTCGGCCCACTCATCATTTCCCATCCCAATCATTTCCCATTTTCACCATCCAACAGACAGCTTAGCCAGCCCACAGCTAGAGAGAGATCACAACAGGGGTTTGGACGATTCTGTTAGATGCAAGGTCACGGAGACTTGGTGTGCTACCGATTGCTCTTTATTACAGATCAATGCAGATCACCAGTACCAAGGGCGCTGGGATGAATCTGGTGAATATGCAGATACAAGGCTCTTCCATTTCTTACATTCAGGAAATAAACAGATATGGGCATTTCTCTCTAGCCACCTTAGGAAAAAGATAGGAAGGGTAGAGCACTAATTAAGAGTAGCATGCTCAGCCAGCGGCACGGAGGCTGCGCGCTCCTCAGCACCTCTAAGCAGCAGCACCTTCAAGTCTCCTCCTGCGCCAGCAGCACATCAGCGCCTCTTGTTCCAGCAGCAGGACATCGGCGTCTCCCATTGCACCATGCAGACCTCCACGCCTCGAGTGCCACCAGCAGTACTCAATGCGACCTGGACGCTCAGGGCACTTATGGCCACCCACCTTTGTGAGGTCAAAGGCTGACAGTGACTCTCTGCTGACCTCACACGGCTCTCGGGCGCCCCGATGGCAGAGGTTACGGCGCTAAACTGACTGCCAGGAGAAAAGGCTGACATGAAATGGCTGCTCCACAATGCCAGGAGCAAGGTCTGCTGGAATGGGGGTTCGGAGGGGAGCTCGGCCTTGGGCCTGGGAACTGTGCCTGGGAGCCAGGGACGTCCTTGGTGTGCAGCTGGACACCTGGGCCTGAGAAAGCAAGGTTTCTTTAGAGAGAATTGGAAGCATCGTCACCTAGTGGCTGTGTCAGGGGGACGAGAGAAATGCACAGCATCGCTTGGTTCCCTGAAGTGCACGTGTCCTACGCCCTTGGATGTCTCCATGATAGAAAAAGGGACTGATTTTTGCCCAAAACAGAGCTCCTTTCTCTCGGGAGCTTCTCATGCTGCGTGTCCTCCTCTCTTTCTTGTATTTGGCTATGACTTTAGGCTTGTTCTTGCTACTCCTTAAGCAGACTGAAGCTTCCCCGGAACATCACATTAACTGCTTTTCACTACCTCTAAGTGCCTTTCCTCCGCTTCTCATCTAATTAATTAGTGCTATCTTCTTCACGCCTGCTACAGAGGTATCTTTCCTACCTGGTACAAGCTAGAAGAGCTTAGCAGCATCCATACGTCTCTTTCCTTTAGTCGTCACAGTAGACTTGCTCGAGGTAATTTGTGTTGAGCAGTAATCAAGAGAAAGTGTCACCAAGCCAAGGCTGCGTTTGCTTGTGTCTTATGGAATCCCTGCGGCTGTGTCCCCTCCCAGCTTCCTGTGTGCCCCAAGCATCCTCGCTTGCAGGGCAGTAGAAGATGCAGAAAAGTCCTGGCCTTAGTGGAAGCGCTGCCCTGCAGGAGCTAAGACATCCCTCTTAGCAGCACACTGTAGCCCCGAAATCCCAAAAAACGGCACATGCCAGCTACTGGGAAGGAAATGAACTCTGTCATCGTGATATACCCGCTCAAGGCCCTGCTCTTTGGCCCAGGTGTCTATGAGGCGGTTTTGGAAAGGAATGCTGTTGTGTGACTCCGTTCTTTCTGGGTGCTACGTCCCCATAAAGCTTGCTTTTCAAGGCCCAGGAGGGTCTGCCGGGCACTGGCCTGGGTTCCCAGCCTGACCCGCCTGCTGGGAATGAGGGAGGCTCGGTCGGTGTCTTGTGTTGGGTTTACGAGGACAGGTTCTGGTAGCGGGGGGCTGCAGGGGTGTCCTCTGTGAGGAGAATGCAGCAGCTGCCCCATGTTAGATAAGGGCCGGTTCCAGGAGGCTCCAGAGGGACCCGCTGCTGCCCAGAACTGAGACAAAACGGATGATGTTTGCGCCTGTGTGAGAGCCCATCTAAGAAAGGGAAAGAAACCTGCTGCACAGCAGCGTCTGGGTCAGGGAGGAGTGAGAAACCTCTCTGCAGCCCCCAAGGTGAGTGCAGCAGGAGGCAGGAGGTGCTCCAGGCTCACAGCAGCAGTTCCCCTGCGGCCTGGGGAGAGGCCCCTGGTGGAGCAGGCTGTCCCCCTGCAGCCCACGGGTCCCACACGGAGCAGATCTCCACGCTGCAGCCCGTGGAGGAGCCCCCGGTGGAGCAGGTGGATGTGGCCTGGAGGAGGCCGCGGCCTGTGGAGAGCCCCCGCAGGAGCAGGCCCCAGGCCGGAGCTGCAGCCATGGAGAGGAGCCCACGCAGGAGCAGGGGGTCTGGGGGGAGCTGCCACCCGTGGGGGACCCAGGTTGGAGCAGTTTGCTCCTGACGGACGGACCCTGTGGTACAGACCCATATCGGAACAGTTCCTCAAGAATGGTGGCCTGTAAGCAGCCCCCGCAGGCTCATTTTGGGAAGGACGGCATCCCGTGGGAGGGACCCCACGTGGAACAGGGGCAGAGAGGGACCGTGGAGGAGCAGCAGGTGATGAAGTGTTAGGGACTGACCACAGCCCACATTCCCCATTCCCCTGCAACACTCGGCAGGAGGAGGTAGAGCAGGGTGGATAGGAGGTAAAAGGGGTTTTAAGTTTGCTTTTAATTTTTCACTATTCTAGTCTGCTAGTGATAGGCAACAAATTATATTAATCTCCCTGTGCTGCATCTGTTTTGTCCACGACGATAATTGTTGAGTGATCTCCCTGCCCTTATCACAATTCCTTGAGGCCTTTTCATCATATTTTTTTCCCCTTTTCCTTTGAGGAGGGGGAGTGAGAGAGTGGCTATGGTGGAGTTCAGCTGCCCAGCAGCTTAAAACTACCAAGCAACAGTCCTACTATCCACCGACCAGCATCCTTATTCAAGCCTGTTGCAGCTATGTATGCTGCTCTGCTCTGTCTGGGATGTGGACCTACCCATGGTATCTGGGGCCAGCTCATATGGACTAGACCCTTACAATCTGCAGGAATTCCCCTTCAGTGGGAACTTGCATCACATAAAGACGGTTTTCCATGGCGGAAGACAAAGCCTGTAGGAATTGTTAGAAGTCGACATCCTCCATCACTCTGACCCCCGAGATTTGGACATAATTTCCAAAATGAGCAAAAGGGATCTGTGTCTGCCCTGATACGAAGGAAATCACTGCCCCTGGAAATCTAGTCACTATGCTTTGGTGACTTCATCAGAGTTTTTGTTCTGCTTTGTATGCATCAAATGCAAAAGAGCTACCCAGGAACACTGTGCTTTGGTGGCAGAGATCTGGTTGCAGCTGAGGACATTACTTATGTTTGTGTGTGAAAATCACACTTCCCTGCTAAAGTACATAATATTGGGCCACGTGCTTTCTAGCATATCACCTGTCAGGGAAGCAAAGCCAGGAAAAGCACTAATACGGCCCTGTGTGTCCCTCAGGGCTGTAAGCACAGCCACAAGCACAACCATGCTAACACACAGGAAATCTGTGCATGATCCCCAGAATTCACAGATGCAACGTGCATTTCTGTGCACGTGCCCTGACACCAGCTGGCAGCAGGAGGTCAGCTCCCAGCCTCAGCTCACTCTCTGTTCCTTGGGTTTGCTTTAATGCCTCCTTTGAGACACTGCCTCAGCGCAGTGAGTTTGTGAATGTGACATATCATTCAATATTATCCACCATGAGCCACTCTGTTCCTATAGCAACTGCCTCCTTAGCCCAGTTCCTGGGTCTCTTCAGGTCTGTTTGATATTCACCTTGACACCTTTGGTGGAGGCCTTGAAGGAACACACAAAGTGTGAAAACACCTTGTACTTATTAGGCCAAGGTAATTCCTCCCCACATGGATGGGCACATATCATCTCCAAGAAAGGGACTCCCACCTCCACGACTCCCGTCCATCCTCCACCTCTCTATGTCCTTGCATGAATAACGACCTGCACAGCTTAACCTGGACAGGAGCCTGAAGGCCACAACGAGAAATGCTCTGATCTGGGCTCCTTCCAAAAGGGCCGGGCAGATATAACTAGAAGAATCTGTAAAACGTTGCCCCTAGCTGACGTTATTTCTTTTGGTTTCTGATCCTCTACATGTAGCTGGCTTTTTTTGTAAAAGCTTTGAGCCTTCCTTCTTTCATGTCCAGTTATTTCTTGTCTTGTTTTTGTTTGTTTTAGTGTGTTTATTTTCTGGGCCAGTCTCTAAGTTTTGTAGCTTAGTCTACTTATTTGCCTTGCTTCCCATCACTTTCTTCCTAAATACTTTGCCTTATAATGTCTTTTGCTCTGCTCCTATATGTGTTTCACCAGCTGATTGATTCATTACTCATGCTGTCCCTGTTCCCTAATTTCAGTTGCCAGGTTATGGGCACAGCATTTTTGTGAGCAGGTATATGTGAGATAGCTCTGCCTATCTTCTTACACCCATCAGAGTGAAGCAAAAGGCAAAGAGTGAGGCTTAATAACAGGTGAGATGTCAGACAAATTTTCAAGAGATACGGTAAGTGATAATGGTGAATAAATTTCTTGCCAGGCATTATCTATCCTTTTGCGATAGCTATTAGCGACTGCACCAAGGATTCTTCTGCCCTATCTGAGCAGGTTAGATGTCTCTCCAGCACTCCTACTTATGCACAATTCTGGTTTGCCTGAGGATGTAACCCCACTGGAGATTTCCATAGGTCTGTTTCAAAAGCCAGACACAAAGTGATTGAGGGGCAGAAATTCACAGACTCATTCTGGAAGACAGCAGTATTCTGCAAGGAAGAAGAGTTTGTGCAGCTAGCAGTGTCTTTTCTTCTGAAATGATCTCATCTGATATCTCGTTTACCCATTATTTGGTACTCAGACTGGAGAGGAGCGTGTCACAGCACAAGGAGGCCCTGATGTAGGAGAGAGATATCCAGGTACCACGCTGATTATGTCCCACAGGCTATGGAGGGAGTGTGGATATTAGGCATGTGACATGCTGTCCATCTGAAGAAGCTGGTCCAAAGATTTAGGCCTTTGTTTATTCTTTTATTCTTACTTATATCTGAACCTTTTCTACAGAGAATGATTCTATATCGGCTCCTTTGATTACACTTTTCATATTTGTCAATAACTTGTCTTTTGATGAGTACATACTCAAGATGAATGTGTCCAGCAGGCACATGTTTTACCAGTGCTGTCTTACCTTATTATCAGTACATGCTGGAGTGTATTCAGTGGTCGCATAGCAGAATGGATCCTGGCTATTAGCTGCACTGACCTTCCAAGCAGAATTCAGCTGGGGACTAAGTCACATCTGAACTAGAAATGGTTTTTGTTTTGTGTTGTGTTTTTGTTTGGTTTGGGTTTTTGTTTGTTTTGTTTTTAAGGGTTTGAAAAGTGTCCAGTGAAATAAATGCTACTTCCATGGGTGGGATCCTCTCTTCTGGTAGGTAATTCATCTGACTCTTCATGTCTGATCTGAAGGAAAGTACAGGAGAGCAGGAACCAAACCTTAATCTGACCAGTAATTTAACGACGCTGCTGCTGACTTTTCCTACCATGCAGCAGGCCCCACGTTATTTTTGTCTGACTAAAACAATGGCAGAGTATGTAGGATTTTGCAGAGTGGAGAGTCCAAATGACCAGAGGCATGTGCTCAAGAATGCAGAGGTGGAATGGTCATGGAGCCCCAGCTGGTCGTCATGGGGTCCCAAGAACAAATCTTCCTGGTGATGATAACTATGAAAACTTATATTAAGGGCAAACATAAACCCCTAATGATTGGTGACATGGGGTGAGCAGACCAAGTTCTTTGAGGAAGTAAATACTGCAGATGCTCTGGGAAATGCAATTAAATGTCACTGGGTCTATGACTTGTAGTATTTGGGCCCCTGATGATCTGCTACCTTATCATGGAAAAATAATGATCTTACTCAGGCCTGAACTGCTCCCCTCCTGCTGCCTCAAGAAACAAATTTTTGGCAGTGTCTCCTATCCCTGCCCAGGTCCTCTGTCTCTCTCCAAGTCC
The DNA here is from genome assembly GCF_040182565.1 of Anser cygnoides. Classification (NCBI taxonomy): domain Eukaryota; kingdom Metazoa; phylum Chordata; class Aves; order Anseriformes; family Anatidae; genus Anser; species Anser cygnoides. The sequence goes on along the minus strand of NC_089895.1, from coordinate 1,736,724 downwards.
TGGCCTCTCATCTTCCCTATCAGAATATTTCTGTCTGCCAGCAGAGAAAGGCAAATAACAGTTTCAAAGCAGGAGGCTTGACACTTTTTTCATACAGACCCAGTTCTTTACTCTGTGCTGTCAGGTATCTTCAGACTAGACATCCTGGCCTTTTTCTAACCCCTTGGGAGGCCCAGGGCCTGCTCACCTCTCTGCTTTTCACAGAAAACATCTGCAGAAATACATATTTCTTGATATTTGCATGCAAGCTGCAACAAGCACCCTGTGGTTCAGGAAGAGGGACAGAGCCTTTTTGTAGGGGAAATATGTTCTTTTGCTGAGGCAAACTTGCCCCAGGGAGCATCATACCTTTACAAGAATGCAAAAGTGAATGCTCTGTCCTGGAATCCAATGCGGAGCCTGGGAAGGAGCTCATTGTATGCTCTGAGTGATGGAATTAATGTACCAAAACTCAATGAGAGATTTTAAGGTATCAGAAAAGGATTTGATTTAATTTACCTTTCCAAGTAACTTGACTGCCCGCTTGCTTTTCTACATGCATCTTTACAAACACTATGAAACATATATCCAGCTAGTCTCAACAAGATCACTTGTGTGCAAGATGGAAGAAAAAGTATGTCAGCTATTGTGTCCTTAAAAATTATGTCCTCTTGATTGGTGAAGAAAAAGGTTTTTTGCACAGTCATGCCACCTGGGAGTCAACATTTATTGCATCATAATCTTTTGCTTTAGAATTTTACTTGCTTCGCCCTCTCTAAGTCTTAAGTAAGATTGCTTTTTGTTGCTTGTGTTTTCTCATTTTTGTTCTCTTGTGGATCTGGTCTCTTTGTTGGCATAACAGGAGAAGAAATTGTGGTGTATGGCTGCCACAGCTACTACTGCACAGGTCTTCTGCTGACAAGTCATCTGAGCTGTGGTCTTTGTGAAAGCAACACTTTTATGTTTTTCTGTTGTCTGCCACGTTCTTTTAATCAGCCTGTGCTTACCTGAAGACAGCTCATACAACTCTTCTTTGAGCAAAGCCGGGAAGGATACCACAGGTGGTGGCATTTGGAAGAAAGTATTTGATCTGAAGATCGATCCCTCATTTTCTAGGCTTACATAAGAGTCTGCAGAACCACCTCAGGGAATTCCCTGTTGTAGCCTCTGGGTGCCTGGAGCTTGTTGCATGACTGAGTTTCAGGAGATGACTTTGGTTCTCTGTGACTTTAGTGAGGAACTTTAACAAAGGCTTTTGAAAGACTAAGTAAATTGCATCCTTCACAACTGGTTTGCTGACACAGTCAAAGTAGATAGAGGAATGCAATTTTCCCTTAAAGAGGACTTGCTGAGTTCTCTGTTTTATGTGCCATGACCAGTAACGAAAGTCGAGTCTGTGCACACATGCAGGCTTTTTTAACTCTTCTTGATATACTGTCTGCTGTAAGATACATGAGGGAAGACATCAGATTGCTAACAGCCTGAGTAACTCTGCAGGTGAAACAGGTAAAAGCCAGTAAATTAACGTAAAACAAAGAAAAAAATCTAATTCCAAATAGGAGGAAGAACAGATTTTCTGAAGTGAGTAGGGCTATAAATAATGTTTTTTTCTTAGAGATCACATTTACAATTTGCCATCCTAGAGTTTCAAAAATAGTTAACTGAGCAACTAGAGAATTAAAAGGTACCTACTTTGAAAAACTAACTTTGAGCATCTGTTAAATATTGTTATTACCTAAAACTTGCATAGCTAAAGTACAACTGTATTTCTCTGTTCTTGTTTAGCAACTCAGTTTAGTTAAGGTCAAAGATATTTCTGCATCACACCAGTGTTATGGCTTCCTAAACATCATATCCTGTCTGTAGCATATGCTGTACTAGTATTGTCAGCAAAAACCTCCTGTTCCCCTTGCTTGGATCTTACCCTATAAAGAGAGAGAGAGAGAATAATGAATTTCAACTTGAAGAGTATCTTCCTCATTCTTTAATCAGAGAAAAAAATGAACTTGCTCACCCTCCTCCATGGTAGGTGGCTAAAGAGATCCTTTCCCCCAACTTCACATCCTTCAGGATCTCCCCAGTCCATTCTCCCTCTATGGAAATGGAATAACTTGACTTCTGCTAGAGGCTGAGCTTCCCAAATGATAGCTTTTGCAGAACTCCCTGTGCAAAGTTCTCTGAATCAGAAGGAAGACCTGTTGCAGAGGACCTTACCTCTTTTTGTTAAGGTCTAATTATATGCCAAGCTTGGAGTTATCTTTAAGTTTCTCTTAGAGGCTGGATTATATGATTCGGGTGCTTGATTAGATTTTGTGCTTTATATAATAGTTAATAGTGAGTGTATGTACAAATAAGTATGTTTTTCACCTGTGGCTATTAAAAAAAAAACAGGGAAAGACCATCTATTAGCAAGACACCAGTCTTATATAAAGGAGAAAGTCTGAAAATATTACGATCTCTTTCCCTCTATTCCACTGATTATAAATAGTCCCCCCTGGCCACTCAAGTAGATTTCCCCTCATATTGTTTACCATCAGTAGCTAAATATGCCACATGCAGATACATTGGGATGGCCCCTGCCTTTTCCCTCAAACATTTAATCACTGCATGGGAGTCGGTGTACAGACACACCGTAAGGTCCGTGTTACCCTGTCCTGAGTACCTGGCTCTGACATGACAAGCATCTGGGATACTGCCCGGCCAGAGAAAACAGGCTCACATAGGAATGCATTCAGGCTTCCCAAACCTTGACTACACACCCCATAACGTGGCTGGGCAACACATCTGCCCTAACCTAACTGTACCAGGGGGAAGGCTATAGAGGATGCTTATTGAGCCTATCTCCTGTCACAACAAACTACTACAAATCATGACAAGAGGCAGTGATCTCAGAGCCACAGACAATGTGACAGTGATTCCAGGATGGAAACAGTCAGACTGAAGCCAATGGGTTCATCCCACTATCAGGGAGCTAGCTGAGGTGGTAAGTGGAGGAGGTGGGAGGCAGTGGAGGTAGCATGAAGGTGGTAGAACAGAAGACTGGGCACAACTTAGCTAATACAGTGAAATATATTTTCAGTTAAAGGCTGTAGTAATGGACCACCTATCTCAAAAGGCAGCGGAATGACATCTCATTGACTTTGAGTAACAACAAAAGAATCTGGGGGTCTAGCAGTGGACTCACATATCTCAATATGTTCATATGCTTCCTGGATGATGACTCTGATGCACTCTCACCAAATTTGTAGACAACACTAAATACAAGGAAGCAGCCAGCACATAGCAGAGCATCAGTCCAGAGGCACCACAGCAAACCTCAGGCCTGGGCCAAAAGTAACCTCATGAAGTTCTGCAGCTAGAAGGACCAAGCTCTGTACCTGGGCCAGGATAACCTGGACATCAGTACAGGCTGGGAAGCAATTGGTTAGCCCTGCAGAGAGGAACTGAGAGGTGGTAGATGACAAATTAAACGTGAGTCAACAGTGCACTCTAATGGCAAATAAGCGAAACCACAGACTGGGAAACAGGACTGTGACTAGCAGGGAGAAGTTAGCCATATGCATCTATTCAGGGGTTCTGTTGTCCAATCCTGAGTACTCTGTCTATGTATATTCAACCCCAAAGCCCTCTCCTTCCACCCAGATCAAAAAGGATATGAAAAGTAACCAAAAATGTCTGCTGGAAGGTGACCAAGATGTCAGGGATATCAGATGCAGGTCTTCAGGCCTCTGAAGACAGGTAGAAGGAGTTGATTTCTTTCATCAGATGAAGAGGATGCTGAAGGGGAGGTAATCACAGCCCCCAAATACTTAAAGGGAAATTACAAAGCAAATGAAGCCAAAATCTTCTCAGCGTTACCAAACTATAAAGCAAGGGACACAGAGACCCTATACTGCAGCTTCACAGGTTCAGATAGGATATTAGGAAAAATGTCCAGCTCAGTCAGGTCCCGCAGTGATTTTTAAGACCTTTCCCAAAATGTCTGCTTTACCCCAGTCCCACACTGCCCCATTCAGAACTGACATTCCTAATCTATGATCTTAGACAAGGTTCTCTTAGCAGCACAGCAAATGCCTATTAGGATAATTTTACATCAGTATTTATACGTGTGAAGTTCCCCTTACATGAAACTTTTAATCAAGTAGATTTATGAAAGTGCTTGAAATCTGTTTATACAGGAAATGAAATGAAAATTTAAGTAGCATATTAAAACTTGTATGAACAATCAGTGGTGTGTAAATTGGATAGTCAATACCACAATTTGGGATACTACATACTTTGTGAGCAAGTGTTAGAATCAGTTTTGATTATACCTACAATACAAAAAAAGCCCAATCATTCCCAATGGTACCTAAGGATGGAAGGGAAGTGGAGAACGCAGTAGGAAAGGAAGAAAATATATCAACTAGTAGCTGAAAAATGAGTATAAAGCATTGTAAGAAAACTAGAAAACTTTACTCATTGAGAGTAAACTCTATTTTACTTGTTCTTACAGCCATCACAGGAAAGGAATGAGAGAAGATGTATGCAAGTTCAACATTACCACATTCCAACAATCTCTTGGCAAGTTACCCAATGTTTCTCTGTGCCTTAGTGACTGCATGTGACTAAGTAGTGGATTAAAAGAGAGCCACAATGTAAATGTTATGGTACATTACGGCAAGGATCCACAGCTCTGTGGTAGGAGCTGAGGTCCTGTGGGTAGTAGGCCAAGTGTTAGACAGTACCAACAGACTAAATTTGTACAGAAAAGGCTGTGTCTGTATTTCTTCTCCCCTTTCCTTACTCCAATATATAACAGCATAGCTTCACTTTGTCTACTGTCAATAGAGTTTTTACATCCAAAAACCAGGTACACAGAAAAGGAACAGTTTGGGGGATTAATTCATACACTTGAATTTGCTGATCATTACAGCTTCATCTTCCCCTAATATTTTTATCCCATGTGAACAGAAATGTTCTATATTTTGGCTTCTCCAAAACCCACTCAGAAGTGCAATTTTATGCATACACATACGTGTATGCTCACATGCCTATTTCTCCTGTATTTTAGACTCTCTGTATTTAAGGATTCAACTTTGTCAGTATCATTCCTTATGCCCTATAAAGAAAAGCTAATCGTTTTTATTATTTTTCTTTCCAGATCACTTATTTTAAAATATTTTATCTAAATATTTTAAATATTTGCGAAGGTTCCTCACTATGGGCTTGATGGTAGACTTTGCCTGTGACATCCAAACAATTTGACTAAATTCTATCCCTTTCTTACAATGGGGTGTAGCATTTTTTTTTTCTTACAATTGGTTGAAATAGCCTTGTATGTACTGTTCTGGGAGACCAATGTATAAAAATGTCTAAAGCTATGCACCTGTGGACATAAATAACGCCACTAGGAGGCATGTGCTTGGAAAGTGTATGTCAGTACCAACATCCGTCTTTGAAGACTGAGCAACTGTCTGAAAATCTTCCTGATTCCTTTTGCCATTCTCTCATCACCTTTTCTGATGCTGACCCATAGATTTTTGTCTGTTAGTATAGAAGAGGGGATTGGAAATAGGACAGGGCAGAAACCTATAAAAACCTACAAAACTGTAAGCCCCTTCTTTGACTATTTTTCTGTTAAATAGGTTAGCATACATTTAAAAGCTCCACAGAAAAAGATGTTGCACACCCATTATATGCACCAATCGACTGTTGAAAGATGGTGTCCTGAGAGGTTGTGCAGTCTTCATCCTTGGACGTTTTCAAGACCTAAATGGAGGTTTTTGAGATCTGTTTAGGAAAAGTCCTGAGAATACCCATCTGACCTCATAATTGACTCTTCTTTTTCTGAATTTATAAGCTATTTTCAAACTTATTTTTCTCTTTGTTCAAAATTGCATAGATTTCATTTAATCCCTTTGTTAACTTATTTCCCTTCCCTTCCCTTCCTTCTCTTCCCTTCCCCTCTTCTTTTTCTATTTATTATTATTATTTTGTCTCACGTAATCCAGCTCATCTTCTAAGTTTATTCTCTGTTCCTTTAATTTTATAACCTGTTGGCTATCTCCCTGATCTGAAATACCCACCTCAGATACCTTTATTGGTCCTGCCAAGACAATAATTCAGCTGCCATCCCTGACCAAGGAGTTCCCAAGTGATAGTCCATGGGCACACAGTGATGTGTGAAGACCAGCTTTGTTCTCTGTTTATCTCCAGAAACAGAGAGATTTTCATCGTCAGGCTAAAACTTCATAGTTACAGAGATTCACATGTGCTGCTGGTCTCTGCTGGGAACAGAGGGAACACAGAGAAAGGCTTTTCACCTGCTCCCCAGTGATGGGGTGGCACCACCATGGCCCGTCACGGTCTGTGATTTCTGTCATTTCTGGGAGATGACAACATCCTCCTGATCTGCTTGGTGATGCTTTGGGGCAAGGCGGTACTTGAGGAGTTAATAAAAACTGCTGGGTTAAAATCATTACATTGTCACTGAAAAACCCCACTGTTAGCCACAGGGAAGCACCTCATCTGCAGCTCCCTTACAATAAAATGAAGGGCAATTTCATCCAGTCACCTGCTGCTGACCTATTTAAAGTACCTGGAGGGAGGGCAGAGGTGGTCACTGCTGTCTCAGCCGTCTGTCCTTCAGCCAGCGGCCTGGGTCCGGCTGCAGGTGATGCCATCCCAGTGCCGCCTCTTTGGGAACTGGATGCTTACACCACCTTCCCAGACCTCCCAGTGTAAGGAAAAGCTGGTTCTGCCTGCAGCAGATGGTGTGACCCTGGCAGGCCCTATGCATTTGGTGTGCTGCCCGGCAGAGGCTGACAGAGCCCCGGCAGGCTGCGTGAGCCTTGCCACTGCTGGCTTTACCGGGGATTGGCATGGAGAGGTCAGGCTGAGCTAACGACAGGTAGCAGCAGGGCCCCACCAGTAGTCCCTACACTCTGAAGCCTTGGGGAGCCTTGCACACCCTTTCTGGAGCATCTCCCCTATGAGGAGAGGCTGAGAGACCTGGGTCTGTTCAGCCTGGAGAAAAGAAGACTGAGGGAGGATCTTACCAATGTTTATAAATACCTGAAGTGTGGGAGACAGAGGGATTTGGCCAACCTCTTTTCAGTGCTCTGTGGGGACAGGACAAGGGGCAATGGCCACAAAATGGAGCCCAGGAAGTCCCCAACATGCGAAAGAACTTCTTCCCGGTGAGGGTGATGGAGCACTGGGACAGGCTGCCCAGGGAGGTTGTGGGGTCTCCTTCTCTGGAGATATTCAAGGCCCGTCTGGACGCCTCCCTGGGCAGCCTGCTCTAGGGACCCTGCTTTGGCAGGGGAGCTGGACCCGATGGTCTCTCGAGGTCCCTTCCAACCCCTGCAATTCTGTGATTCTGTGATTTCTGAGGGCCTGCCCCCAAACCCCCATGCTTTTTCGGGTTGGGAAGTGGTAAGGAGAAGCACCTGTGCTGCCTCCCCAGCATGAAACGAGTCCTGCCCTTGAAATTAGATTTCCTGCTGTTTCTTGCAAGGAAGATTAGAACTTTTCAATTTTTACGGGGCCTCCAGAAAAAATCCATGAAAAAAAAAAAAGAAAAAAGAAAAACAGTAGGTCACGATGTTAACAAATGCACTGCAAGGCCAGGCCAGGCTATGTCTCTTTAATATACTTGTAAATGCGTGTATTTCTGTCTGCCTTACCTGGGAAGAGAAATCATCATTGCTAAGGGACGTTGCTAGAGATAAGAGGTGGATTACTAGAGCTGTGTCCTTCATTTAGGAATAACAGCCATTAAACTCCTTGTTGCCATGGGGCTGCAATTTCCAGAGGTGATACCCATTATCAGAGAACTGGCTGCTGGCAAGCAGTTAATGAGAGAGCTTTGAAATGGCTCAGTAAAAATCCATCATCCCTGCAGATTTCTGGGACGTGTATGAGAGAGTAAAGGGAGCCAAAACTGGATCCAGCTGTGAACTGCACAGACATGGCTGCTTTGTTACTGCTCCACAGGCTGAGGGAAGCCCCTCTAAGGTTGCAGAGCTTTAGGGGCTATGCTGGCCTGTGGCAGGTCAGGGCTGTGACCCAGGGCAACCCCAGCAGCCTGCAAAGACGAGGAAATACAAAAGTGTCTTTAAGCATTGAGAGAGCACTCGAGAGCTAGGGCATGGGCATGAAGGAGCTTTTTACATCACAGAGACGTTCTTCTACTTGTGCTGGGTTTTGGTCTCTTCACCATGTCTTCCCAGCCTTGTCTTCCAGCCTTGTGGTTGCATGAAATTATTCCTGATGCAGAAAAAAAAAAAAAAAAAAAAGGCAAAATTAACCACACTGTTGAGAGTAGCAATTCCAAATCAGCTTCTGACATAGCATTTTCTTGTAACCAAGAGGGTTACAAATACAAGTTTTCGTTGAAATGGCAGATCTCTCCTCAGGGGAGAAAACAAAAACGAAACAAAAACAAAAAAGCAGTCAATCAAACAAATGAACAAACAAACAACAACAAAACCAGAAACACACTCAGGAGATATAGCAATAGAAATACACTGGCTGAACACCCCAAAGATCCACAGTTATTCAAAATACTAAATAGGTATTGTAACTAGCCTGGAGGAGAAGGGGAGGGGGAAGAAGGAGGGGAAGCTGTCATTCTTTGCCTCCCCCACAGACTGACTCTCAGAGGACAATAGTTAAAAAGCATGATTTTTAATAGTTTTCAAGAGATTATTCCAGAAATACATGAATAAGGGCAATGCTGAAGCACAAATTCCAGATTAGGCTCAGAGCCACTGCTTTTATCACTGCTTTCATAAGCAAGTGTTACATAGTACAACAAATTGACAAAAGCCAAAGCAACCTTCAACCAGCCCTCAGAGATGATAAAGAGCAAAACAGGGAGCATATACAGAAAGATATGGGTTAAATTAAACAACTTGGAGAGCAAATAAATCAACATTGTGACCAGCAACTATAAAACAAATATAATGATTATAACAAATCATAAACAAATTTATTAGGACAGAAAAGAAAGGCAAATAATAACAGTAATGGTAATAGCGCTACTAATAATAATGTGTACAAACAAGTGATGCACAATGCAATTGCTCACCACCCGCTGACCGGTGTCCAGCCCATCCCCAAGCAGCCAGTCCCCCCACCCCAGCCGTCCCCCCCCATATTAATTGCTCAGCGTGATGCCATGTGGTATGGAATACCCCTTTGGCCAGCGTGGGTCAGCTGTCCTGGGTCAGAAACAAAATGGGATGCAGCCAGACTGCCTGCCAAGGTGGTCCGTGCCATGTGAAGATCTTTGCATAGATCTTCAGCTCAGGGGCTGGAGAGGACTAAAAAGCCTTTGGGCAGCTCTCTGTGGTAGCCATTCCCTACCTGTCTGGGCTTCTCGGTGCTTCCAGGTCAAAGCTAGTTATGGACTGACCTCGGGCGGTGTCATTTTGCTGTAGCTGGCATTATGAAAGACAAAATCTTCTATGTGCAGTCACTCGTGCAGTATAAATTTGAGAGGCAGAAGGGAGAAAAACTGCTCTTTTCCATTCTAGTTGCTGTTCTCTGTCTGAGAGACTGCTCTGAAAGACAGCAAACAGGAAGGACCCAGCAGTACTGCAGAGGGTGAGACTGATGAGAAGAGGATGGGGTAAATGAGCAAGCAGGTTTCTGAGGTGGCAGGAAAAACATCATCTAGGAACTCAGAGGTACTGCATACAATCTGTCACAGCCCAGAGGTCCAGTGAGTAGCTGGACTGAGAGGAAACCCGAAAGAAAAACTTTCAGCAAGGACAGGGTGGGCACAAACTCTTCCTACTTCCCTTCTGCCTCCTTTTTAGAGGTTTATTGAAGATGGAGTCCTCTGAGCCAGTGGTAGGCCATTCAGTTGTAAGTAGGGACTAATAAACTTGAAAGAGAAACTTAGGAAATACTTCCAAGTCAGGAAATACTGATACTCTGTTATGGCTATGGGTACGCAGGCCTGTTTTTTTGCTGGGGAGAACCACAGAGCAAATGGATTTCAGAGTGAAGGTCAAGAAATATGGAGATAATGGGTGAATTACTACAGATCACAATGAGATGGAGATTGTAAAACTATGTTTTTACAAACTCTACAAAAAAGGAGGGAAATGGAGAAAGAATGGGATGACAATACGTAACATGTAAAGAGCATGAGTTACCTACATGTGCACTTCTCTTTGGCTTTGATGGAATATTTCTGCACAGATTGTGGAGGAAAGCCTGGGGAGGTTGTAACAGGGAGAGAAGGAAGTAGGAGTTCCTAGAAATGGTGATCAACAAAACTGTGATGAGTTTGATCCACTCCAATTAGTGAGGAGGTTGTCTGCAGCCCTGTTCAGAAAAACTTGGGAAAAAATCTGGGGCACAGGCACAGAGCTGAATAGGCTCCACTTGAGTATTTTGAGCACCATCAGAGGCTGGACCACCATCAGAGATACTGAAATGAAGTGATGGTATTGAAGAGAATATCCTCATCTATGAACATCAGAGGAAAACAACAGGATGACAAGACCCATGAGGTTATTCCTGACATAGATTTGGTACATAAATGAGAGCATGATCATTCCCTCCTCTTCAGAGAGCATTTGTAATGTACTTTTACGTGATAATGGCAGTGCATTATGAATATTTACAGCTTACAGTGAGTAACCCCTCCCGCTTTTGCAGTCCCCTGTTTTCCACTCTGCTGTGTTGTTTGAGCCATGAAATCACCAGTAATACTCCCTTTTGGCTGCATCCCTGGACAGATGCTGCATTGCTTGAGGAGGGGTGAGGCATGGCCAATAAATAATCTGTGTTCAGGGAGGCTGATTGTTGGGATTAGTGCTTCAGATGCTCTTAACATCTGGAACTCCAAATTCATCATCATTGGAACCCAGAGGACAGCAGCAAGATTGGTAAGAGCTCTGACATGGGGGGTTTTGCCTATTGAATTGCTGCTGACAGGTATCAAGGCAAGAGGGAGCTTGTGGGGGGCGACAGCCATGCTATTATCGCAGCACTTCCAAATCTGTGATACAGTTTCTTGTCTGTGTTTGTGATTCCCAAAACTAAGTAGGGGCTTCAGGTCTTCAGGGACTGTAAGAGGAAGCATGGCTGAGAAGGTGGAGAGAGCACTGAAAGGACCCTGCTGAGCAGGCACAAAGGAATTGTGTCAGCCCTAAAGGTCTCAAAGCTCCAATTCATTGTGTTTGGGAGGTGGGATGAGGATGGTTTTGCTACTGGCGAGTCACAGAGCTTGAGTCCAGCTCTTGCACTGAATTCAAGATCCTGCCAAACAAGAGCTAGAGAGAGAGAAGGCATTACTGTGGACTGGGCTTTGGTTTATATCCCTATCCAAAACCAGTCCCTCCCTGTCGCTCTGCTGATCCTGCTTTGTTACTCTGTGCTAGCAGAAGAGCTTTCCTTGACTGGGCTTTCCTTGATGGGGCTTTCCTCCTGGTTCCAACTCCTTTTTATTTTATTTTATTTTTTTTTTTTACACTGCACTAACCTTTATTTTCCCTTCATCACAGGGTTTTATGAGTCTTTTGTTTGTGGAGACGGACAGCACAGGGGATGAGAAGAGAATTCTCAACAGCCATGGATGGGTTACAGCTGCGGGTAAGGCTTACCTCACGCAAATCACAATATTCCGCTCTCCTTCAGAGTCTCCAGCAGCTAACGGGAAGGAAAACACCAGCCACATCTACATCTAGTAAGCCTGTTAGCTGGACATGACTCTCTTGTTTATCACTGCAGGGGAACTATAGAATACTGTTCAGCGTTAAGTCCAGAGAGCACCTGAGCTCCTGGCTTAAGCTTCTCTACCTCCCTTTCCTGCAAACAGCTCAGCCTGCCCCCTCCCAAGCCTGCCCGGGGACTGCTGGCTGGAGCAAGTCAGGGGCTGTCCATCTCATGAGTTAATCGCTTCCTGTTCTGCCCGAAGGAGATGAAGCTGCTATAAATAGATTGTGAAGCCCTCATGGTTTCAGCTGTGACTCACACACATGGCAGGGAAGCATTAGAGAGAATTAACATTCAATCTCTCTCAGGCACTTTTCTGAGAGCAAATTCCATTCTGTCCCTGTTGCTTAATCTCCTTGCCCAGGGGAGATCAGCAGCACTTTCTGGAGGGTCTGAATGGGTCAAATGGACAGGTAAACCTGGAGCAGAAACATCATGGAGCAAAGGCTACTTCAGCTGGAGTAACTGAGCAGTGCCTGTCTGACAAGCAACTGCATTTAGGAGCATGGCAAGGAGCTCTGCTTCACCTCTACTGGGGCTGAGATCAGACAGTCTGGATTTGTTATGGCACACACACACTGAGATGCCCGACAACATCCTCTGGGACTGAGAGAGCTTCTGGTGATGGTATGTGCTGGGACTAGATGAGCATGGGGAGAGGGCAGTTACTGTATAGCTGAGTCTGTGTGCAACTCCCATTCCTTCCCCTCCATCATAAGTTTTCAGAGCTCAGGGAAAAAAATGGAGCATGCACCAAACTTAACTTTGAGAAGCTGGGTGATCTTGTTTCCATATGTATTTGAATTCATTTGCATGTGTCTAAGTGCTTGGTACCCTCACTCGCCCTGCCTTGTTGTGGTTATGCGATTAGCAATGCAGATCATTGAGCAATGTATGTGAGATGGAAAAAAAAAAAAAATTAAAAGAGAGGTGAGATCAGACAGATCTTGGAGTGGGAAATGTGAAGAGTCTCTTTGCAGGTATCTATCCACCTTTTTGTCTGCCTGTCTTACAGGTACAGGGAAAAAGCAGTAAGAATATTTTTTCCTGAAAGATGGCTGGGAAAGTAGTTCTTCCTCCCAGGATGATGAACCTCACACCTAGAGTTGCACTTTTGTGTATTTGGTGCCCCGTGGACAGAAGAGATATCCATGCCTGTAATTTCATAGTATTGCCATGGTTTCATAGCATTTCATCCACAAGGAGGAAAAAAAAAAAAAAAGAGTTTAGACTAATGGATGAGAGTTCAATGTCAGTATCTTTGGGCCCTCAGTTAGTGGTCTGGGGAGCCTGCCGTTTGTGAGATGAGGTATGTATCAGAAAATCTTTTCCTTTCGTGCTCTTAGACCCAGAAATCAGGATTTCTCAGTGAAGCAGGGAAAAAGGCAGAAAAATCATCTGAGAAACTGCAGATTGGTGGTGAAATCACCTTATTTTGATGGAGATAAATTCAAGGAAATCACCCCACGACTCCTCCAGGGGAAAGAGGGTTTTATCCAACTCCTTACTGCAGGAAAGCAGCGTCTCATTGCAGCTCTAGGAAACATCCTCCAACATAAACTGAAGCCTGTCAGTGTGAGGATGGTTAAGGAGATATCATTATGCAGGCTTCTCCTCAGAGCCTGATAAGGCACTCTATGAATTGTAGAACAGCTTGGGTTGGACAGGACCTAGTTCCAACTGTTTTAGATTGTTTATATCTAAGCGAAGCTCTTTTTGGTGTCCAAACAGATTCCTCTGTCTAGGAACATATGTGACTTAGCCTGGTATCTAGAATATGGACTGCATGTGTGCTGTGTCAGGCTAAGGCTTGAGTGGGTCTATCAGCTGAGTGGGTCTGCAGGAACCTGTATAGTCTTAAGCCATCCTTGAAGTCTTGATGATGTTATGGAAGAACCTGGAGTACGTTGCACCTTCAAAATGTATGTAATAATGCCTGAATTGGCTAAGGGCCTTCAGAAGTAACTGTGGCATCCTTCTGTTCTTGTACAGAAAGTATGCCACATTTGCAACCCAAAACTGCAACCCAGAGTTTCATCAGGGTCTAGATCCCCCAGAAGGATCCTTACAGAGCCACAAAGCCATGTGCAAGTCTGGCAGTGGCTCTACAGTTTACCTTGTTGTAAGTGACAAGGCTCAGTTGACTGCAGAAACTCTTGCATGAACTATCCTGTAATTCACACAAAAAAAAAAAAAAGTATTGGACGTAAATGGCAGGCCATTTGTTATATAACATTAATCACCAAGTTTTCAAACGCAACCTATTGATTTCTTACAGTAAGTGAAAGAGCAGAGTTCATGCTTAAAGACCTAATCACTTGTCATCTGTTCACTGTTTTTCTTTAACATTTATATGGTGGTCTCCCCAACCTTGATGGTCTCCAGTATTGTGAGATCTGCATCAACCTAAAATATTAGCCATTTTTCCAAAACATGACATTTGAAGATGTCAAGATTAAGGAATATAAATGATATAAAGGGAATTACACATGCAAAATAGAAAGTCAAAAAGTTCTATCATTCACGGTACGTGGTGAAATATATATCATTCTTTTATAAAAGCTGTATCTGGCTGGTGGCTGCCAAGAACAGATGCTGGACTCTGCAAAAACGGGGCTGGGGGTGGGGTGGAATAGATATCCAGGAATAAGTCGCGGTGGTTGAGAAGGTATGAAATGAGAGCTCTGAAAAATAATACTGCCAGTCTGGGCTGATGAAATTCACCTGCAGGAATGGAAAAAGGCAATTTATCAGCTGGTGTGTGGGGGGTGTTCTTCTATGAGAATCAGTAAGGCCAAAAAGGTGAGGAGGGTAATGTCTTGAAAAGCTCAGTGAGAGACAAGTTGTCACCTCTGGTTCTAATTACAGATTACAATAATTACAATGTGGTCTAGAATGCCCAGCTAGGTGTCACAAGAGTACTGGGATTAGTCCATGTCCCTGCAGTAGTGTTATTGTTTGATGTAGTGTGCCTCTTTCACCTCACTGGCATGCATGAGAGACCATTTTCCTCTCTCTTTTACTCTGAAATGATATCTTTTCTGCTTACAGCAGGCATCCAGCAGCCGGGGCCTCCTCAAGTTCATTGTTATGGAAGTGAAATGGATTCATGTGTTGGCCATCTTCTTCTTTCTGCTGTCTGTAGCTATGACAGGCTGCTTCCTGTGGCAGTACAGCCTCCCCAGGGTGGATCCCAGTGAGTAAACAGCTTTAAACCTGACCAATAAAAGGCCTTTTTCACTGTGGACATTTTTTCCCAAAGAGCTGACAGCACCCAGATTTACCACATGCTAATTGGTGCAAGAACAGAAAATTGGGTTGATGGGATGCTATTTAACTCTTCTGGTGTCCAGAGGAGCTCATGATCAGAAGAAAATCTAGCTCATGGATGGATTTGCCAATACTTCTGACTTCAACGTAGATTAAGTGATATACCAAGGAAAAGACATTTTATTTCACATGCCTTCCCCCCCCCCCTTTTTTTTTGGCATCTTAATATAAACATTACTCCAATTTAGAATGGATTCTGTTTCACACCTTACCATGTAGTTCATCTGATGGATTTGCTTCCTATCCTATTCCTCTGATCTTAGATCTTTGAACTGGTTAAGTCCCAAGTTCATACTACATGCTACACTGAATAAAAAGATCTTTGCTTGCCCCCTCAAATTTAAGATATGTCTCTGGACCATGCAGGATACAGTTAATTCAGAAGACAGCAAATACACTAGTTGATACAAATGTATTCTATTAACCATTGAAATTGTATTCAATTTTGGGTGGCACTTACAATTCACTTCTACCACTTTCTGAGGTTAAAATATGCATGGGACAACACTGTCCTCCTGAACCCAAACACAGACCCAGCTCTAGACAGTGACATGGCACTTTTACTGCTTCTAAATCCAGTAACAAATAGCCTCCACAGTGTTTTGTAGACCCAGCCTCTTACTCTTCCAGGTTACAGAGTCAGTTGCAGCCTTTTGCAGATCCTGTTTGTTCCATGTACTATATATATCACATTGGAATGAGCAATAACAGAGCACAATGATCTTTTCACGTCCTGTAGTATCCAAGATAGAAACAATTCCAGATTCTCTTTTTCTGTGTAGAAGTGTCTTTCAGCTTTGGACAATGCAGTCAATAAAGCTAGTGCCGACTGTCGGATGAGGTTAGAGATTCTCAATGATTCTATGATTTTCGGTATGTCTATTCAAGTCATGTGTACTATCTGTGAACTGTTTTCCAGACCCGTCTGTGATGGAAGTAAGATCAGAAGCTGTGCAGATGTGCCCCCGCTATCCGGAACCAGTACCACTGGACCACCCAATCCCCATTCTGAAGGATGCATTGGAGAAGGTCTGTGAGGAGAAGGGAACTGGGGGAGACATATTTCATGACTGTTGTTCTGAAGGGTACATAGGAGCCACTATGTATTTTGCCCCTGAGCATCACTGAGGAAGGAGGTAGGGGACAGAGAAAATGTATATCACATGAATCTACAAATGGGTATATAAAACTCCTTCACTGACCATACAGAACAGGTCCATAGGCAGTTAACTTAACCAAATAATAAGTTATGATGAATTGATATTATTACTTGTCCATCAGAAGTTCTGGTGAGCATCCATCAGCAGAAATGATAGCTGCTCTTGTTCTTGGCATCTTGTCAAGGCATCATTCATGTCCTGGGAAGCAGCTGACTCATGTAACTAGTGCCTATTAGCCAGTGACCATCACTTCCTGATTTTATTGCTGTACTGGCTTTCTTACATGCCACCATTTAAAAATCAAAAAGCTCTTGTAGCTAACTTCAGAAAAGGAGTGGAGGAAAAGGGAAAGGGGAAGAGGAAGGGGGTAGGGAAGGGGAAGGAAACCTGCATCTGAATGAAGGAGAGACCTGTTTTTTCTCAGTATGATATGTTTTCTCTGACATTGTAGTGCTGTTTGAAATTCTAGTAGGCTCTATTTGAAATGAGGAAATAATGTAGCATTTCCTTGACTGTATGAAGTGTAAGGACAACCATGCTTTGACAGGACACGCCTGATTCTGTAGACCCTGATTATATGATATAGTCTTCCATTTGTCTCTTTTTCCAGGCTGCAGAGTCCTAGCTTAATTAGTCATAGTGAGGAAGCTGTCCCACAGCTGTGATTGGTGTCTTCATTCTTCTTTGAGTACTTTCCAGTTCTAGCATACTCTTGTGGAGATGCAGGAAATCAGAACCCTAGACAGCATTCAAGGTGCAATTGGATCAGGGATTTATACAATGACAAAGTACTGTTTTCTGTTCTATTTTTTGTTGCATCTCTAATAATAGCTAATATTTGCTTTATCTCGTTTTCTGTCACAGAGCACTGAGCAAATGTTTTCATAGGAACATCCATCATAGACCCAAGGTCTTGTTCCCAAGTGCCCACAATCAGCTCATTGCCCATCTCTGTGTATGTGTGGTTAGGGTTGTTTTCCTACATGCACATCAGTTTGTCTACACTGAATTTCAATTGCTATCACTTCACATTCAATTTTATAAAGTCTCTATTGTTGTCTCTGATGTTATTGTAGAGAGGTATTTTATTATTCAATTAGAAGTCAGAGAGGTTGTAGGACACCAAGTGACCATGAGTCACCAAACCTTCCTTCTATATCCTCCTCAGAAATAAAGTATCCAAACACTTCATAACTTCTTTGAAACAGACTAGTGAAACTATTCCTATTTTGTAAATTAAATAAAGCACAAAGAACCTCATTACTAAATATATAGGAAGACATAGATATTGGAAGGGGCTTAGACACCATAGCCTAAAGATTGTCTTCAGATCATCTCAGGTTCTGCCTAGGTTTATGATTGCTTGAACCCAAATTAAAGGTCTTGCCTTACCTGAGATAACAAGCCTTACCTTGACTAAGGGCCTCACTCACTGCCAGAACAGGAATAGCTTGAGCATGAACACTGAGCCTGCTCAGCCTAATTCTGAGGCCACAGCACTGACTACTAAGCCATTCTTTTTTCTTTTCTGACCGTGTATGGGATTATTAGTACTGACTCCCCAAGGTCTGGGGTTGTAAATTCATGAATGCAAACAGTGCTTTTAAAACTGAGGTGGGGAGGGCAGCAAGCACTGTTCTCAATGTTGATATTCAGTGTCATGTGGTAGGATGTCCCCAGAGTAGTGGTAGGAGCTGGTCTCAGCATTGAAGCCTGTCTGAGCTCTTGCGTCTCCCTGGGATGCTCTGGCTTTTCTACCTCTATTCCTGGTGCTAATTTCCACTGCTGGTTGTCAGTGTACCTTACCTGCTTATCCAGAGAGGAGGTTCTGAGGATACGACTGGGCTTGGGCTTTCTTGTCTCAAACACTGGGCTTGAAAGAAAGGCCATTTCTTTCATCTTTAACCGTTCCATGTAAAAGATAACTTATGTGTGATGATGACATCATACTCACCGAGTGACTGGCTCTGGGGCAGACATGGTCTGCAGCAGAGCAGGGGATCACAGCATACAGTGGGTTCCCTACATCAAGGCCTCTCGTGGCAGCTGAGGGAGCCACGAGGACCTGGTAGCCTTCACGAGGGCAGCTGATGAGGCTCTGTTGTACAATGACAGTCTGTAGGGAGGGCGGCACACAAAGCATGGCATGGCAGTTTGAGCAGAAGGTTGCTCAGGCAGGGCAAACAGGATGGGCAGAGTATCCCTCCCCTCTCAGGAGACCATCACACCTGATGTCTGCCTTGCAGACAACAAATCTAGCCATGGTGTCCGCCAGGCAGAAAGCTCTTGCCAAAAAGACTGTGGAAACCCAGACCAAATGCCTCCCCAGAATTGCAGCTGTTCAGGTCTCCGGCTCCAGGGAGTGCCTGAGCCTTTTGCTACCAGTTTTGAACCTTAACCGTTCTGTGATTCTGTTGTGCTAGGGGAGGTTTAAGTTGGAAACTAGGAGAAATTTCTTCTCAGAAAGAGTGGTCAGGCATTGGAAAGGGTTGCCCAGGGAGGTGGTGGAGTCACTATCCCTGGGGGTGTTTAAGGAAAGGTTGAACATGTTGTGTAGGGAATTGGTTTAGTGGGCAATATTGGTGGTAGGCAGATGGCTGGAACAGATGATCTTGGAGGTCTTTTCCAAACTTAATGATTCTATGACAGTTTTGAGAAAGTCATAAAAGAGTAATGCATTCTCTTTGTAGGAGGTGGGGGGAGCACAGTGGCTGATTAAGTCTATATAACCCTGGAACAATAGGAAGCAAAAAGCAATCACAGCCTTCTGTGTTCAGTACTGTTCCTCTGAGTGTAGTTTCAACAATACTTTTAGCTCTAGCATGTTTGATGGCATGTGAAGTATCATGGGATATTTGAAAGGTCTGGATCTTTTTCTCATACATATTTGAGCCTATATATTAGTGTAAATAACAGGTGCACCATAAAATTTAAGAAGAAAGAAATTGCAATTTTTAGAGTTTCAGCATTTTTTAAAATCATATAAACATCATAGATATTATCAGAATGAGCACCACATTCCTCTAAACAGTGGATGTGTAGACTTGAAGAAAGAAACTGCATAATTCAGCATAGGCAATTCAAAGGAACAGGACAGATAAAATATATTCTTTTGGCAAAACACATTTGAAAAATCACCAGGCTGTGTATACTCTCAGTTGCTTGATAGTAAGTAGGGCTGATTTTCTGCATCTAGCTATGCCTGTTACAGAGTATATGCATTATTAGACTCTTCATTTGGATATTTGTCATTTCGTATCATTTTCCAGGTAGATATGATGCTGCGGCAAAAGATTCATAGCTCTGGTCTCCCGGCCATGTCTGCCATTGTTATCTACAATGACACTGTCCTGTGGACGGGCAACTTTGGAAAGAAGAATGGCTCAGATCCCTCCTCAGTGGTGCCCAACGAGTATACTATTTACAGGTGAGACCTGTTTCTACTGTGTTATATATGAAACATACGGGTTGCATGCTATCAAACGTTATCCTCAAAGTGAACAATTTTGAAAAGTTTTAGTAGCTGTGATTAACAGATACACACACACACACACACTCCCTGTATCATAATACAATCCCTGCATAGAGAACCTCGTGCTATTTGTTCCAGAAGACCTTTTCCAAATTTGACTCTGTTCTGTCACGAGTGGTTTTCCCCAGGGGTCGCTGTTGGGGCCCATCCTTTTCAATATCTTTATTGATGACTTGGATGAGGGAATTTAGTGCGCCCTCAGTAAGTTTGCAGATGACACCAAGTTGGGGGGACATGTCAATCTGCCAGAGGGTGGGAAGGCCCTGCAGAGGGACCTGAGCAAGTTGGGTCGATGGGCAGAGGCTGATGGGATGAGGTTCAACATGGCTAAGTGACGGGTCCTGCACTTTGGCCACAACAACCCCATGCAGTGCTACATGCTTGGGGCAGAGTGGTTCAAAAGCTGTGCAGAGGAAAGTTCTGTAGTCCAATGCACTACTGGGGTTGCATTTAATCATGTAAACATCATAGATACCACAAGAATGAGCACCACATGTCTTTTACACAGTGGACACGTAGACTGAACAAAAGAAACCACATAATTCAGCATAAGCAATTCAAATGAAGAGTGCAGTTAAAATATGTTCTTTTGCCAAAACATATTCAAAAAAGCCTCCACCCTGTGCAGACTACTCCAGAATGTTGAATAGCAGACCATGAAGGCCAGAGTTAAGGATATTAACCTGACCTACTTTCCAGCATGTTAGCCATTCTGTTCTGAATTAATAGAGGTATTGGCATGTAAGTCTACAGGCAGTGGGTCAGTTTGGTACTGAGTACTGCTCGTACTGAGCATCTGTTGTTTTGTTTCATGGGTTTCTCAATACATCTATAAATGTTTGTTACTTAACAGAATTGCCAGTGTATCCAAGATCTTTCCAACCATTATGTTGTACAAGATGTGGGAAGAAGGGAAAGTCACATCTCTGGATGACCCTTTGGAACGTTATGTCCAGAACTTTGCCATTAAAAATCCTCTGGGAAGGTTCAAGGCATCAGAACAGAGATATACAGCAGATGGGCTGATTTTTTTGGAAAAAGGCTCAACATCACTTAAGCCATCTCCTGTTACCTTGCGCAGAATGGCCAGCCAGCTCTCAGGTGAGGCATCACAGATTTCTAGGTTGGAAGAGACCTCAAGATCATCGAGTCCAGCTTGCTGTCGATCCCTGCTTGTTGTCTGCAGACCACTGTGCCACTTGAAAGAGACCACAGAGACAACAGATCATATGTCAGGGATAAAAAAGGCAGCTCTTTAGGCCATTTACCAGTATGGGCTCTGCACTTCTCAGAGGTCAGGAAAGACCCTTGGAATCAAGCTGTCAGGAGCTTCATGAAGTGATTAATGGAAACTCCTCCAGGCCACCTGTTCAGAAAGGGGCCAAGCTGCATTGTGGGCAGGGGAATTGTTTTTCCCATACAAGATGAATATATATTTCTTTCAACGCTGTAGCCTGACCTGAAATCAGTCTCAGATTGCATAACAGTTTTTGTACTCCAGCCCGGAGTGCTCTTATTTTTCTGAGATGTAGAGTTGAGGGTCAAAGTGGCACCAAACATTTCTACTTTGATCAGATAGACCTAGATTGCTGAGCTAAATTTAGCTGTCAGTGTGCTTTCTGATCTGGGATTCCTGAGCTATTAATAGCTTTGTACTTGCTGGCAGGAGACTATTAGTCTGCTGCTACTTTCATACCTGGGAAAATCTAACGTTAAGGTGGAAAGATTTCACAGGACCCGGGAGATAAAGGTCCTCTTGAAATAAAGTTTTTAATACTTGACTTGGGGATTCCAGAATTCACTGATCAAAGACACCATGCTGAGATCTTCTGCAGCAGTTTCATTGAACTCTGTAGAACTTGCATTATTGCAGATTGGAATAAATAACCTAAATTAGGACGTGAGATTAAAATAATCTGTAGGCAAATTGCAGTACCTCAATACAGAGCAGAGCATCACCTGAAGCCAGCCAAATAAGGGGTTTCCAAGGACTAATTAGACTGAAGTCTGGAAATATATCTGTTTAAAAGACAGAAAACACAAAGTGGCCTGTAGCAGTAGGAGACTGAAAGGAAGGCCTTTGCACAAGGCTGCCCAGCTCCTGGCCATGGTGATGTTGCTCTAGCCATCCTAATTATGTCTTGAGGAGCACCAACTCTGCCTGGTTCTATCTGGCTCTTAGGAGTGCCCAAAGCCAGTCTGGCTGCTACTTACAGGAGTAGACTGTGCTGGGGCTGCAGCTCCCTGCCTTGCTGCAGTTCCCTCTCATCTGGTGTCTTGCATCTCAAGCTCACGCAATGGAATTTTTCAGAGATCAAGTCTTCTGTAGAATGGCATAAAGAACAAAAATCTGTTTAAAGGATCTGTTTAAAAATTGTTTTAAACTTCATAGGCAAGGGAATAATCATGTGGAAATACAGACAGGGATTTCCCTGGCAGCCAATATGTCCTTCACTTCCAAAATACACCTGGGTAGTTTCTATTTTATTCACCAAGGTATTTTTGCTGAATGTAATGGTCCAGAGTTAGTGTTGGGGCAGGAATTACATTACCCAGATTCAGTGGTCTATGACTTGAATTTTGTGGCTTGCAGTCCAGCACAACCAGGTTCTTGCAGCACATTTGCTTTGTTCATATCTGCATCATTACTGTTTCCATCTTGCCATTGAATCTTGCCTTTTGATTGCTCTTCACCAGATTCAACATTTCCTGGATATTGTGGTTTAACCCCAGCAGACAGCTAAGCAGCACAGAGCCACTTGCTCACCCTTCCCACACATTCCCAGTGTTTTTCCCAGCTGTATCACAGAAGAGAATTAGAAGGGCAAAAGAAAGAAAGCTGGAAATCTCTTGGGTTGGGAAGGGAAGGGACTATTTTTATGTTGAATCCAAAACACAGCACCATACCAGCTACAATGAAGAAAATAAACTCTCTCCCAACCAAACCAGAGCATTGGACCATAACTGGTGTCAAATTGTGGGATGTTTCTTCTCCATGGTACAGGTCTGCCCAGGAAGCTGCGATCTACCAGCCTGCTGTGGAAAGGCAATACACAAGATGCTCTGGCTCTCCTGAAAGATGATATCTTGGTCGCTGATCCTGGAACCAGGTCAGATGTATTCACTGATGGGCTT